>NC_056727.1:381170177-381485177 GCF_019279795.1 Protopterus annectens | reverse complement strand
GTGGCCATCTCTGCAACCTCTTTTCTTGGTCTTTTTCTTTTTTTGGATATCCTTTTATAACAATAAATGTGAGACTTATTTTCTCTAGGTTCCATGGATATAGCACATCATTCACTGAAGTGACTCACAGAGGTAACTAAGAAGACATCTTGGAATTGCATTTCATGTGGCTGATATGTTTTGAAAGTGGAAATATGAGGAATATATGACCTCTTTTTTTCTGTCATTATAAAAAAGCTTTAAACAAACTTGCAAAATGTGCACACAAAATGATGCAATCTAGACAGAATTTCTGCAGAACTATAAGAAAGTTGCTTTAGAAATATGCATGCTGCAATTATCTTCAGTCCATCTTCAAAGCCATATAATGTGCTAATGTCAGAGAAAGGGAAAATCAACTGATGTCCCACTCACTAGGCTGAATAAGGAGAAAGTAACAGTCAGCTGCCTGTCAGGTGCCAGGATCCACCACATAATGCATGTACTCAGGTCTCTCAACAACAGGTACAGATATGACTCTGTCATTGTACATGTGGGTGTGAATGACCTGAGACATACCTCCCTGCACTACATGAAAAGAGACATGGAGTAGCTCTCAGATTATGTAGCTCAGGTGGGTATGATCCTAGCCTTGAGCAGCATCCTACCATCACCCAGAATGATACCACAGTCCAAGCAGAAAATTATTGAGTTCAATAATTGGCTAAGGTTTTGGTGTCATCCTAAGGGGATCCAGTATCTCTCTACCTGGGATTACATGATTGACAGACCTCGATGCTTTGCCAGAGATGGTCTGCATCTGTCACCACTGGGCTTCTGGATACTGGCAAAGGCTCTTGCCATCCCATAGTGCCTTTTTTAGGTGGTGTTCCAAAGACCAAATTATCACCATAACAGCTACAAACAAATACAATCTGAGGGTCATGCTGCTCAATGCTAGAAATCTAAATCTCAAAATGCACTCACTCGAAGTACTCTTTAAGTGAAGAACATTGACATTTGTGCTGTAACAGAGACCTGGTTCAAGGCAACAGAAAGCACCCCTGCACTACCAGGCTATAACTCATTCCACACCTTTCGGCCCCAGAACTTGGACCAAATCTCCAAAGGCAGTGCTGTTTCTATATTCATAAAGGATGCACACACCTCCAGACTGGTAGCCCAACATAACACATCACAGATACTTCAAGTGCAGCTAACATTGGGTAAGACAGCGATTCAGGTTGTAGCCTGCTATAGGTCCCCAACCATGCCCTAAGATTCATACTCCACGTTCCTTAGCACCCTGGAGAATATTAGGGTCCAACGTAACACTCTCATACTGGGTGACTTCAACTACTCCTCCATTAACTGGGAAAACTACTCATGTACCAATACACTTGCCTGATGTTTCCTGGAATTCATTAATCCCAATGCCCTGGACCAACTTGTTCTCACTCCCACTAGAGGTAGCAACATCCTTGACCAGGTCATTACTAACATGGGCGACCGTTGCTCTACACCAGTAGTTAACTCCTCCCTGGTTAGATCTGACCACAAACTAATCACTTTGGAAATCCACATCCTTCTCCCCTCCACCTCCACCCCTCCCTGCAAAAGTAGCCACCACAAAAATCTTCTCCAAAGCTAACTTTGGGCTCCTAAAAACAGAAGTGATTAACTTCACGGCACCCATGCAAATGGAGAATAGTTGCATGACCGCTGAATCGTACACCAATGCACTGTATGAACATGTACACAAATGCATGGATCTTGCCATACCCAACAGAGCCAAGATGCTGTCCTCCAAAAAAAGGAAGCCAATCTGGTGGTCCCCTGTAATAAACAAACTCTACAACAGAAGGAAGAAACTAATGTTCAACAAGCTGAAGTCCCAAAACTGGAAAAACTCCCTTATCAGCCTCAACAAAAAGTTGAGATCCCTCATCAAATCCTCTAAAGCTAGCTATGAAAACAGAATTGCAGCAGATAGTAAAGACCAAGGCCTTTTATAGTTATGTAAAGAATCTCCACAGCAATACCCAGATATGCTCTGAGTTACTGCACAATGGTACCTCCTATACCAAGCCAACAGATATTGCCAATATACTGGCCGACAGATTCAGTGCCAACTTTACCCCCCCCCAAAGGACCAATCACAATACCAGTAGACTGCCAGGCATCCAGCATTACTGCTGCACAGGTTAAAACAGCACTGTCCAAGGCCAAGAATACAGCTTCTATGGGACCTGACAATATCACTGTCTCTGTTCTACATGAACTACAGAGTAAACTGGCACCTCACCTGTGTGCCCTGTTCAATCACAACCTTACCTCAGGCTTTGTTCCTTCCAAATGGTGCATCGCTACAGTCATCCCTCTCCACAAAGGAGGAGCAACTACAGACCCTGGGAACTATCACCCCATTAGCCTGATGAGACTGATATGCAAAGCTGTGGAATGCATCATCATGGACCTAATAAATAAGGATATAGTGGATCTCCAAACTCTGGATCCCCCACAATTTGGTTTTGTGAAGGGTAGATCATGCCTGCTCAACTTGGTCGTCTTCTTTGAGTCAGTCACCAGAGCTGTGGATGAAGGCAAGGTGGTTCATACAGCCTACCTTGATCTGGCCAAAGACTTTGATACCATTCCTCACTCAGGAATCATAGAAAATCTCACTAAGCTTGGCATCAACCCCTATATCACTGGGTGGCTTGCAAACTGGCTCACAGATAGAACCCACAGTGTGAAAGTAGCTGACTCCACATCAGACTTCCGACCAGTCATGAGTGGAATCCCACAGGGTTCTGTCCTGGGTCCTCTCTGGTTTGGTATCTACTTCTCTGAAATCCAGGCCAACACGAAGAGACTTTGGCTGACAAAGTTCACAGACAATTGCAAGTTGGGAGCTATTATTAACTCTCCAAGTGATGTTGACATCCTACAGAAAGGCCTCACTGAGACCGACTGGTGTCAGAACAATGGCCTTAGCCTCATCATCCCCTTTAGGAAAAACCCGGTTCCCACAAATTACCACATCGATGGTAGTCCACTGAACACAGAAGGTGTTATAAGAGATCTAGAAACACAGGTTAACAGCAATCTCTCTTTTGACCACCACATTGCCACTGTGATCAGAAAGTCCTTTTATGTGGCACATCTCGTTACTAAGGGTTTTGCATCCAGGAAGAAAGAGGTAATTATCTCTCTCTACTCTTCCCTCATTAGGCCAGTCATCGAGTACAATGCCCCATTTGGCATGTACCTCACTAGACACCTACAACAACTGGAAAGTCACAAAAGTACCTCACAAAGAGGATTCTAGGCCTTAAACACTTGTTCTATATGGACAGACTCAAAAACTCCAACTATTCTCTGTCTCATATCACCTACTTAGAGGCGATCTCTGCTTGACTTACAAAGCCATGTCTGACCCAGCTCTGTTAGGAAATGCTACATCTAAAGAAATCCCAGTCCCTCCGCATCACATGCTCCAGAGACCTCAACATCATTACCACAATCAACAGAATGTGCTTGTGGGACAGGTTCATAACCCAGAGACTGCCCATTCTATGAAATAGACTTCCCATACATGTCAAACAGAGCACCTCACTGGCCCTCTTCAAGAGAAATCTTGAAGAGTGGATGGAAAATAGAAAAGTCACCCTGGGGATAACTCCAGTGGTTCTACTTGACAGAGGCACTGGGAACTAAAGTCGGGTGCTACGATGCCAGGGTAATCCTATGGGCTAGGCTTATAAAGGCTCCAGAGCCATTAGCCTAGTACACACCTATAAACCTATGTACTTATTTGTGAGAACAGGGCTAGAAAACTGATCCATCCACCCTTTTCAGTCACAACCCAGGCCAAAAGCTAAAAGAACTGGACAGAAGAATAACAGACACTCAAAAGAGCAGTGAATCTCAGGGCAACAATAATTAGTACATTTAATAGTACAGTATAGTAAAGTATACTAAATTTGCTGTGTGCTTCAAAATTTGCATGCTGAACATAGATTCAGGTAGTGTGTGTGTGTGTGTGTGTGTGTGTGTGCGTTTGTGTGTGCGTGTGTGTGTGTTTTCATGTATGTGTGTGCGTGTGTGTGTGTGTGTGTCTGTGCATCTATATGTGTAGGGTTGTGTATGCATACACATGTGTGTGTTTGTGTGTGTGGGTATGAGTCTGCACACACCTGTGATGTCCGTAAACAGATGTACCTTTTACGTCTCATCAAGAGGAGACATTTTAGCTGGGTTTTACTTGAAGACATTTGGTTTCATGTTTCAGATCATTACTTGCAAAGCAACTCTTGGATGATGGCCTGACTTCATGTGCTGAGTTTAGTCACAGTCCTGTATAAGATGCACCAAAGAATGGTATAAATGAATGAATGAATGAATTAAGAATATTTGCCAATTTGATATCAGTTCATAAATATTTGCTATATACTAGTTCATTTTTCATTGCTGTCCTTATAAAGTGTGCATGCCACCATATCCACCTACATATTATGACCTTAAAATTGATAACAAGATTGAACATATTTTTGTTGTTGTCAGAATCTTTATACCTGTAGTTTCAAATTATGAATGGAAACCATGTTGCTTTGTTTATTTAAAACAAAGACAAATGCTTCCTTTTTCATCCCAAGATGGAAGGACAGCTATACTTTTTCAGTTAAGAAATAAATGTGCAAAGTATTGATAGTGACATCAAAACAATATTGAGTTAAACACCAGGAAGAGAGCATTTAAATATTCTGATTCTCTAAACGAACATTTCATTAGTCTTTCAGCTCATATACAGCAGGGTGCCTTTGTAGGGTGAAAATGGAAAAACTCATTCCTTTTCTGAGAATTTGTCATTCTTTAACTGATGTATTAATTCTGGGTGGAAGTTCAATGCATAGTAACTTACAAACCTCGTATTTTCAGCTTTTGAACTAAGTGGCACATATGCATTACATGAAAGCATTCCACCTGTATCACTGGCAGATGTTTTATAATCTTAGCACAGGCATAGAGTTACTACTGGCAAGTACACAGGGCATAAAATAAACTGTGGAACATCTGCATGTAAATACACAACAAACAAGAATGTAAATTAGAGCCAAACATCTGTGTGGAGTAGCCCACATCTCTGCTCATAAACTCAGCAATGTTTCCTGCTAATCATTAGCAGAGTTATTCATGTAAGATGTGTATCACTAAACTATAATTTTGTCAGAGTGCAGACCACATAAGTTGTTCTTTTTCTGGTTGTTTCATTTTGTCTTATTCCAAAACTCCATAAACCAACAACCAGGACAAAAATCATAATTGACATCATCTGTGGGAAATATTTCATAAAACAACAGGACCAGATGTAGGATTAAAGCCATGTGTAGCGAAATACCGCAGTGAATAAAGTTCCATAGTCCCTGATTTCTTATATAAACAGATGTACTATTACTCCTCTCCTCTTGTTTTTAAATGTATCACACTCCAAATAAGGTTTTTCTCTTTTAAGAATTGTACTGGGGACGGACTACAAATGGATTACAGATGCTGCCATTTTTTTTTTGCTGAAAACTTCTTAGCTGTCACAATTCAGAAATCAAAATAAATGAAACATTTTCAAAAGTATTTTAAACTGTGCTAAAGTTAATCAAGATAAAATACAAGTGTTGTGGCATGTCACCTTTTGTACATCTAGTCATGACAACTGTTTTCTGCTGAATGTTTGAACCTTTCTAATGGAAAGCAAACTTTCAACCTGTGGATGTAAACATCTGGGTACATATGGCAACAGACTTCTAAGCAGCTATTCATAAAACGCATTAAACTTGCAATTTACAACTATAATTCCTTTCTTAGACTTTGCAAGTGCTATGAATGACTTGAAGCAAATGTGCATATTTTAAGAAACAACACTAACTCTTTTCAACTAACCTCAGCAATGTTTTATTTATTTATATCTTCAAAAGAAAAATGATTTGGTGTGTCTTAAAACAAATGCACTGGTTATAACCTGATTGGGTCACACTATCTCTTGGGGCAAAATTGAACTAATCAAATCTGGTTCAAATGCACTTTGTTAGTTTATTTTGTCAAGCAGCAAAGACTTACCTTTCTTTTTCCTTCAGTGTCTTTGTTTTGCACCTGACACATTTTCCACTAGACATTCATTTCCTTCATAACTAAATGATTACATGATAAGATGAATCAATATATATGTTCTATTTCACTGCGTATGTATTGATCTGTAACTGGAGTTTGTGATCTTGAGAAAAATAATTATTTGTTTAGCCAGCTGAACTAGGTATCTAATTGCTGTTTGCTGCAGAATCAAGAAATAGCAAATACTGCTAAGTTTTAATACAGCCTTGGAATGGAAGTTCAAAAACAGGTTAGTAGTAATAACCACCTTGACATAAGAAAGTAGCAAAGTATGGCCTTTAGAAAAATAAGTATACAAAAGAAACATATGTTATTTTGGCTTATTGGTATACAGAAGAAAAAAAAGTAATTTAATAGTGGTTGTAATAAATATTGAACTATGAGGAAAAGAACTAACTCAGCATTTGGAATTTTAAAAAAGGAAACATGAGCAGCTGTGTATCTTGTAAATCTTGTGTAATCAGATGGACTTTTAAGAAGTGTTCATTGGATTTATCCCCCATTAGTCTCATCTTTTCTTTAAAGCACTATATAACTCCACAGAATAGTTTTTAATAAGAGGATACCATGCAGTAAGGTCAGTCTGCCCTCTGTCTTTCATTGCTAATTGTTATAGGTAGGTGACATTCTCCCTGATATAGATGCCTAGTACTGTGCTTAAACATGAAGGTGACTATCTATAATATCAGTGGTTGTTTTAATGGTTACGGTGTTTACCTCACAGATACTGCCTATGGAGTTTGATTTTCACCTTTAGCTGGGCTTTTCCACTGAGCTGAGGCAATACTCATAACACATTGTCTTTGCGACCTTTAATTGAATAATGCTACTGACAACCACTAACGATGCCACAGTAATTCATATGTAACATATCAACCACAACCATTAACCATTAACTCAAATGGCAGTTGGTGTGACCAAGTTTGTTCCATCTGACCTCTACAGGACTGGATATGTAACACAAGCTATATTGGACTTGGTGGCAAACCCCATTAATTCTTCCTTTCCAAACCACATACCTCTTGATGTGGCCACCAGTCAAACTGGAGCTAACATAAGGAGAGCTGAGGCCCATGAATAGCAACAGGGGGAAAACAAGGGGGGAGTGAAGCTGTAAGGCCACTATCAACCTGGCATGACTCATGCCATTCCCCCAGAAGCCAGCCTCAGAACCATGTACCATAGGTCACTTTTATTAAGCATCTGTTGGGTTGTTTGTTTCTGATAACTTGTTGCAGTTAAACTCTTTTTTCTAGAGGCTCCTTTAGCTGTTTAAAACTTTCATTTAAAGGCTCACTGTTGCTTTTCAGCTGTGAGAAACATTTCTGCAGTTTGTTTCTAGGTAGTGGGGATATTTGTAGCATTTCCATATTCAGGCTTGTATTTGGGCCTAGTGTTTGTGGAGGCTGTGTGTCTGAGCACATATTCAGGGACATCTTGGTTTAGCCAAAGCCAACAGGCATTTCAGTGAGAGAGAATTGTTTGAGGTCATTGGCTGACTGAGGTCACCTGGACTACAACTTAGACTAAGCACCTCATTGGTTCTTTTGAGATTTCTTTCTTAAAAGCTGTTTCAGGTTTCAACTTTCTGTTACCTAAGAAGCTCAGTTGTGAGTGTTCTGCCATTTTACACTGAGCTAATCGAAGGAAGGACACTCAGCAAACTTGAAGCTATAATATATAACATTAAGTATCCTGTTTTTTTGCTTATTTTGTTCTTTATTTCTTTGTTATTTATAGCACTTTGTGTACTGTGTATTTTTCTAGCTAGTTTCACTGTGTGTGAGGTATTAACTGGAAATTGTCCACTTTTATTAAGCATCTGTTGGGTTGTTTGTTTCCGATAACTTGTTGCAGTTAAACTATGTTTTCTAGAGGCTCCTTTAGCTGTTTAAGACTTTCATTTAAAGGCTCACTGCTGATTTTCAGCTGTGAGAAACATTTCTGCAGTTTGTTTCCCACTCTCCCTCCCTGTTGGTATAGTGTTTTTATAGTTGGTGGCTTTGCAGTTGCCCACCCGTAGTGTAAATTTGATCTGGGACACTCCTCCCAGTCTAGTGTCATTACCTCATTCTACCTGGTACAGGGAGAACATTTGAGAAGGCCAATCAGCTTAGTTTCTGCTACTCCTTTCTCTCTTTCCACTAACAAAAAAAACTTTTTCTAAGCTTGTTTCCTGCCTTTCCTGTGGGTAGTCTAGCCTGGATATAGATTTGCTATGTCCAAGACTATTTGTAGGCTTTTAGGGTCCAAGCCTTTCTGTGTTGAAAGGAAGCCTTCTAGCTTAATTTTGTTTCTTAGAACTAGACAGTTTTTTGTTTCAGCACTTGTTCAGAACTTATTGTAAGCACTAAATAAGCTACAAATTACTACAGCACTCAACTTTCCTCACTGTCTAGAGGAAAACAGTTTCTAGTACTTAACAAATAAGCACCTATCCAGGCATGTCTAAGGGTCAGCCCCCGGTGTTTTCTCCTGTCTAGCTGTTGAATATGGGCATCTTGGGGCAATACAGTAATTGCCTTATGTACACAGACAACCCTCACCTCCTACCACCCAACACTACAACCTGTGAGAGATGCACTTATATAGCCAAATTGGAAGCAAAGCTCTCTTCACCCAAGACTGGACTAGACAGTCAAGAGGAGAAGGTAAACACTTGCACGACACCACACTCAGCACATAGTCTCTCAAAACCTACACCACCAAAACACACACATAGAAACACAAAACACACACCTACATTCACGGAGGCTCTCAGTAAAAACCTGCCCAAGCAACAGGGATCTCCAAAGCAGAAACACAAGCAACCTCCACCCCCCAACACAACCCAAATGACACATAGCCCACAAACTCAGTGTGCCACTCAACCACAGCCCATAAGGCATAACAACGTACCCAACACTCTAGTCATAGGTGACTCTATAGTCAGGCACACTGATGTTCCACTCACCAGGCTGAACAAGGAGAAAGTTACTGTCAGCTGCCTGTCGGGTGCCAGGATCCGCCACATAACATGCACTCAGGTCACTCCACAACAAGTACAAATATGACTCTGTCATTGTCCATGTTGGTGTGAATGACCTGAGACGTACCTCCTTGCACTACATGAAAAGGGACATGGAGGAGCTGTCAGATCTTGTAGCCCAGGCAGGTATGACCCTAGCCCTGAGTAGCATCCTGCCATCACCCAGAATGATACCACAGTACAAGGACAAAATGATTGACTTCAACAATTGGCTAAGCTTCTGGTGTCATTCTAAGGGGATCCAATATCTGTCTGCCTGGGATGACATGATCGACAAGCCACGATGCTTTGCCAGAGATGGCCTGCACCTGTCACCCCTGGGATTCCGGATACTGGCTAAGGCTCTAGCCACCCCTATAGTGCCTTTTTTAGGCAAGGTTCAAATGACAAATTTACCACCCTAACAGGTACAGGCAAGAAGAATCTGAGGGTATTGCTACTCAATGCCAGAAGTCTAAACCTCAAAATGCACTCTCTCGAGGCACCCCTTAAAATGGAGAACATCGACGTCTTTGCAGTGACAGAGACCTGGTTCAAGGCTCCAGAGAGTACCCCTGCATTACCAGGCTATAATTCATACCACACCTTTCGGCCACCTAACCTGGACCGAAACACTAAAGGTGGAGATGTGTCCATATTCATTAAGGATATCCACACCTCCAGGCTAGTTTCTCAGCATAATGCATCCGAGATTATCCAAGTGCAACTAACTCTGGGCAAGACTGCAATCCAAATTGTAGCTTGCTACAGATCCCCCACCATGCCCCAGGATTCCCATTCCTCGTTTCTTAATACACTGGAAAATATTAGGGTACAACCTAACACCCTAATAATGGGCAATTTCAACTACCCTACCATTAACTGTGAAAATTACTCGTGTATCAACTCTTGTGCTCAACGTTTTCTGGAATTCATAAATTCCAATGCCATGGATCAACTTATCCACACCCCCACCAGGGGCAGTAATATCCTAGACCTGGTTATTACCAACATGAGCAACCGGTGCTCCACACCAGAGGTCAGTTCCTCGTTGATCAGATCCGACCATAAGCTAATCACCCTAGACATCCACATCCCTCCCCCACCCCCCATTAGGGAAACCACAGTAAAAAATTTCTCCAAAGCCAACTTCACGCTTCTTAAGACAGAAGTGGCAAACTTCACAACACCCATGCTGACGGACAATAGAGGTATGACTGCTGAATCCTGCACAAATGCACTTTATAAGCACTTACATGAGTGCATGGATCGTGCAATCCCTAACAGAACCAAGATGCTATCCTCCAAAAAAAAGGAAACCAATCTGGTGGTCCCCTGCCATAAACAAACTCTACAACAGAAGAAAGAAACTGTTGCAAAAAAGCGTAAAATCCCATGATTGCAGAAACTCCCTGGTCAGCTTCAGTAAGAAGCTGAGATCCCTCATAAAATCCTCCAAAGCTAGTTATGATAACAAAATCGCCACTGACTCTAAAAACAACCACAAAGCATTCTATAGCTATGTCAAGAATCTCAATGGCAACACTCAGATCTGCTCTGAGTTACAGCACAATGGCACTAAATATACAGAACCAACGGATATTGCCAATATCCTGGCAGATAGGTTCAGTGCTAACTTTACCCCTCTGTCATCCCCTAAAGGGCCCATCTCTATACCAGAAGAATGCAAAGCTCCTGTAATCACGGCTGCACAGGTAAAAAACACACTATCCAAAGCCAAGAACACAGCATCCATGGGACCTAACAACATCTCAGGCTGTGTTCTACATGAACTATAGAACAAACTGGCACCCCACCTAAGTACCATGTTCAATCATAGCCTCACCTCAGGCTATATGCCCACTGAATGGCGCAGAGTGACAGTTATCCCACTCCACAAAGGGGGAGCCACCACAGACCCCGGAAACTACCACCCAATTAGCCTAACAAGCCTGGTCTGCAAGGCTATGGAGCGTATCATCATGGAACTTATAAACAATGACATTGGTAATCTCCAAACTCAGGACCCCACCCAGTTTGGGCTTGTAAAAGGCAGATCATGTCTTCTAAACCTGATAGACTTCTTTGAAGCAGTCACCAAAGCCGTAGACGAGGGTAAGGTGGTTCACACAGCCTATCTAGTTCTCGCCAAAGCTTTTGACACCATCCCCCACTCTGGAATTATAGATAAACTCACTAAACTAGGTATAAATCCCTATGTCACAAGATGGGTTGCCAACTGGCTCACTGACAGAACCCACACTGTGAAAGTAGCAGACTCCAAATCCAGCTTCAGACCAGTGAAAAGTGGAGTACCACAGGGTTCAGTCCTGGGTCCTCTCCTGTTTGGTATCTACTTCTCTGAAGTACAGGCCAACACAGAAGGTCTTTGGCTAACCAAGTTCACAGATGACTGCAAACTAGGAGCCATAATAAAAACTCCAAAAGATGTGGACATCCTACAAAAAGGCCTTGCTGAGACAGATGCCTGGTGTCAAAGCCATGGCCTCAAGCTCAATGCCAAAAAGTGCATTGTCATTTCCTTTGGTAAAAACTCAGTACCCATGAACTACCACATAGGTGGTAGTCTACTTAACACTGAAAGTGTGATAAGAGACCTTGGGACACAGGTGGACAGTAGTCTCTCCTTTGATAATCACATCGCCACAGTAGTCAGGAAATCCTTCTATGTGGCACACCTCATCACAAAAGGTTTCTCATCCAGAAAAAAAGAGGTCATTGTTCCCCTCTACTCGTTATTCATTAGACCCATTATAGAGTACAATGCCCCTTTTGGTATGTACCTCACAAGGCATCTACAACAACTGGAAAGGCCACAGAAATACCTCCCAAAGAGGATTACCAGCCTCAAAGAGATGCCCTATGCAGGCCGTCTCAAAAAACTGCAGCTTTACTCCGTTGCATATCGCCTACTCAGAGGCGATCTCTGCCTGACACACAAAGCTATGTCAAACCCAGAGCTTTTAGACATGCTCCACTTAAAGAAATCCCAATCCCTATGAGCTACACGCTCTAGGGACCTAAACCTCATCACCACAATAAACAGAACATGCTGGAGGGATAGATTCCTGTCCCAGAGACTTCCCATACTCTGGAACAAACTACCTATCTATATCAAACAAAGCACCTCATTAGCACTGTTCAAGAAAAATCTTGATGATTGGATGGGAGATAGGAAATTCACCCCAGGGATCACTTCTGTGGCTCTGCTCAACAGTGGCACAGGAAAATAATTTTCTTGGGTGGCGAAAGCCAGGGTACCTTTGGCTAGGCTTATATAGGCCCTAGGGCCAATAGCCTAGTACCTACCTATGAACCTATGAACCTATAGGTTCATAGGCTCATAGGTGTTTACTAGGCTAATGACTACAAGGGACTTTTTAAGATAGCCATGCATCCCAAATATCTGAGAAGTTCTGACACCCTTGGAAAGTATAAGAATGGGCTTGGGAGATGAACCATTTACTGGCTACCTGTTTGCATTAGAGATGTAGGTGCCAAACCAGGGCTGAATTTCTGGTTTTCCATCCAATTGTCCAAGTTGCTCTTGAATTGGGTTTGGGAGGAACTCTGCTTCACATGGATGGTGGCCTGTTCCATAGATAGGGTAGTCTCTGGGGTACATACCTATCTCTCCAGCAGGTTCTATGTATATCACAGGCAAGGTTTAAGTCTTTAAAATGGGTAATTCTTGTACTGTTTGTTTTGTGGATATGCAGGAAGTCCATCAGACAGAGGTCTGACAAGGCCCTGTATACCAGGCATTGATCTCCCCTCAAAAGCCTGTAGGAGACAGTATACAGGGATAGAGCCGTGAGACGGTCTGCATACGACATATTATTCATGCCCTGTATTCTTTTAGTCAGGAACCTCTGTGGACATTCCAACTGTTGGATATGCTTGGCTAGGTACATACCAAAGGGGGCATTGTACTCAATGATAGGTCTGATGAATGTTGAATACAGTGGAACAATGACTTCCTTGGAATTAGATGCCATGCTTTTATTTATAAGTTGCGTAACATAGAATGGCTTCCTCACCACAGTAGACACGTGATGATCAAAGGCTAGATTACTATCTATATGTGTCCCTAAGCATCTGCCGCAATCTGAACCAGTGAATTGGGCAAATTGCCAACTCTTTCACTTTGTCTAGTCAGACCTGATGCCCTTTACCAGATTGATCCATCTTAGATTTTTTTACCGATATCAGTATAAAATCATTGTGGATAACAAGGTCTTCCTAAAAAAAAGTAGATGAATAATTTGCTAGGAGAGAAGGCACAAGCATATAATAATGTGAATAAACCAGCTAATGTAACAAAGGTATGAAAGTCAGACAGAGTCTTAAACAAATCCAAAACAATGATGGAAAGGAGTTGTCTCACAATAGGCTTTCTGGAATCATGGGAAGGCTCACAAATATTCTCCAGACCCCTAAGCAACTTACCAGTCAGCCAGTGGCCAGACATTTCCTGAAGGCCCAAAAAATGCTCCAACCATTAAAAAGGTGCTAAGTGCACCCAAAGAGTTTTGTGGGAATTGCCTGCTGATGATCTGGCCACTAGGAAGTGAAGGATCAACTGCAAGCCCCAGGACCTGAGACAAGAGGGCAAAGATCTATTGAAAACCTTGAAAACCTGAAGAGATGAAGAATATGTCTTCCTAGTATTGCTGGCCCAAGGCCTGACCAGAAGTGATAGTGCTATTCTTCTCCAATTAAGCAAACTTCCACAGGAACTGCTGTGCCCCTTGGATCTGCATGTTTAGCTGACTGGTGAAACCTGGTAAACTGAAAATGTGAAAGACAGTGACGACCAAGCACATGCGTACTAGGGAAAGACAAATTAATCTTTAAACTCAACCAAACAAAAAGTCTGATAACAAAGTGAACCCACTTGGACCTGGAGGACCATTTACTGAGGCATGAACAACTGAGGTACTTTCCTAGTGAAAAAACACCCTCCTGTTGTGTAACTTGTCCTTCCACATCAAGACCACCACCCAGATGGAGAATATTTCTAGAAAACTGATGTCCCTCCTCCTCTCCTTGGACCACTTCTCTGGCCATTTTTGGTGAACAGCTGCCTTGGAAGTAACTTCCCATACCATATCTCCCTGCTGCATCTGTTAAAAGATCAAGGTAACTGGAAGAAACTCAAGGGGACTGACAAAATGACAACCCATTGACTTGGTTCAATGCTGCATTCTACATGAACTACAGAATGAACTGGCACCCCACCTAAGCACCATGTTCAATCATAGCCTCACCTTAGGCTTTGTGCCCACTGAATGGCACACAGTGACAGTTATCTCACTCAACAAAGGGGGAGCCACCACGGACCCCAGGAATTACTGCCCCATTAGCCTAACGAACCTGGTCTGCAAGGCCATGGAACGCATCATCATGGAACTTATAAACAAAGACACTGGTAATCTCCAAACTCTGGACCCCACCCAGTCCAGCTTTGTAAAAGGCAGAGCACATCTTCTAAACCTGATTGACTTCTTTGAAGGAGTCACCAAAGCCGTAGACGAGGGTAAGTTGGTTCACACAGCCTATCTAGATCTCACCAAGGCTTTTGATAACATCCCCCACTCTGGAATTATAGATAAACTCACTAAACTAGGTACAAATCCCTATGTCACAAGATGGGTTGCCAACTGCCTCACTGACAGAATCCACACTGTGAAAGTAGCAGACTCCAAATCCGACTTCAGACCAGTGACAAGTGGAGTACCACAGGGTTCAGTCCTGGGTCTTCTCCTGTTTGGTATTTACTTTTCAGAAGTACAGGCTAGCACAGAAGGTCTTTGGCTAATGACGTTTGCAGATGACTGCAAACTAGGAGCCATAATTGAAACTCCTAATGATGTGGACATCCTACCAAAGGGCCTCACTGAGACAGATGCCTGGTGTCAAAGCCATGCCTTAAGCTCAATGCCAAAAAGTGCATTGTCATTCCCTTTGGTAAAAACTCTGTACCCATGAGCTACCACATAGGTGGTAGTCTACTTAACACCAAAAGTGTGATAAGAGACCTTGGGACACAGGTGGACAGTAGTCTCTCCTTTGATAATCACATCACCACAGTAGTCAGGAAATCCTTCTACGTGGCACACCTCATCACAAAAGTTTTCTCATCCAGGAAAAAAGAGGTCATTGTTCCCCTCTACTCGTCACTCATTAGTCCAATTATAGAGTACAACGCCCCTTTTGGTATGTACCTCACAAGACATCTACAACAACTGGAAAGGCCGCAGAAATACCTCCCAAAGAGGATTACCAGCCTCAAACAGATGCCCTATGCAGACCGTCTCAAAAAACTCCAGCTTTACTCTGTCACATATCACCTACTCAGAGGTGATCTCTGCCAAATATACAAAGCTATGTCAAACCCAGAGCTGTTGGACATGCTCCACTTAAAGAAATCCAAATCCCTCTGAGCTACACGCTGTAGGGACCTAAACCTTGTCACGACAATAAACAGAATATGCTGGAGGGTTAGATTCCTATCCCAGAGACTTCCCATACTCTGAAACAAACTACCTATCTATATCAAACAAAGCTCCTCATTAGCACTCTTCGAGAAAAGTCTTGATGATTGGATGGGAAATTGGAAATTCACTCCGGGGATCAGTTCTGTGGCTCTGCTCAACAGGGGCACATGAAAATAATTTTCTTGGGTGGCGAAAGCCAGGGTGCCTTTTTGGCTAGGCTTGTATAGGCCCTAGGGCCAATAGCCTAGTACCTACCTATGAACCTATGAACCTATGAAACATGAACAGCAGCTGAAGGTCATCCTTGATCCTGCTGGTCAGCCACACAAAGTAATATTTGGAGTTGTTCTCTTTCAACAAGTTGGAAACTGCTCAAAGAAAGGTCCTGCCTGGAGAGACTGCCCTGCAGGCAAAGTTCATCAAATCATGAAGCTGCATGATTTCCCCAGGGCAAGCTTTGCTAGCCCCCAAAAGTCATCAAAGTAACTTCCAGATGATGCAGCTTGTTCAATGGAAGCTTGAATGAGTTATCAATGGTATCAACTTCCTGACACAGAAAGGTCAAGGCTCAGCTTGGCCCAGTCCTTCTGACTTGTCATTGGCCAAAGGTGCCCCCAAATTAGAGCAAAGCTCTTTAAGACAGACATGCCCTGTAAAGCCCCTGCCTGACCCTCCTCTCTTATCAGGAAATCATCTAAGCAGTGGACCACCGATTGAATAGGTGCTCACCATTGCCAACACTGATGCAAGGCTGTGCTGAACAGCTCCAAAGTAGCACAAGCCACAGAGCACTCCATGGGCATTTAAGTGTCAAAAAAGAATTTCCCCTCAAACTGAAAAATTAAATAGGGGGTAAAGTATAATTTGAGAAGAAAAGAGTTGGTTTTTTATTTTAAAATATAATACATAGTGCCCTAGAAGCTTGAGCAAAGAGTGTAATTGGAAATATTTTTTATGATGTGTTTTTAAATGTTTTATTGTTTAATTGAACAAGTATGTGTGTAGGAGTGTCATTGTATAAAAGGAGTTCTGTAAGTGCAATTGGAATGTACTCTAAAAAGGCTGTGGAATCCAAGGTGCTAGAGGTTTTGACCTGTTTTTTACTGTGTGGAGCTATTCTGAAGTTTTTATTAAAAGCGTGAAATTTTTGTGACTACATTGGATTCAATGGCCTTATTGCAGTGTGGTTTGAGACTGTTTTTCCATTGTGTGACTACAGAAGATGAAAACTTAAATAAGGCCAATTTTCCTGTCTCATGGGAAGAAGACAGAAAGTAAATTGAATATACAGCTTGCAGAGCCAGGAGACAGAATAGCCCAAAATGACCTCCGCCACCTGCTCCGGGGAAGAAAAATGTACCTTAAGCAGCTCCCTGTTAATAAAGTCATTGACTGAGGCACCTATGAGGTGTGATATATGATGTCAGCCTGAATTCTCATCCTGTTTCTTAGGAACAAGACGAATGGGTGAAACTTTAAAAGCAGGCCAAGGGGTGTGTGTGGAAAAAGGGCCCATTAGCCTACCAGCTGCTTCCTCTTTCTCTACCAAACTAACCATAATTTCTTCATGCCATTAATGGACAAAAGATTTTTAACTAACTTGGAATCTATTGGAGTTGAGAACTCAATCAAAAACCCATTGGAAAAACCTACAACAAGAGCAGCTGCTACCTTTTGATTCGGGTAATCAGGCAATAGCCGGAGCAATTTATCTAAATGGATTGGGGAGTGAGACTGCTGTGGAATGCACATAACCCATGTTAAGGCCTCCCAAGTGGCAATGAAAAGGCTGCTTAATTCAAGGAGAGGTGTTATGCCCCACCCAATCCCCACCTCTGACAGGGTTGAGGGAAAACCAGACCTGTCCCTGCCAACTCTCCCCCAGCACCTGGAAGGAAAGTGACCTTTCCCACATTCTGAATGAATTTGCAGACTGGCCACAGGCATTTGCCATAATTAAATGCCCAGCAAAACTCTGTTTCCCTACTGATACCACCCCCCCAATCAATCACAGAGGTGGCTGGCTTATCTAACATGGTACTCCACCAAAGGTCAGCATCCCTTAACTACCACCTGAGAGACTTATCTATTGCTTTCAGTTTCCTAAAACATGAATCATAATTCAGCCATCCAAAACCCCCTTTGACATGGTTCACCTCCCTTATAGTCACAAAAAAGCTAGTAAAGGCAGGGCCTGGCTGGGGTCCTTCTCTATAATTACTCCCATGAACACTATATCAAGTATCCCAGTTCCTAACTGCTGCTCTGGCTGATACCTTTTTTCTGACAGTGGCCAAGGCTGCCATCAAGTCCTTGTTATAAGAGTTGTCATCATCCAAATTGTGCTTAATACTTTTGGTATCCACTAGGTCAAATATCTCTACAAATTTCCCTTTAAGTATTTTTTCTCTGACCTTGGCGGGAACATGCACCATACTGTCTGAACCCAGGGAATTGTAAACCAAAAGGTTCAAAGTAGCCATAGGGGGCAAAAATTGAGAAACACAACCATTCAGATGGGGCAGAGCATTACTCTTCCAACCACTGACCTTGTCAGACCCCCTATGCAAGTTGGTTAATGTTGAGAGTGCAACCTGAGCAGATCAGTACCTCCTCCATCAGAGTGAACAACAGTTGTTAAAGTACCAAAATTCCTTTCCAAACACAGGTCAGACAGCTTACCTCTCCCCTCTTCTGGCAAAGAATTTGTCAACTCATTCAAACATTCCCTAGGTGACTGCCCTCTATCATTAAAACTTATCCGTGCTGTCCCCCCAGAGACAGTACCTTGAGATTCCAATGGTGCTTCAGGCAGGAGTGAAGGGGTGACCTTGGACAGGAGGATTGTCTCTTGTTTTTCCTTCCAGCTGTCTTGCCTAGTGCTGGTCCTTGAGCTGACTCCTCCTCAGCAATCACCGTTGTTCTCTTCTTCAAGTTCTGACCTTGCTCATCTGCCTCCAGTGCCTCTAGGTCAGAAAGTAAACAGAGGAAGCCACTTGTCCTTAAAGGACTGGACATATGGAACCTGAAAACAAAGAGGATTAACAGAGGAAAAAAAAAAGGAAGAATATGACAGCCATAGGAAATCTAGACTCCAGGATTAAAATGCCAACAGTCTGGATCCTGGATGCTTTGCTGCTATGGAGTTCTAGAATGTAACCCCACTTGACATGTTTGACCTTAGAAAGATTCATGCTTGACCTAACTAAAATGCTTCACTGACAGAAAAATGATATGCTGCTGGTGGGGTTCCAAAATGCCAGGCCTTTCTGCCACCAACCTACCCACACCCACAAGATCCCTTGGATGTAACTGTCCCTGCCCTGACTAGCACAGGAAAAAACGATCTATAAAACTAGCCCAGCAGATAGGTAATAACTAAGAACCACACTAAGCAAAAAGACTACCCACAGATGCTGTGAATAAAATAAACTTACCTTGTTGCTAATCCAGAATGAAGACATATATAAGAAGTGCACAATTACAACCATACACCATAATAATAAGCTGTCACATTTCCACCCTGCTCCTGAAAGCATCAAGCTGCATATAATTACAGAAAGCCAGTACTACCACCGGCCCCAAACAAAGGTATGCATACCCCAGTAAAATAACCAATAAACAAAAACATACATAATACCATAACAAGGGGGCTGGACCCCACACCAGTGCCATTATTAACATTGCTCAAAGCTGCAAGTAAAATGCTTAATACGGAATACCTGTCTAGCAAACACAATGGTAAAAAACTCTAAAACATCCCTACCAAAAAGTGTCTAACCAGTCATTTTCCAAGGAGCCAAAACATAAAAGACAGCACCAAGCTACTAAATAAACCAAACAGTCAAACAAGATACAATTAAATACTGATCTTAGATTCTAACAGCTGATAAAACAACCATATGATTGTGCACCTTGTTAGAACCCAAAAAGCCTAAAACCCAATTATAAATCATAATTCAATCATATCAATCTTCAGGTAAATGACAGAAAAACACAAATGTAAGAGGCACAGAACAAATTAAGTGGCAAATATCAACACAAGGCTACAAGTTTTACCGTTTGTTCCACAAAATGAGGGTAGTGTTTCTTAAATAATATATAAAAGGATGGGAGCCCCTCTGCACCTTCTCCAAGCTCTAGACAGCCAAGAGTTGTGCTGACAAAATATTGAAAAAAAAAAAAAAAAAACATAATGATAATGCCACAACTGCCCCCTACCCTTATAACTTAGTAATATTCCGGATACATCACTTTGCAAGCTGCATAATTAATTAACTCTGTTATTATCTTTTTTATTTATTTATAAAATTATATACATACCTCTATCCCCCAAAAGCAAAGAATCTGTACAAAGCCACAAATAATTGGGAGGGGAAAGAGCCCAAACACTGGAGACACCTTACAAACACTGATCTTAAGCATGTTTCTAAACTAACTGGTCCTGCATTAGCATGGGTTCTCTGAAGGACACAAAGTCCAAACTCAAAGAGCTGCCAACTTCACTTAATCCTAATGTTCTGCCAGTGACTTGATAGGGAACCTCAGCTTCCTAGAACTGGTCAAAAATATTAAGCATAACTCCTGACACTCTGCAAAAATCCTGATGATATATTAGTTTTATTATTATTATAATTACTATTTTTTTTTTTAACTAATTAAAACCCCTGGCCATCCATAGGGCGACTAATGGTTCGCCAAGACCCAATAATTTCCCCTACAGCGAGCAATATTCCCTGCATATTTCTTTCTTTTATTTTTTCTTTTAAAGATAAAGCACCCTGGGACACAAAGAAAGCCCCACATGGTGAGCAATACTTACCAGATTGGTTGTTGTCAACTGGTTCCATCGCAAATGTCTTCTGCAGGGCCGCTGATGAACCTGCTGAGTGGAGGCGTGACACTCACGTAAAATGAGTAAGCTAAAGTCATGCCCCCCAGGATTGCAGCTTGCAGACAACATAACTTACAGGTAAGTCACTTTTAAAATTCTCCACAGGGACATGTAGCCTAGCACTTACCTATGAACTAGGCTTGCCACTTACCTGGTTTTTTTCGGGACTATCCATAAATTAGAATGATTCTCTGGTAGTTCGGAAAACACTATACCAACTCTGGTAATCCATTTAGCAGGGTGGACAGAATGCCAGAGTTTGTTAAAAATCAAACTCTGTCTTTTTTTTTTTTAACAAAAAGCATCACTAAAGCAATGTGGTGGAGTTCGAGATACTCTACAACAGCAACAAAAAATGAGTTACGCACATAGATTAGATGTGTAAAAATGCACTAATAAGGACGTTCTGTACTAATGACATACATGTTTACATCCTAAAATGGGCATGGGTGTGAGTGGAAGTGTGTTGGTCCTGGCAGGAGTTACTGGTAGTGCAGGGGCCGTGGCTTCAGTCCAGTTTTCTGCATCGCAAGAGGTGGCTACCCTACTATGAATCTATTATGTAATTTCTACTGGCTACATCAACAACAAGGAACAATGCAACTTTAAGAAGCATGACTGTATGTACAGAGCCTTTTTGTTTCCACACTCTTTACTTATTATTCTGTGGAATCCAGTTTGAAGAAAATGCCGTTCCTTAACTAGGGACCCTACAATGAATTGCAGCTTTTTGCATGTAAATTGTCATTTCATCCTGAGATTGGATTATTTAACCACTTCTAGACATTGTTTAGTGATCAAAAATGTACAGTTGTTTGACTTTTATGCCATGAAAACAATGACATTTGAATTGATACTTCTCACCCTGACAGAAGACTGATTTGCTTTACCACCTCTAGATAGTGCTCAGAGTATTACATTCAAAATGTATAATCCTTTTACCGCTATAAATTAATACTGATCTACAGTTCTTGGATTTTTATTTTTTTGACCATGGTTCTTCAGATCAGTGTTCAAGTGCAATAACATCTCTCTGCTAACATGAAAAGAGGCAATTATGCTTACATTTGCTGGAATGCATAAACTGCAATAAAATCTGCAGTGCATCCTTCTTTAGGTCTTGTATGGTTAGGGTCAGATTACACAGATATGAAATCTATTATACATATAGTGGCCCAGTGATTTGACATGTTCAAATTCCTCTTGCCTCCTTATTTTTCTTGTTATAGCTACCAGATGCTAGCACATTTGCTGTGACCAGCAGATATTTTTCAGCCTAGTTTACTTGTCTCCTGAACTTATATCTTCATATATTTGACTTTTGACTTTTATGCAGAATAGTGCCTAATGCCATATTGGAGTCAAAGAAAATGACTTCAGAACTACTCCAGATATATAAAGCGTTCCACTTTGAATTTTGTACAAAGACGTTGATGAAGGGAGAAAAATCCACTATGTTTGCTCATGTGTTGCATGCTGTCATTTTACATCTTTTTCATTACTTCATTTGTCCACTCCCCCTTCAGAACAGACACCCTCAAAGGTTTCCTCTTGATTATGTTTTCACAGTTTTTTCTTTCTTTTTTTGACAATGCAGTGCAGTGCCCTGTTACAATTAATAATATTCAGCCCTATATAGTGCTAGTTCAGCCACTGCCCATGCTTTCCTCTTCTTCTGCCCAGTTTTGTTTCTCTTTTCTTTCAATTGACCCTGGCAATGCTGTGTCCTCATTCTACATTAACAGCTCCATCCTGTCTCTGTCCAGGTGTGTATGCCTAGTGCTGTGAGTGTTTCTGTATTCATCTTTCATATTAAGTAGCTCTCAGTTATCTGAGTGCAGACCCCCTATGGAGATAGTACTCTGAATGCAATGTTAGGTCACTAAGCAGTAGAACACTTCATGGGATGTATGGATTTTCATATCAGCACAGAACATTGTGGAAGTAAGACTGCTTTTTGATGATGTCAGTGTTGTACATCTTTGCAGCATGTTTTGCGGCAGATGCTGTGTGTTGTGTTTTCTATTATGGGAGACACAAAGAGGCAAAAAGTGACTTTTATTTCTTTTACACCTTTTCATTTCCTCCAAGTTTTTATGACCTTCGAAGATTGGAGTGTGTGTTGACATATCTAAACACTGGCTGTACAGAGAGGCTTGCTGTGCTGCCAAAGTGATTTTAAATTGTAAGATAATATCTTCATCACAATGTACTAATAGTATGATTATATGACTTGCTGGGAATTTTGATTCTGATTATTCATGCCTTAACTACAGTATGTGAGATGCAATCAATCATAGTAATTCCAGTGGAAGGAAATTGGTATTTTCCTTCCACTTGGTGCTTTAGCTTTTTCTGGCTTTGATCAGTAGCATCCTTTTGCCTACATTGCTGCCATTTCATATTGCATTGTTTGATTCAGGCTAATGATTCAGGTTTCCATAATTAAGAATGAGAGTTAGTAATTTAAGGGGGGAGTTTATATTTATAAAAAGAAAGGTGCCTTTGAAATACTCTACAAAATGGCATAATGGTGATATTGAAAAGCAACAAGAACTCTCCAGAAGTGTGATAGAAGCAAAGAAAGGAAATACAGTGGTTCTGACATCAGGTGGCTTCATGGGTTACAGAAGGAATGCAGCATAAAGGAAATAAAAAGAAAAATAGAAAGAAAAAGTAGATGGGCATTACTAATTAAATAAGAGTGAAGGTAGAGGGACAGAGAGCTGTGGAAATGATAGCCAAACTAAGCCAAGCAAGCACAAGAATTGTTTGCAGCAAATAATAAAAGATAAAAAATAGTAAATACATTATCCACAAATAATTTGTAGACTAAATATATGTGGTTTAAGTATACACACACACACACACACACACACACACATATATATATATATATATATATATATCTGTATCTAGCTATATCTTTTTATATATATATATATATATATATATATATATATATATATATATATATATATAGATGTAGATATAGATATTGTGACTGCCATTCATACATTACAGGATTTACATATTTTACATATGCATTCTTCACAAGTGTTCCCATGGCAAACCTGATATTTGATGACAGATCTTATCATTAAAGCAAAATACATTATGTTCTAACACAATTTCTAATAAAATACATATTACATTTATTTCTTTATTAGTCATATTTGTCTATCTACTTAGTTTCTTATTGCTTTGATTCCTTCTCTAAGTATAACAGGAAACAATGATTTTACATACATGGTTATAAAAATATAATTAGAAAATTTACTGGTGGTGCAGCGGTAGGGTTGTTGCCTCACAGCAAGAGGTTCTCCCGTTCGATTCTCGGCTTGGGTTGGGAGTGCCTTCTATGTGGAGTCTGCATGTCCTCCCCGCGGTCAAGTGGGCGCTCGAAGGACATACGTTGAATGGGCGTGCCTTCGTTGAAGGTTGGGCGTCGGGCTGGCAACTCAACACCATAAAAAACAACTGCCAATCATTAGCAGACTGGAGTTCCGCTGTGGCGAACCCTAACCGGGAAAAGCCGAAAGACAAACAACTAGTGTTATACCAACTCTTTAATTTAAATAGAAAATCCTGTTGTCTCTAATAAAATTATTTATCATCTTCAGTACTGGATTTCTTTCTCTTCTAAGCAGATGGATGAAGTCACAGTAACCAACCGCTTCTAGATACCATTGGATGTAAGGATGGATTAATGAAATTTTTATGAATTTTCAGTAGGTCATGCGTATTATAGGTATAATAGGAGGAGAAATACTAAAGAATTCAAGAATATCTGGCGTAACAGAGCCATTTAAATTTAAAACATAGAATTAAACCTTAACCTTAGAAATCATCTTCTGTGCTTCTTAGATGCAACTTGTTTATATAATAAAACATTTACCTAACATCTTTTCCACTTGCATTATGTATATATGATGGTCTAAAACCACAATGCCCACCTTTATCTGCTAGTTTCTTAGTGACATTACTGGTCTTCCATAACTGTTTCAGACTTAAGTGCTCTTATTTCATTGTATTGCAAAAAAAATATTCTTTCTAGACATATCTTTATCAAAATAATCAT
Source organism: Protopterus annectens (assembly GCF_019279795.1). Classification (NCBI taxonomy): domain Eukaryota; kingdom Metazoa; phylum Chordata; order Ceratodontiformes; family Protopteridae; genus Protopterus; species Protopterus annectens. The sequence continues at coordinate 381,460,530 of NC_056727.1, read as the reverse complement.
AAATCTCATGCTCATATTTATTTAAAATGGCAGTTACTATAGGTTAATTAACAGATACAAAAGCTTATTTTTTATCATTAGTGTTACTGCTAATAGATTTAAAAAAATATTTTAAGACTTAAATTCCTAAGAAGATTCTCAGGTTCATACCTGCATCCCCCAAGTTACTAACCTGTGATACTATATAATTTAACTATTTGTTTAAAAGATTTGATTCATGTACTGTCAGTTTGTAGGAATATTCCTTAAAAGCACCATTTAACATACACTGCATGTTACACTGTATGTCTGCATGTGATGATAACCCTTTCATCCCCCTCTTCTGGTGTTCCTGTTCACCATCTTGCCTTTCTGCCTCATTCTGGAGTTTTGGAATGGCTTTATTGTTAATGGTCAAAAAGAGAAATGTGAACAATGAATGTAGTTGATTCAGCAGCAGTTTGTGTATTTACTTTATTCTAGTCTGCCAGTGCAGAATCGGATGCCCCATTGGTTGCTGAAACATCTTTTGGTCAATTGAAGATGTCCCCTCTTTAAAAATCATTCCTCTCACATAATAGCTTTTTTCTTTTTGCAGTGATCAAACAATATTCAGAAATGCATCTGTATTACATAATCAAACTTTTAAAAGTTCAAACGTCATATGGTCGACACCATATGATTGAACTTTCAAAAGTTCGAAAATGTAATAAAAAATAAATAAACCAAAGAAAAAGCCTAGCTGAATGGATTAAACAGGGGCCAAGCCCCACTGCACCCCCCACACTCCCGATCTTTAAATATACCAACTCTGAGATCTCACTACAGTGCAGAAAAGGGAAATCTTCTTATTCTGCACTGTACGGAGATCTCTGTTGAAACATTCGAACTTTAAAAAGTTCGATCATATGGTGTTGACCATATGACATTTAAACTTTTAATGGTTCAACAATGTGATATAGACCATTCAGAAACAATAGACACTCCAATGTTTCATTGTAAACACTTTCATCTAGCAGAAAGTTGGGTGCACTCTTGACTTTAGTGTGCATGTCATTGATACTAGTTAAAAGTCCAGACTCAACAGTGCTAAAATACCTGTTCATCAATGTCATATATTTAAGACTCAAGTCAAGATTCAGTTTCTGCCATTCTTTAAGCAGATCAGTATAACAACTGCCTTAAGTAGGAATTTTTAGTATACTAATCAGTGCTGGTATGTCCAAAGATTCTGGATTACTGGTGCCAGATAGGTTTGGAGTCATCTCAGTAGAAGTACAATAAATCCATCAGTGGGTTGCCATCCATGTTAAGAATATACAAGAAATTATTGTGTGTATACTGTCTACTAAAAGGTGAGGGTGAGTAATTCAATTCAGCTACTTCCATTCCCGTTGTCTGCATCTGAGGCAAATGAATGCTAATATAAAATAATAAAAACATATTTCACAAGCTAGCATAGGGAACAAATTCATTCGCAGTTTATTTTTAAGAATGTCCTAAAAGGTCAGGTATGCAAATTATCCAGACCCGCAACAGAAAATTCATTTTATAAAAAGAACTGTCATTATTATTTAAATAATTTGAACAATGGGGATATAAAGTAGAAAATGAAATACAAACTGCTCTATCGATATTTCATCCTTGAAAGAAACTACTACAAAACAATATAGATAATCAAATAAATGAAACTGATAACTCATTAAATGTATTTGATATCCGTAATGCACTGTTATTACTAATTATACTAGTGACTTTCAATACATATGTAAGGTATATTAAAGAAATTAGAGTATCCTTACTACTATTCCAGACATAACCCCTGGGATTCATTAAACTCCGTGCAGGAATAGTGCTATTCCTGCATGGAGTGGTTCATGTCCATGTAGCCACAGCAGCACACCTTGCATATTCATGAAGGCATGCTACTGTTTAGGCTAAATGGACATGAACCATGAATGAGTGCAGGGGGCATGTTTAAGTAGTGCATGGACTACGAACACACCCCCTGCACTCAGAAAGTGCCGTACAAAACTTTCTAAACACGATCTGGCATAATATTAGAGAATTTCTCTAATATTATGCCAGTATTTCAGTATCCGCTGACACTGAAATGAAATAAATGATCATTTCAGTATCCTCGGACACTGAAATACATACAGGAGAAGGCAAGCAATGCAGGGAGTTTGTGACAGGTTCTGTGACATACCCCCTACATTGTAAAGGTGCCATATGGGACCTCGCAACCTGTTAAAGCAGGAAATGTGGATAAAGGCACAAATAATTTGGGGAAAAAGTCCTAAAAAAGGACACTGCTTAAATATTGCCCTCACACACTTAGAAAGTTGATAGAAAATAGGTCATGCTTTAGTATAAATGTCTGAAAGGTAGAAGTCTGAAAGTCAAATGTATGCCATTATTCCCTGACAGCAGATCATGTGGACAAAGGCACAAATAATGGGGAGACAAAGCACTAAAACTGGGGCACTATTTAACTATAACCCTCACAGACTTAGAAAGTTGATAGAAAACAGGATATGCCTTAGCATGAATTTCTGGAGGATAGACGTCTGAAAGTCAAATGTATGCCATTATTTCCTAACTGCAGTCCTCAATGACTTGTCAGAAAACCTCAATACTCACTATATAAGATAATAATATAATAATAATAATATAATAAATCTTTTTTTCACATTCTAAGGAATGTTTTAAGTGTAGCTAAGCGAGTGTGCCCATTATGGCCCTCCACTTAGCATTGCTTAAACATCCCATAGGAGACAAATAGAAATATATGGGTGAAATTCTTAAATCAAGATAGTGTAGTGCTTAGAGTCCTGCCTTTCCATGCAGGCTTTAACGCTTCAAGTACCAAGGCAGGCAAGTTATCTTTATATGGGAAAGCAGTATTAAAATTAATGAAATAAATGAAGCCATTATCCTGATATTTTTTTTTAATGAAAAGTAAGCAATGGTCAGCCATGCCCAGCTATGCTTACCAGGTTTAAGCATCACTTACATGTAATTGCTAAGCAGCAGGTAGCTCAGCTAAGTGGATTTGCCACTGTTAAGCAGTGCTCAGCAATGACCCCTTTAAGAACTGTTCAACCCAGCTTAGAAAGTTTGCGCATTGCTAAGCTGTGCTCAGCATTTTCAAAATGGTCCAATGATGGCAAAGGGCAGGAATATGGCCTTATTTAAGCTGTGCAAGTAGGAATACAGCCATAACCTATTTAGTTTGATCTCTGCAGGAACATGTCTGGCATTGGATAGGGAGCTCGCTTTCAGGTGCAGTGCTAGAGCATTCAACAGTCCAGGGAAATGGCTGGACTCCTTGTCTAAAACAATGACGAGAGACTGCTGCAAGGCCAGTACCAGGGCTCACAATACAAAAGGGAGGCCTCGGGCCATCTAACATGTGATTTCATCAGTGCTACTGATGTCCTCCGGACTGTTGAGCAGGTACAGCACCACTATGCTGACCTAAACCTGAGGAAGGGGCCGCTCTTGGCCCATTGGTTCCAAGATGCACAGGCACAGAATGCTTCAGTAGTGATTAAGTATTACTATCAAGTAGTTTGTAGCAAATACTAGCTTGAGAATGTGACAGATTAACTCTGGGTAAGACAGCGATTCTGGACTTAGCAAGCTATAGGTCCCCAACCATGTCCCAAGACTCACACTCCATGTTCCTAAGCACCCTGGAGAATATTAGGGTCCAACCTAACACTCTCATACTGGGTGATTTCAACTACCCCTCAATTAAATGGGAAAACTACTCATGTACCAATACACTTGCCCAGTGCTTTCTGGAATTCATTAATTCCAATGCTCTAGACCAGCTCGTTCTTAACCCCACTAGAGTTAGCAACATCCTTGACCTGGTCATTACTAACATGGGTGACCATTGCTCTACACCAATAGTCAACTCCTCCCTGGTTAGATCCGACCACAAACTAATCACCTTGGAAATCCACATCCCTCCTAACCCCCCCCCCACCAAAGGTAACCACCATGAAAAACTTCTCCAAAGCTAACTTTGGACTCCTAAAAACACAGGTGGCTAACTTCACAGCACCCATGCAAATGGAGAATAGTTGCATGACTGCCGAATCATACACCAATGCACTGAATGAACACGTACACAAATGCATGGATCTCAACATACCCAATAGAACTAAGACTCTCTCTTCAAAAAAAGGAAATCAATCTGGTGGTCCCCTGCCATAAACAAACTCTACAACAGTAGGAGGAAACTGATGCTCAACAAGCTGAAGTCCCAAAACTGGAAAATCTCCCTTATCAGCCTCAACAAAAAGTTGAGATCCCTCATCAAATACTCTAAAGCTAGCTATGAAAACAGACTTACAGCAGATAGTAAAGACCAAGGCCTTCTATAGTTATGTAAAGAATCTCCACAGCAATACCCAGATTTGCTCAGAGGTACTGCACAATGGTACCTCCTATACCGAACCAACAGATATTGCCAATATACTGGCCAACAGATTCATAGGTTCATAGGTTCATAGGTTGGTACTAGGCTATCAGCTCTAAGGCCTATACAAGTCTAGCCATAACAATTCCCTGGATATTTCTTCCCACAATATTTACTTTTATGGACCCCTGTCTAGCAGGGTGACTGACATAATCCCCAGGGTGAATTTCCTATCTCGCATCCAATCATCAAGGTTCCTTTTGAAGAGGGCCAAGGAGGTGCTCTGCTTGACATGTATGGGCAGTCTATTCCAGAGTATGGGGAGTCTCTGGGTCAGGAACCTATCCTTCCAGCATGTTTTGTTCATTGTGATGGCAGGGTTTAGATCCCTGGATTATGTGGCTCTGAGGGATTGGGACTTCTTTAAGTGGAGCATGTCCAACAGCTCAGGGTTTGACATGGCCTTGTATATTAAGCAGAGATCGCCTCTGAGTAGACGATATGCCACAGAGTATAGCTGGAATTTTTTTAGACGGTCAGCATATGGCATCTGCTTTAGGCCTGTGATTCTTTTAGTGAGGTATTTCTGTGGTCTTTCCAGCTGTTGCAAATGTCTTGTGAGGTACATACCAAATGGGGCATTATACTCTATAATGGGTCTAATGAGGGATGTATACAGTGGGACAATGACCTCCTTTTTCTGGATGCAAAGCCCTTAGTGATGAGGTGTTCCACATAGAAGGATTTCCTGACTGTTGTTGTGATGTGGTTATCAAAAGTGAGACCACTGTCCACCTGTGTCCCTAAGTATCTCATCACACTTTCGATGTTTAGTGTACAGCCACCTATGTGGTAATTCATGGGTACATGTTTTTTTCCAAAGGGGATAACTATACATTTTTTTGCATTAAGCTTGAGCCCATGGCTCTGGCACCAGGCATCTGTTTCTGTAAAGCCCTTTTGTAGAATATCTACATCATTTGGGGATTCAATAATGGCTCCCAGTTTGCAGTCCCCCCCCCCAGAGGACCAATCACAATACCATTAAATTGTCAGGCACCCAGTATTACTGCTGCACAGGTTAAAACAGCACTGTCCAAGGCCAAGAATACAGCTTCTATGGGACCTGACAATATCCCTGGCTGTGTTCTACATGAACTATAGAGTGAACTGGCACCTCACCTGTGAGCCCTTTTCAGTCACAGCCTCATCTCAGGCTTTGTCCCTACTGAATGGTGCACTGCTACCGTCATCCCTCTCCACAAAGGAAGAGTGACTACAGACCCCAGGAATTATCGCACAATTAGCCTGATGAGTCTGATATGCAAAGCTATGGAGTGCATCATCATGGACCTAATAAATAGACAGATATGCATAATGTTTGTTTCTCTCCCCTACAGCTGCAGTAGAGAGGGCAATGAACATTGAAGCCCATGGTGACAGACTGCTGAGGCTGCACCGACAGGCTGGCGAGTACAAATCCAATTTGCAGTATATTGTCCAAATAGTGAAGGAGTACATTGCTTACTGCTAGTAAGTATACTGTTACTGTGTGAACTGAATAAATAAAAATGTTTGACAGACTGACACTGATGTGCAATAAAGCTACCTAAAAAAAAACTGTTGTGTTTATTCTGGCATATTGTCGTAGACATTTAGAATGTATACAGATTCTTCACAGCAAATGTGGCTGTGGCAGCATACATTAACTGAGCTTCTTCTGTGAACCTGCTGTAAGAAAACTGTAGATGGTGGAGCTGTAAAACAAGATATAACTGAAATGTGAAATAAGCTCTGAACCTTGAATAGTAATGTGTAAAGTTTCAAATTGTATTCCATCCAACATTGCCTTATGTTAACCTTTGCTTTCCAGACTGTAGTAATCCAAAGGATTAATGCACAGTACAATAACTATCGGTCATGCATGCATCACAGGCATACAAGTTCAGGTTGTCTAACCAAGAGACTATTAGGCAGAAACCAGTGAAACAGGAAATAGCAGTTCCCTAGTAGCTCAGTGTGATGAGAAATTGCTTATTAGTTAATTTTGCATGCCCAGACATGGTTCGAATTCAGGGAGTGGTATTAAGATGTGTGCATATCTACACACAAGGAATTAGGAATAAATGTAAAAACAGTCAGGTAGTGATAACAGATATTTTCTCCACAGGTTGTACAGGTAAGGAAACGTTAGTAGTAACTGTATGAAGGGTATACTAATAAACTGTGTACAACTGTTCAACTGTCCCACCACATAGGTTCATAGGTAGGTACTAGGCTATTGGCCCTAGGGCCAATATAAGCATAGCCAAATGGTATCCAGGCTTTTGACAACCAAGAAAATTATTTTCCTGTGCCCCTGTCAAGCAGAGCCACAAAAGTGATCCCCTGGGTGAATTTCCTATCTCCCATCCAATCATCAAGATTTTTCTTGAAGAGTGCTAATGAGGAGCTTTGTTTGATATAGATAGGTAGTTTGTTCCAGAGTATGGAAAGTCTCTGGGACAGGAATCTATCCCTCCAGCATGTTCTGTTTATTGTGGTGATAAGGTTTAGGTCCCTAGAGCATGTAGCTCAGAAGGATTGGGATTTCTTTAGGTGGAGCATGTACAACAGCTCTGGGTTTGACATAGCTTTGTATCTTAGGCAGAGATCACCTCTGAGTAGGCGATATGCGACAGAGTAAAGCTGGAGTTTTTTGAGACTGTCTGCATAGGTCATCTGTTTGATGCCGGTAATCCTGTTTGTGAGGTATTTCTGTGGCCTTTCCAGTTGTTGTGGATGTCTTGTGAGGTACATACCAAAAGAGGCATTGTGCTCTATAATGGGTCTAATGAGTGATGAGTAGAGGGGATCAATGACCTCTTTTTTCCTGTATGAGAAACCCTATGTGATGAGGTGTGCCACATAGAAGGATTTCCTGACTACAATGGTGATGTGATTATCAAAGGAGAGACTACTGTCCACCTGTGTCCCAAGGTCTCTTATCACACTTTCAGTGTTAAGTAGACTATGGCCTATGTGGTAGTTCATGGGTACAGAGTTTTTACCAAAAGAGATGACAATGCACTTTTTGGCATTGAGCTTGAGGCCATGGCTTTGACACCTGGCATCTGTCTCAGTGAGGCCCATATGTAGGATTTCCACATTGTTAGGAGTTTTGATTATGGCTCCTAGTTTGCAGTCATATGCAAACTTTGTTAGCCAAAGACCTTCTGTGTTAGCCTGTACTTTAGAGAAGTAGATACCAAACAGGAGAGGAGCTAGGACTTAACCCTGTGGTACTCCACTTGTCACTGGTCTGAAGTTGGATTTAGAGTCTGCTACTTTCAGAGTGTGGGTTCTGTTAGTGAGCCAGTTGGAAATCCATCTTGTGACATAGGGATTTATACCTAGGTTAGTGAGTTTGTCTATAATTCCAGAGTGGGGGGATGGTGTTGAAAGCCTTGGCGAGATCTTGATAGGCTTTTTGAACCACCTTACCCTCATCTACAACTTTGGTGACCACTTCAAAGATGTCTATTAGGTTTAGGAGACATGATCTGCCTTTTACATACCCAAACTGGGTAGGGTCCAGAGTCTGGAGATTACCAATGTCATTCTTTATAAGTTCCATGATAATACGCTCCATAGCCTTGCAGACCAGGCTCATCAGGCTAATGGGGCAGTAGTTCCCAGAGTCCGTGGTGGCTCCCCCTTTGTGGACTGGGATAACCATTGCTGTGCGCCATTCAATGGGCACAAAGCCTGAGGTGAGGCTATGATTGAACATGGTACTTAGGTGGGGTGCCAGTTCATTCTGTAGTTCATGCAAAATGCAGCATGGGATGTTGTCAGGTCGCATGAATGCTGTGTTCTTGGCTTTGGAGAGTGTGTTTTTTACCTGTGTAGCTGTGATTACAGGTACTTTGCATTCTTCCTGTATAGAGATGGGCCCTTTAGGGGATGAGAGAGGGGTAAAATTAGTACTGAACCTATCTGCCAGGATGTTGGCAATATCAGTTGGTTCTGTATATTTAGTGCCATTGTGCTGCAACTCAGAGCAGCTCTCAGTGTTGCCATTGAGATTCTTGGCATAGCTATAGAATGCTTTGTGGTTGTCTTTAGAATCAGTGGTGATTTTGTTTTCATAACTAGCTTTGGAAGATTTTATGAGGGATCTCAGCTTCTTACTGAGGCTGACCACGGAGTTCCTCCAATCATGGGTTGCCTGCAAATGACAGAAGGATAAGTACATACAACATGCACTCTTCCCAATATATGTCATGCTGTCATGGCTAGTGGTCACTGTTGCCAGTAACCCTGGACAGAGATAGGAAACCAGTTGAAATATGCCAGTAACACAGTCACATAACAGCAGTTCAGGTTACCAGAAATGTAATGCTGAGATGTACAAGTCCCCTCTAATCATATACCCAGAGTTGTCACAGTTTTCTGCATACCATTCCAGGCTGACAGTTTAATAGGTATGTCTGTGCTACAGAAGCTATAGCCCATAGACAGATGTAAAATGAGGGCAGACCCATAGAGTATTAAGCAGTACAGTTGTGGTAAATAGAAGCATGAACAGTTGTTAATGGACTTTTTGTCTCTCCCCCCACCCCTCATCTGGAGCAATACTAAAATTCATATACTATGTGTATGTTTTACTCCAAACCTAATGTTGGGACTTGTGTTCTATTATTGTTCATATATTTGATTGTTTGCATGTTAACATACCTTGTTCAAATACCATTTCCAGTGGCCTGTTGCCATCAATGTTTCTGGCATGCCTGTTACAATGCGTACTGTTGTTCCATTTATGCATTTGTTTGTTTTGCTATGCAACTGTTTCAAATCTGTTTTATGAGGTTAATTGGAACACTCATGCATGCTGTTATAACTAATATGGAAATGTGTTATTCATGACTAACCAACATATTATTTGAAACCTTAACACCATAGCACATTTGGGAAGGCAGATCCCAGTGGATCTGCCTGTCCCACTTCATCTGGCCATGGCACCGGGCCACAGCATGTCTGGGACCCAACCTGGGCCTTCCTTGCCTGCTGGTCCTGCACCACCTTTGGGTGGAATTGACTCAGGGGCAAGGCACACATGAAGGCCATCATTATAGCACTGTGTTGCTATGGCACTGGCAAATGGAAAGACACCACAGCTTCTCTGGATGAAAGGAGCAAGCGGGGGACACTGATTGGTGCACACTCCATCACCTGCTCATAAGCAGGACCTACAAAAGGCAAGCTGCTGCCTATGCAACACAGGTCTCAACCCATCTACACAAAGATAGACTGCAACTACACAAACCTAACCATTTTCATTGTTGTGAGGGAACTCCTGAGCACTATAACAGGTATGTCAATCATGTAACCATGTAATGGAATGCAGTAGGGGAGATGCAATGATGTCAAATAGGACATTAAACATTAGGCCGCAACAAGACCTGCTGGACTGACATGCTGCTGTCCAGCACCTATGGCCATTACTGCTTGCCCTGCCTACATTGACATGGACCACATCTCTGGTCCCTGAGTCATCACAGGAAAGGCCAGCTCATGTATGACTACTACTGGAGTCTCTGTTGTCCAATACTGAGTGTGTCACTGGTAGGCCAGCTACCTGGGATGTTGTAATTACTCATATGTCTCCTGTGAATGCTACTCTGATAGATGCTTGTCTTACAAATGTAAGAGATGTACATATGGTATGTCCATACTACACGAGAGGTGCAGATGTGTGTGTGTTGAACTGTATGTGATATACTCAGCCCATATCTGACAACTGTCCAGAGTTTTGCAGACTGATCACATGTCTGCCTCATATTTGTAGTCAGTGCCTCAGACAGTTGTGTATTGTCTGGTACATCACTGGCAATCCATTAAAGACTGAAGTCATAACAAATTAGCATACATTTAATTGTCAGATGTCATATTCTGCAGAGTACACCTGTGAATGTGACACCATCTTTGCTGGTAAATAAGTGTGTTTCAGCTAAATTCATAAAGTGACACTATTTACTGACCTTTGCGCACCACTGATGTGTACCTTTCTGCAGATGTCTTGCTCTAACAGGAGCTAGTTGTCTTACCATGACACCCATGTCAATGCAAACATACCTTGTCCTGTAGGATGCTGACATTTGTGCAGTCACTGCCTTCTAGCTGTGGAGAGCAGATCAACCTTGCCAGGTCAATCATCTCATCATACATGTCGACCCCAAATGGAGGCCTGGAAAGCCACAGGAGGTGGAGTGTTGAACATCAGCATACACATGCACACCTCCAAGGTGGACCAACAGTATGTCGCATGGATGACATATCTCAAGTGCAGATAGTTGACAAAACACTTACTCAATTCATAGCTAGCTACAGGCCTCCAAACATGACTATGGACACCCACCACACTTGTTGGGACTTGCTGGAATCTGTCAGGATTCAATCATCTACCCTGCTCCTGGGTGACTTCAAATACCCAACCATACTGTGCCTGACCTATGCCACCAGAATTTTATCGCACATAGATTCCTTGGCTTTGTCAATGGCAATGCAGTTTATCAGCAGGCCAACACTCCTATGGCTGATGGGAATCTCTTGTACCTGGACCTAACCAACATGAGTAGCCACTGTAGCACTCATACAGTGCCATCCTCCCTAGTAATATCTGGCCACATAGCCATCACAGTTCAGGTCACCATCTCCCCTGCCCCCCCCCTTTACAGTGTCAAACTGAATGAACTGTGCACAAATGACTATAAATCCCCCAGAGTAGGCAGAAGTAGCTTTACAGCCAACATCCCATTTGTTGGAACTAGCAGCAGTCTCCAGGCCCACATCACAATACTATGTGAGCACCCACATAGCTGTATGGACTCAGCAGTGCCTGACAGGACAACATCATCCCCCTCAAGGTAGGGTAAACACCTGTGGTGGACAGCAACAATACACAAATACCATAATAGGTGGAAATAATTACTGGATGGACCAAGAAGGAACAGGTGTTTCATCAGAAGCAATGTCACCTTTGCCTATACATGCAAATAATGGCACAAGTTATATACCCTAAGCCTGCCTTTGAGTGCAAACTGAACAAATCCACCAAGGCAAATCACTAGGCCTTCCACACGTGTCTGCAGTTCCAGAGGAAACACACAAATCTGCTCTGTAGTGGTGGTCAGTAATACCACATGCACATATGGCATAGATATAGGCAACCAGCTGCAGACAGCTGAAGTTTAAACACCACCTCCTGTCGCCTCCAGTGGTACACATGTGCAAGTACAGCCCCTGCCCCCCAATCATCAGGAAGCAGGTCCATAATGCCCTCTCAAGGGCAACACACAGAGGTCTCCATAGTCATGATATCATCCCTGGCTTTATCCCACACAAACACAAGCATGGGGTGTCAGATCCATTCCACACTGTAGTCAACCACAGCCTGAGCACCGGTGTCATCCCACCTCTACAAAAGACAGCCACAGTAATCCCTATAAACAAAGGTGGAGCAATCCACCAACCCAGCCAATATGATGCACTTCAGCCTAACTAGCCTGCTCTGCAAGGGCATGGGAGGGGATATTGAGGACATTATGAACAGGGACATCGGCAACATGAAAATTCCTGGGCCCACACACCATGGTATTGTCAAAGGGAGATCAGGCATGTGAAACCTGATTGACCTCTCTGCAGTGGTCAACAAACACAAGGACAAGGGGAAGATAGTGAACAATGCCTACCTTCACCTAGCCCAGTACTCTCACACTAATCCCCAGGTGGACAGGACACATAAGCCTACACAGCTAGGCACCAAACTGTAGGTTACCAGATGGGTAGCTAACTGACCCAATGATAGTAGCCACTCAGTCAAAGTAGTAGAACTGAGCTCTAATAGTAGATTCATCCACAACAGCGTACCCCAAGGATCAGTCTGGGGGCATCTAATGTTTGAGGTACATATATATATATATATATATATATTTGTATGTATGTGAGGTACAGGACAGTAGCCCCATTGGGGCTGTGAAGGTGCAGTCATGACTGCCTGCAGGTGGGGATGTCAGTCCCACTGTATCCATAAGGGGCTCATGGGCCTGTAATTCCCAAACACCCTCCCTGTCCAAGGTGTTTACCTCCCACATGTGTCATACACCACCCCTGTCTGCTGTCCTGTCTGTCTTGTCTGTCTCCCTACCCAACCTATCTCCCCAGTTGTACCTACAATCCTTCTCCAACATCCCATTCTCACCTTAACAAAGAAAAAAAGGGCATCTGTCCCCCAAACTATTATTGCCCCATACATAGCTGTACATTTTGCACAGGTGTCCACTGGACACATGTAATCCAGTCCAATTGGCTTAGCAACACACTTCTGTTGTCCTCACCCCTGTCTCTATGATTTGACTGACCAAATTCAACTCCAAATTCCATACAAATGCACAGCTGTTGCTGTATAAGAAATGGACAGCTATGGACATTCCCTACACCCATCCTGCACATCCCTAGCTGTGTTGCATATTGTTTTTCCCTCTGCATGCCACTTTCTCATTATTTTCCTATAAACCCTTTTTCTTTTCTTTTAAAGGAATTAGTGTGGGTGTAAGCTGGAGTAAGAGGGAGTAAGTGAGTTTGCATGATGCTAAGTGAAACCAAAATGGATTAAGCATCTGCATGGTTAACCATATATTGGCATCACTTAGCATCTTGTAAACCCATGCAAACCCGCTTAAAGCTGCTTAAACCACTAAAATGGATTAAGCATCTGTACGGTTAACCATATGTTGGCATCACTTAGCATCTCGTAAACCCATGCAAACCCCCTTAAAATTGCTTAAACTACTCTGCTCCACCAGCCATTGTTCTGCCTAGCAACAAGCTAAATAGGCCTACCAAGGCTGAAACCCAGGACCCTGTACACTACCTTCAGTAGCAATGTATCGCTACACCATTTGAGCTGCAGGAATTTCTAATTGTTTTTCAATCATATCATGCAGTAGAGTCGTTCACCAGTAGGGAAAAGTTCTGTGGAATCACTCAGGTTTTTTATATATACATATACATATGTATGGAGATACAGATATATGAAAAAAAAAAAAAAAAAAAAAATATATATATATATATATATATATATATATATATATATATATATATATATTTATATATTTTGCTCATAACATGTAGTGCACTCATATCTCAGTACCATACCTGTAAGTGCAAGAAATCTGGGCCAAGGCTATAAGAATGGGGGGACAATAGACCACAACTAGCAACATATTTTAAATATTGCTCTTAGAAATATAGAAAGTTGCTTGAGTAACAGGGTTTGTTACAGCATACATGTTCTGAAGGATATGAGGTCTGGAACTGAAATTATGTCATCAGTTACTGACAGACATCCTCAGATCATCTCAGTGATTTACCAGAGATAGTAGAATAAATCATGGAACAGAGACAAAGTATGAGCAATAAACCTGGATGTTCTGCAACAATGTGGCCAGTTGAGAGGTATGCTCAGAATCCCATAGTGCAACAAATCTGACCAAGCCTTACAAAATGGGGGGAGAAAGCTATGACAATACGGACATATCTGAAATACCTGACTAGATAAGCTGAGACAGTTGCTACAATAACACTGTCTGTTCTAACATATATTGACCGAAATAGCACAACTCCAAGACTCAATTGCTTCTCAGTATTTAATGCCTGAAATCTTACACCATCCCACTCAGACATACACAACAGTTATGGAGACCATACCAAAGATATGAGCAAGACAACTGGACATCCTACGAATATCTGGACATAACATGGCAGTAGGGAAAGTACACTGAGCTGTTTAGCATGTCACCAAGTTCCGTCCAAACTACAGTCAAACTGACACAACACTACCCCAAGTCAGCTATGAGGAATTATACATGCACTTGCAAATATATCAGCCACTACAAGGATGTAACAGTAGTGAAGAACAATCACCAGCATGAGCCTGCATACCCACAACCAATTTCAACACAGTCACAGTGACATACTGGTAAGCTAAATGAACACTAGAGTATAATGACTGTATGAACATAAATATCATGTTTGACACTCACACAGTACCCCCACATGTACTGCCCCAAGTCACACAGTGTAGTCTGACTCCTGCATAGGTATGGAACACGTCTCGGTCTGCCGCTGCAAACATATACAGCTGATAGACCACCAGAAACTGGAGCAGCATGCACAGTCAGATAGAAAAGGAGCCATGTTACTTAAATGTATCCCCCTCCCTACACAGCACAGCAAATATGTACACACTACACTGCTACGCAATCCTGACAGTCTGTTAACAATTGCTACACATACACATAACCCTCAACTGTACAGATTCCCACATAATGTCCAGGCTCTGTTCTCATATATGTGGCCCCTTCCTCATAACATATCTGGCATTCTGCTACATCACTGGGATGATATCAGGAAGGAAGACACTAACAAATGATATACCATACCTATCAACCTCTTACTGCATGACATCTGCACAAAGCCTGACATAATTGGGAGACAGAGGCCCAAACACAAGGGGAATAATTGAAATATTGCTGTTATAAACTGAGAAAGTTGCTGGAGTTACAGAGTTTGTGTAACATATCTTAACGGAGGGATATGAAGTCAGAAACACAAATGGAAGTTAGCATTTACTGACTGCAGTAACCAGGGTATGCTACTGATTTGCCAAGGACAACAACTGTCGAAGGAACAGACCAAAAATAAGACTCCAACCTCTGGCTATTCTGTGGATAACCCTATAGTTGAGAGTTATGTCAACCACATAACACTGTCAGACTAAGACCCACGCAGAATATCCATGTCCACACAAACCCTGTTAAACTAGCATGAATCCAAATGTATAACAGCAATACTTACATTCTGTCCCTAAATCTGGAACTTTCTCCCCAATTTTGTTGGGCTGTCACCACAGTTCAAGTTGTAAGGGGTATTTCCAACTAACCTATATGATGCTGTTGTTTGCACACCTCCATGAAGTCTTCCTCACAGGCAAGGAAAAGGGGCAATGCCCACATGAAGTATTCAGTTATAGGAGTGTGTTGCCATGCCATTGGCTATAGGAATAACAACACAGCTGTTCTTCATGCAGTTAGCAAATAAGGGACACCAATTGGAGCACATGCCATTAGCTGCTTGTGAGCATGACATACAAATGGTAAGCTGATGCCTATGCAAAACTGATGTATACCTTACATCTGAGAGAGAGAGACACACACACACACACACACACACACACACACACACACACACACACACACACACACTCAAACCATGAATAACACAAATGACTCAGAAATTATACTTGGGGAAAAAAAGTATGTCAAACAAATAAGCATGTAATGGAATGCAGTAGGGGGTATGTAATAATGGGAAATATGAAGTTTAACTAATATGTCTCACCAAGACTTGTACAGATATATTGCTAATCAGCACTTATGGTCATAACATCTGGGTCTGTCTGGAGTGACATAGATCACAGGTTATGCCCCTGAGTCACCCCAGGAAAGGATGGCTCACATATGACTATTACTGGAGTATCTGTTGGACAATACTGACTGTAACAATGCTAGGCCAGCTACTAGGATGACATAAATATCCATATGTTACTTCTGAATACAGCTATGATAAACATGTTTGTCTGACAAATCTTAGAGACCTATACAGGGTATGTGCATAGTAAGTTACTGTCGCAGACATGTGTGTTGAACTGCATGTGATATACTGAGGTCATACTATTCAACTGTCCAGTGTTATGCATACTGACCATATGTGAGCCTCACATTTGTAATCATTTACTTATAAGAGTTGGGTTATGTTCCACAAATCATTGACAAATATGTGAAGACTGACATTAGATCATAATAGCATACGTATGAGTGTCAGACATCCTCTTGGGTATTTCTGTGTATGCAAAGCCTACTGTCCTATCAACTGACCTAAGTGTGTTACAGCAATATTAACAAAGTGTCAATGACTTTGGCCCATTGCCCCCCATTTATGTGTGCCATCCTCCAGATGTCCTGCTCTAACAGGTTCAGACGTATGACTGAGCAGGAAGAGTGTAAATACAGTGTGCCATACTGACATAGAACAAAAATGTATATCAGGTATTACCTGTACACATGTATGTATGAGTAGGTATAGCTAAAAGCCACAAAACAACAGACATGAGATGCAAAATGTCAGGTAAATAAGCTATACATGTTGTGCAGGTGTGTAATCTTAGTTTCAGTGCATCCAACATACATAGATTCACAGCTACTGGTTGTTGCAATGCCCTGACACAGATATGGCTATAGAATAAGCATGATTATCCAGTTGAAATTGGAGAGGTGTCCAACTGTGTCATGACCTTGTGTCCATGCCTACTACAAACAGCCATATAAGCACCTACATAGCTGTATGGACTCAGCAATACCTGATTTGTAAAACCTGCCTCCACCAAGGTGGAGTAATCCCCTTTTGTGGACAGCAATAATACATGAACCACATAATCGGTTGCTATATTGGCTGTATAATGACAATTAGGAGCAGGCACCAACTTCGAAGCAGGTCAACCTTTGTCTGTACAACCATATAAGGTCACAGGTGTGTCACTGTAAATCTAACTATGAGTACAAATTGGACACATCCACCAAGGTCAGTCACAAGGCTGTCTTCACATATGTCTTCCATCTCAGAGGCAACAACCCAACCCATCCTGTACTGGTGGTCAATCACACCACATACACACATAGCATAGCTATAGCCATCCTGCTGCAGACAGGTTAAGGAAAAACACCCCCTCCTGTCCCACCATCAGTATAGGTGGATATGCACAGCACCCACACCCCTCCTCTCAGCATCAGGAAGCAGGAATATAATGCCTACTCAAAGGCAACAAAATAAGTCTCCATGGGACCTGATAACATCCCTGTCTGCATCCTACATGAACTCAGGCATATGCTCCCAGCTCCATTACACACTGTACTGAAGAAAAGCTTGAGCACCATTGACATCCCATGTGCAAGGAAGATGGCCACTGTCATCCCTCTACACAAAGGTGAAAGATGAATGTTGGATTATGCAATTTACTGGCTCTCATTGGGGGGAACATGACACATCAGGACCAGGAGTGCAATGCAAGCTCATACTGTGCTGATAGATGACAGGGGTATCATGTGGCCGTACGTGGTGCCTAATGATAAAAAAAAATGATGTTTAGGTTCTGTAAAGAATGTTGATCAATGTATGAGGTCCTGTAATGTGTTTCCCTGTTTATGTCTTCCAGGTGACATGCCACATGTCCATCAGCCACAGTACTCTGCAGCTGAAAATGAGACTATTATCAACCTGATCATCCAGCACTATAGGGTGATGTTTGGCCATAGGCAACAGGATCTGTGGGAGTGGAATGCCCTGTGGGACAAGCTGGTCCACAAGGTGAACAACATTATTCACCATGGCCACACATATGATCAGGTCAGGCATTGTGCGACTGACCTGATATGTCATGCCTGGCAAAGGGCTGCTGCGGTGGCCAGGCACCATAACACTACAGGTGGGGGTCCTACCACACAGGCTCCACTTACGGCAACAGATGAGCTCCTAGCCAACCTTGGGGTAGACCCCACAAACCAGCCAACACAAGAAACACAAGTCATGGAGGTGGGTGGCACTCAGGCAACAGGTGATGAGCGTCCAGTTAAGGCCACAGTGCACATCAATTGAATCATGTAGCAGTCATACTAGATTCTGTAGAGTATCTAGATGCATATGTGAGGTCAAACTGCATTTGTGGGTCAGGTTTAGTTATGCACACAAGTGCACATCTATGGTGAAGGACAGCAAATTGTGTACTATCAGAGCTTGTACTGTACATGTGCAGGAAAGTAGAATTCATCTTGTACCAATGCCAAATGTGAGTCTGCTGACAATACCTCTCCTCCACATCTACATAGGTACCTCTGGTCTGGATATGGGACAGCAGCCTGAAGCCAGTGAGTATGGGCTTGTTCAGTTGTGGCTCACCAGTACCCCAGGCATGTTAAGGTCATGCATTTTACCATGCACACAACTGTTACTCTCAACCATATTGCGATATCTGCATGTTCACTTGTGGTGGGGTTAACTGCATTGCATCACAGTGGTCATCACAGGGGCCTATTTGCAGGAGATGTAACATATCTGTAACATACCTCACAACCTGTCATTTCAAGAAATCTGGACAAAGACTGACAACATGGGGGGACAAAGGCCCAAACTAGGAACATATTTTATACATTAATGTTATACAGTTCATATACATGGTGTACACACACCTGTTAAAATGACAGGTATTTGTGATATACAAAAATGAGAGCACAATAAAACATTTCTGAACTCTTCCAAATGTTCATGTGACCTATAACCTGTACAATTCACTCGTAAAAGAAACAAGTCTGTTAGGGGAAAAATTATGACAAATGAAAAATGTACAAGAAGCTAGATGCATAAATGTGCACAGGCTGAAGCTAATACTGTGATGAAGCAGCATTCAATATAATTATTACATTATGTCCTCTTGGGTACACACCTGGCATCAGTTACAGAGACTCTTTGATTAACAGCAAATAATGGTCAGCTGTCCTAGCAGGATTCAAATGACATTTACTCAGTTGCCTGCTAAAGCAACAGCCATGGTTTGCATAGAGCTTAAGAAACAGCTTAAGAAACAGTAAAGGGATTTCATTTTTGAAAGGTCTCAGCCCAGAGAATGGTACAAAAACATTTTCCACATATGCCATGGAACACAGTGCAGACAGTCATCAAAAGGTGGTGAAAATATGGGGTAACAGTAACATTGCAAAGAAGAGGACATCCCTCCAAATGTGTTGAAGAGACAAGACCCAAACTGGTCAAGGAGGCTGCCATGAGACATACAGCAATACTAAAGTAGTTGCAGGAATCTCTGGCAAGTACTGGTTGTGTACTACATGTGGCAACAATCTCCCGTATTCTCCACATGTCTGGCCTATGGGGCAGGGATGGAAGATGGAAGCCTTTTCCGGGTGTGGTGAAATTCTCAGGAACAATACAGCAGGTCTCCCAAAGGCATATGGAAAAATGTGTTAGGGTGTAATGAGACCAAGGTTGCACTTTTTGGCCACAATTCCAGAAGGTTTGTTTGGTACAACAACAACAACAACACTGTACATCACCAAACGAGCACCATACCCATTGTGAAACATGGTGATGGCAGTGTCCTGCTTTGGGGTTGCTGTTCATAAGCTGGAAGTAGACCTTTAGCCAAGGTGGAGGGGATTATGAACTGTTCCAAATGCCAGTCCCTTTTGCCCCAAAATCTTCATGTGTCTGCTAGAAAGCTGTAGATGAAGAGGAATTACACCTTTCCACATGACAATGACCCAAACCAAACATCCACATAAAAAAATGGCTTCACCAGAAGACAATCAGTGTTTTGGAATGGCCAGCCATAGTCCACACCTACATCCAACAGAAAATCTGTGGGGTGCCCTGAAGAGGACTGTGCACAAGAGATGCCCTCACAATCTGACAGAGTTGGAGGGCTTCTGCAAGGGGGAGTGTGGAAATATTAAGTCGAGATGTGCCATGCTGATAGACACCTTCCCAAGAGGATTGACTGCTGTTATTAAATCAAAAGGTGCTTTAACAAAATATTAGTTTAAGGGTGTGCACACTCATGCACCCGGCCTATTGTACGTATTTCACCTTCTATATGTTACTCCTAACCAATGTGTTTGTTCGTCAATTGGATTGTACAGGTTGTAAGTCACATTAAAGGTGGGAAATGTCATGACATGATTTCTGTGATCTCATGTTATACTCTGCCACCAAACCAGGACCGAAACACTAAAGGTGGAGGAGTGTCAATATTCACCAAGGATATTCACACCACCAGGCTAGTTGGCCAACACAATGTGTCTGAAATTCTCCAAGTGCAACTAACACTAGGTAAGACTGCAATCCAAATTGTAGCTTGCTACAGATCCCCCACCATACCCCAAGATTCTCACTACACCTTTCTAAACATACTGGAAAATATTAAGATAGAACCAAACACCCTAATACTGGGTGATTTTAACTACCCTGCCATTAACTGGGAAAACTACTCATGTCCCAACACCTTTGCATAGCGGTTCTTGGAATTCATAAATTCCAACGCCTGGATCAACTAATCCATAGTCCTACCAGGGCTCCAATATCCTAGACCTGGTCATTACCAACATGAGAAATCAATGCTCCATACCTATGGTCACCCCTCGTTAGTCAGGTCTGACCATAAGCTAATCACCCTTAACATCCACATCCCACCCCACCCCCAGTAAAGAAACCACCATAAAAACTTCTCCAAAGCCAACTTCATGCTACTCAAGTCAGAAGTGACAAACTTCATGACACCCATGCAGACGGAACTGAAACTGCTGAATCCTACACTAAGGCACTGTACGAGCACATCCACTCATGCATGAATCGTGCCATCCCAAATAGAACCAAAATGCTCTCATCCAAAAAAGGAAGCCAATCTGGTGGTCCCCTGCCATAAACAAACTTTATAACAAAAGGAAGAAACTTTTGCAGAAAAGAGGAAAATCCCAGGATGCAAAAACTCCTTACTAGCCTCAGTAAGAAACTGAGATGCCTCATAAAATCCTCCAAAGCTAGTTACGAAAATAAAATTGCCAAAGATTCCAAAGACAACCACAAAGCATTCTATAACTATGTCAGAAATCTAAATGGCAATGCTCAGATCTGCTCTGAGCTAAAACAGAATGGCATTAAATATACTGATCCAAAGGATATTGCCAATATCCTGGCAGATCGATTCAGTGCCAACTTCACCCCCCTCTCACCCCCTAAATGGCCCATCTCAATACCGAAAGATTGCCAAATTCCAGTAATAATGGCCACACAGGTACAAAACGCACTCTCTAAAGCCAAGAATACAGCATCCATGGGACCAGATGACATCCCGGGCTGTGTACTACATGAACTACATTATGAACTGGCACCTCACCTAAGTGTCATGTTTAATCATAGCCTCACCTCAGGTTTTGTGCCCACTGAGTGGCGCAGAGCTACAGTTATCCCAATCCACAAGGGGGATCCACCTTGGATCCCAGAAACTACCGTCCCATCAGTCTGACAAGCCTTATCTGCAAGGCCATGGAGCGTATTATCATGGAACTTATAAACAAAGACATTGGCAACCTTCAAACACTGGAACCCACCCAGTTTGGGTTTGTGAAGGGCCGATCTTGTCTCCTGAACCTGATTGACTTCTTTGAATCAGTCTCCAGAGCCATGGACAAGGGTAAGGTGGTCCACACAGCCTATCTAGACCTTGCCAAGGCCTTTGACACTATCCCCCACTCTGGAATCATAGATAAACTTACTAAGTTGGGCATTAATCCCTATGTCACCCAATGGGTTGCTAAATGGCTTACTGATAGAACCCACACTATAAAAGTAGCTGACTCCAAATCCAGGTCCAGACAAGTGACAAGTGGAGTACCTCAGGGTTCAGTCCTGGGGCCGCTCTTGTTTGGCATCTACTTCTCTGAAGTACAGGTTAACACTAAGGGACTCTGGCTAACAAAGTTTGCAGATGACTGCAAACTGGGAGCCATTATTGAATCCCCAAATGATGTGGATACTCTACAAAAGGGCCTTACAGAAACAGATGCTTGGTGCCAGAGCCATGGGCTCAAGCTCAATGCCAAGAAATGTATTGTTATCCCTTTGGGAAAAACATGTATCCATGAATTACCATATAGGTGGCAGTACACTAAACACAGAAAGTGTGATAAGAGACTTGGGGACACAGGTGGACAGTGGTCTCACCTTCGATAACCACATCACCACAACAGTCAGGAAATCCTTCTATGTGGCACACCTCATCACGAAGGGCTTTTCATCCAGAAAAAAGGAGGTCATTGTCCCACTGTACTCATCCCTCATTAGACCCATTATAGAATACAATGCCCCATTTGGTATGTACCTCTCAAGACATCTGCAACAACTGGAAAGGCCTCAGAAATACCTCACTAAAAGAATCACAGGCCTAAAGCAGATGCCTTATGCTGACCACCTTAAAAAACTCCAGCTATACTCTGTCGCATATCGTCTACTCAGAGGCGATCTCTGCTTAACATACAAGGCCATGTCAAACCCAGAGCTGTTGGACATGCTACACTTAAAGAAATCCCAATCCCTCAGAGCTACACGCTCCAGGGATCTAAACCTTGTCATCACAATAAACAAAACATGCTGGAGGGATAGGTTCCTGACCCAGAGACTCCCCAGACTTTGGAATAGATTGCCCATACATGTCAAGCAGAGTGCCTCTTTGGACCTCTTCAAAAGGAACCTTGACGATTGGATGGGAGAAAGGAAATTCACCCCAGGGATCACGTCAGTCGCCCTGCTAGACAGGGGTCCAGGAAAGTAAATAATGTGGGAAGAAATAGCCAGGGAATTGTTATGGCTAGGCTTGTATAGGCCCTAGGGCTGATAGCCTAGTACCAACCTATGAACCTATGAACCTAAAAAAACTTGGCATGTTAACAGGTGTGTGTACACTTATTATATCCACTGTAAGCTTAGCAGGTTATTAGTGTAACCGGTTTTGTTTTAACATACATGTACTGCAGGTGTTGAAGTGTGAAACTCAAACAATGTCATTAATTAGTGACACCAGTCCTCAGATCATCCCAGTAATGTGTCAGACAAACACAGGATTTATAAGGAACAGACCAAATATATGAGCCACACATCTAGACATCCAGCGAAACTCTGTACAGTTGAGAGGTATGTTCTGTAGGAGTTGGCACTATGCTATACAGGTGAACATCAATAATGTGTACATGGCTACAGTATGTGCTAGGTGAAGGCCCATCACCTACTAACGCTACTCACATATCCCAGAGGTGTATATTAGCAGTAACATTAAGTGGAAAGGGCTGCACTGCATGATGTTGAGGCCCTGTCCAGAGTGTGTATGCTGTGGTTTGACTGTGTCGTGAATGTCACCAGTTGGCTTTTATGAGGTCTGTGTAATGCCTTTGTGGCACCTCACCTGTGTGTGTCTGTGTGTGTCTCCACGTGTGTGTGTGTGTGTGTGTGTGTGTGTGTGTGTGTGTGTGTGTGTGTGTGTGTGTGTGTGTGTGTGTACCAGCAAACCATATAGGGCAGGTATTAATTTACATATGTTGTTTTCCCCTCACAGGTGGACATGGTGGTTGTGGTCCATCCTGCACAGAATCTGATGTCAGTGTCTCTGCCGACTCTGACAATGATGGTGGTCATAGAGGGGTACAGGTGGAGTTGTCAGGGGCTGAATCTGTGCCATCAGTCATCCACAATGTCCCCGCACACAGTCACAATACCCACACATACCCCATCCCCAGCAGCCACAGATAATGGACAGTTGGCAGGTGGTACCATGGAACAGGCTAGTGTGGTGACTATGGTAAGTGTGAGTGTAGCCACTAGCCATAGCCAGACTGCAGCCAAAGTCCCTCTCAGGCAGATGGACAGGGGTGCTCAAAAGAGGACTGTTGCCCATCAAGCCACTGTCACAAATGCCACAGCAGATGTCACCAGACGCATGTTTTGGGCTGTCATGGATGCACAGGCAAGTAGTGAACACAACACCAGACAAATACTCAGGGTCTTGGATGCAACTGTTCCTGGCTTATGTGGCGACATACATGTCCTTGTTGAGGCCACGCATCAAAATATTGATGTCATGAATAGACGGTGGGGACAGACCTTGGCAATCCTTGACCATAGCATGTCTGTGCTAGAGCATGTGGTGGGAGATGAGCATCAATCACATTGGACATGGGTCAGCACCAACATCAGCTGAGAGTCTACAGAGCCATATACCTTCACACTCCCATAGTGCCAGTACCACCAACACCACTGAAGGGGGGTGCTGTCCACAGCACAATGGAACAGACCATGGGTACGTGGTCCTGGCCAGTCCCATCAGGGACACAAATCCAGCAGACAGCAGTCACCATTGGGAGCAGTACTGCATCTGGCCTTGGGCCTGGTAGTGTCAGTGAGAACCCTGGCAGGACCATTTCTCATGTCCATGGCCAGATACGGTGAACTGTACACCCTGGCATGTATGGTCCACAGCTGTCCAACATACCCCTGTGTAGGGCAGCAACATGGTGTGACTGTATGCATACATACACACACACACACATCACCATTAGCCAGGTCACTTTTAGACACACACACACACACACACACACACACACACACACACACACACACACACACACACACACACACACACACCACTTCTGCATGGCCCATTCATACAACACTCCTCCAAACATGATGTTAACTGTATGGCCCAGCCTAGGCCTCTGGCAAACCTACACAACACCCTGTGCATATGATGATACCTGTGCCACATCCCTGTCATCCATACCACCAATGCAGGGACATGCTAATATGGTTCTGATGCACAGGGTGAATTAAGTACAGCTTAGTTATGCAATGCTGTGTAAGGTGCTGTCAGCTTGCAATTGTAATGGGTACACTACAGAATGCATGTGCCTTTTCAGCCATGATGCATTATTGGTGTTTATAACTCTGAGTGAATGTAGTCTCACATGATGTATTCTGTTTGTGTTCTAGGGGTCTGTACATCAGCAGGAGGTGGCCCTGCAGAAATTGGCAATGAGGGGTATGGCAGAGTGGTAACACATCGATCATGTCAGAGCCAAGCTACAACTGTATACATACACATTTACCAGGTCTGTGTAACAGTTATTGCATGTGCCACAGAGCTTATGGGGCTAAGGGGTGTATACAGGTAAGTCCATGGTGGAAGTCAGCAGGCCTTGTGAAGTGGACAATGTTAAGTGTAGTGGGAGGAACGCACCTCACATTGGTAAAACCCACACCCCCAAATGATATTGTGTTGACCAAACATACAGAGAATACTGTTCCCACACACACACACACACACACACACACACAGTTACACACATACACACACACACACACACACACACACACACACACACACACACACACACACACACACACACACACGCACACACGCACACACACACACATATGCACATACATGCACAGACACACACACATGCACACACGCACAGACGCACACACACACACACACACACACACACACACACACACACACACGCACACACACACACACGCACACACACACACACACACACACACACACACACACAGACACACACACACACACTCACACATGCACAGAATCACAGTTGCCTACCCATCTAGTTATTGGTACTACAGTGTTATGCGGTTATCGCACATGGCACAGAAGTAATAGTGTGATGACTGTTCCTAGGTACCTGTAAAGTGAATAACATTATATATCCTTGTGAGGTATGGCAGTTGGGTATGTACTGGGTGTGGAGGACTCATTAGACTGTCACCTATGAGTGTATACACACTCACAAACACTGCTATACACACCAATGCACACACAATTGCCAGTACTGACATTAGCAGCCCTGCCTAGCATGTTATTCATTCCATAATGTTACAAAACTGTTGCATGCGGCAGGGGGCTTATAGGGCTGAAGAGTATCCACAAATACCTCTATGGTGGATGTGAACACCAGCCTTTGTAAAGTGGACTTTGGGATGTGTACTGGGAGTACCATGGCCTAAAATTGTAAACCACGGCCACCCAATGGATATAGTTCTCATTCAAACACACACACATAGGATACTGTTCTTACACACACACACACACACACACACACACACACACACACACACACACACACACACACACACACACACCTTTGGCAGGATTGAGATTAGATCCCCTACCTATCTATTTACTACTAATATAGTGTTATGCATTTATCTCATGCACCACAAAGCTTACAGGGTGAATAGAGTTCCAAGGTAATTCCAAGGTGAACAACATCACCAGGTCTTGCAAAGTATGACAATGGGTGATTTACTGGGTGAGGATGGACCCAAAATACTTGAACCTACATTTATACACACCCACACAAATACACTCATACACACATTAGCCAGGACTGAAATTAGCAGCCCTGTCTATCTTGTTAGTCAGGCCATACTGTTATATAGTTCCAGCACATGGCATGGAGCTTATTGGGCTGAAGAGTGTCAACAGATACCACTATGGTTGACGAAGACAGCAGGCCTTGTAAAGTGGACCTTGGGACGTGTACTGAGAGTATGCCTAAAAATGTTAAACCCACCCCCACAATGGATATAGTTCTCACTCAAACACATACACAAGATACAGTTCTCACACACACACACACACACACACACGCGCGCGCGCGCGTGCATGCGTGCGTGCACACACACACACACACACACACACACACACACACACACACACACACACACACACAGACACACACATACACACACATATTTGCCAGGACTGAGATTAGAATCTCTACCTATCTAGTTATTGCTAATGCAGTGTTATGCATTTATCATACGTGCCACAGAGCTTATAGTGTGAAAAATGTCCCACAGTTCTTCTAAGGTGAACAACATTACCAGCCCTTGTACAGTATGACAATGGGCAGTGTACTAGTAGAGTGAGGCCTCAAAATGCTGTATCCTACAAATAAATACACTCACACAAACACACATTTGCCAGGACTCAGATTAGAACCCCTACCTATGTAATCATTGGTACTATAGTGTTATGCGGTTACCGCACACACCACGGAGCTTACAGAGTGAATAGTATCCCAAGGTACCTATATAGGGAATAACATCACCAGCCCTTGTAAGGTATGGAAATGGTAGGTGTACTGGGCATAAAGGGCCTCAAACTACTTTTACCCACATGTTTACGCACTCACAAACACTTTTATACACACACACACACACACACACACACACACACACACACACACACACACACACACACACACACACACACACACACACACATTTGCCAGTAGTGAGAGCCATAGATTCATAGCTTCATAGGTGTGTACCAGTGAATAGCCATGGAGCCTTTACAATCCTAGCCCATGGGAATACCCTGGCATCGTACCACCTGATGATAGTCCCCAGTGTGTCTAATGAGTATAGCCACTGGAGTGATCCTCAGGGTGGGATTTCTATTCCCCATCCACTCATTCAGATTTCCCTTGAAGAGTGCCAGTGAGGTGATCTGCTTGACATGTATGTGAAGTCTATTCCATAATGTGGGCAGTCTCTGGCTTGTGAGCCTGTCTGTCCAGCATGTTCTTTTGATTGTGGGAATGGGGTTGAGGTCTCTGGAGTATTTGGTGTGGACAGATTAGTTTCTTCACATGTAGCATTCTTGACAGAGCTGGGTCAGACATGGCTGTGTAAGTCAGGCAGAGATCACCTCTAAGTAGTCAATATGAGACAGAGAATAGTTGGAGTTATTGGATTCTGCCGATATAAGGCAAGTGTTTAAGGCCTAGGATCCTCCTTGTGAGGTACATTTGCAGCCTCTGCAATTGTTGCACATGTCCAGTGGGGTACATGAAAATGGGCCATTGTACTCATTGACTGGCCTAAAGAGGGGAGAGAACAGGGAGACAATGACCTCTTACTTCCTGGATGTAACACCCTTAGTCAGGAGATGTGACACATAGGACTTTCTGAACACAGTGGCACTGTGGTGGTCAACAGAGAGTTCACTGTCAATCTGTGTTCCCAGTTCTCTTATAACAACATCAGTGTTCAGTAGACTACCATCAGTGTAGTAATTCATGGGAGCCATGTTGTTCTCAAAGGGGATGGTGGCACATTTTCTGGCATTGATCTAAAGTCCAGGGTTCTGACACCAGTCATAGGTCTCAGTGAGGCCTTTGTGCAGGATGTCAACATCACATGGGGAGGTAATAATAGCACCCACCTTGCAGTTGACTGCGAACATTATCAGACAGACTCCCTTCATGTTGGGCTGGACTTCAGAGGTGTAGATTCCGAATGCGAGGGGACCCAGGACCAAACCCTGTGAGACTTCACTTGTGTCTGTTCGGCAGTCTGACATGGAGTCCGCTGCTTTCACACTGTGGGTTCTATCTGTGAGTCAGTTTGCAAGCCACCTAGTCATATAGGAGTTGATGCCTAGCTGAGTGTGTTTGTCCATGATTCCTGAGTGGGGAATTGTATCCAAGGATTAGAAGTGCTGCCTATCTTGTTATTTATTCTATACTTTTACATACTTATTGCACATGGCACAGAGCTTATAGGGTTGCAGAGTGTCTACAGCTACCTTTACAGTGGATGACAACAGTGGACCTTGTAATGTGGACATTTGGACATGTATTGTGTGGGCGACAGCAAAAAAATTGCAAAACCCACCCCCCAATGGATATGGTTCACAGACACACACACACACACACACACACACACACACACACACACACACACACACACACACACACACACACACACACACACACACACACACACTTGCTAGGATTGAAATTACAACCCCTAACTATCTAGTTATTGCACCTACAGTGTTATGCATTGATTGCACGCACCACAGAGCTTATAGGGTGAAGGCTGTCCCAAGGTACTTCTAAGGTGAGGAACAATACAGGCCCTTGTAAGGTATGGCAATGGGTGATGTAATGGGTGAGATAGGCCACAAAATACTTTAACTTACATGTATACACACACATTTGCCAGAACTGAGATTAGAACACATGCTTAACTAGTTATTTATACTATAGTGTTACACAATTATCACACTTATGGCACACGCCACAGAGCTTAGAGGGCTGAAGGCTGCCCAAAGGTACTTCTAAGGTGACTGACATCAGCAGGACTGCTAAAGTAGGGCAATAGGAAGTGTACTGGGTGCGAACGGGTTCAAAATTTTGAACCTACAAACACACACACACACACACACACACACACACACACACACACACACACACACACACACACACACACACACACACACACACACACACACACACCTTTACATTTGCCAGAACTGAGATTAGAACCCCTACCTAATTAGTTATTTGTACTATAGTATTACACAATTATCACACACACCACAGAGTCAATAGGGCTGAGGGCTGCCCATCGGTACATCTAAGGTGACTGACATCAATAGGACTGCTAAAGAAGGGGAATGGGAAGTGTACTGGGTGTGAACAGGCTCAAAATCTTTAACCTACAAACACACACCTTTACATTTGCCAGAACTGAGATTAGAACCCCTATCTAACTAGTTATTTGCACTAGAGTGTTATGCAATTATCACATGAGCCACAGAGCTTATAGAGCTGAGGGCTGCCCAAAGGTACTTCTAAGGTGACTGACATCAGCAGGACTGCTAAAGTAGGACAATGCAAAGTGTACTAGGTGTGAACAGGCTCAAAATCTTTAACCTACAAACACACACACATTTACATCTGCTATAACTGAGATCAAAATCATAGCTTACCAGTCATTTGTACTACAGTGTTATACAAGTATTGCACACACCACAGAGCTTATAGGGCAGAGGCCAGTACAACAGTACTTCTACAGTGAATGACAGGTCTTGTGAAGTAGGGCATTGGGAGGTGTACTGGGTGGGAATGGACTAAAACACTTATTCCTACACACACACACACACACACACACACACACACACACACACACACACACACACACACACACACACCGTGTTACATATGCCAGGACTGTAATTAGAACCCCTACCTAGCTAGTTATTTGCATTACAGTGTTATGCAGTTAACACATGCTAGGGAGCTTACATACTTCTAAGGTGAATGACACTGGCAGATGTTGTAAAGTAGGGCAATGGGAAGTGTACTGGGTGGGTAATGCATCATAATCCTTGGACCTACAGACACACACACATGCACGCACACATGCACACACACACACACACACACACACACACACACACACACACACACACACACACACACACACACACACACACACAAAGGCAGGTGATGTGATATTCCAACCCCCACCTCAGTACCATCAAAGAATCTCATCTTCATGCTGGTAAATGCCAGTGTTTAAAACTGGTATGGAACTGTCTGCAGCAGGACATCACTCTATACCATTCAGGGTATCCCTGTGTATGACTCACTGTCTGTGTGTCTCCCTGTATGTCTCACCCTATCACTGTCTGTCTCTCTCTTCCCCATGTCTATGTGTGTGTATGCTTGACTTATTGTAATATGTTGTCCATATATATGTGTGTTTATCACACACAACAGATGCAAATATGCCACATATGTGCTACCTACAGCTGGCTGTGGGTGATCCTGTCTGATGTGTGTGTGGAGACAGGTTTACATAGCTGTGTGTATGCAAAGACATTTGCACAATACAGAGATATATAGTCCAATGTGGTTTCAGACATGGGCTTCACTTCACTAAGTGTAGGAGCATGCTCAGTATGACCACCTATAGTAAGTGTGGGAATCCATTCCAGGGTTAGTTTTCTCCAGTCTGGGGTGTTGTGTGCTACTGCCATACCTTGCAACTTGTTTGTGTAAGATATCTGGAGATAGGCTGTCAGTATAGGGAAACAATGGGACAAACATGGGGGGGGTAGTACTGTAACTGTTGCTGTTATCAATGTATGACTTGCTTGAGTGACAGGATTTGTTTTAGCAGAAATTGTCTGACATATGTAATGTCTGACACTGTACTGTATTATGTCATTACCTACTGACAGATATAATCGAATCATCACAGTTATTTACCAGAGAAATACTAGATGGATGATGCACAGACCTATATTATGAGGTATAGACTAGACATTCTTGCACAATCCGACTAGTTAGGAGGTGTTGCTGCAGCCAATTGACTGATGAAGCTGTGTAAAAGGTCCAGCACCTTGGAGATATGCTGGCTGGGGATCTCCTAGTAGTGCGGTATTCTTCTTACCTGACAGATCATATCCTGGTGTGGCCATACCTGTCAACCGTACAGATTTTCACAGATTATCCAGATGCATGCCTCATACATCTGGCTGGTTTCTCTTAACATTGTGGTTTTCCACCCTTGATGACATCCATGCTACTACACACCCTCTTTGTTATTCTATCAACTGTCTAACATTATGAGAGCAATATTTCAAATCTGTCCCTGTAGTTGGGCCTTTATCCCACCATTATGTATGACTTTGTCCAGATTTCTTCCTCTATGAGGTTGAGTGGTATGCTACTAGTATTCAGCAGCATAGGTACCTGTTATTTAATCAACCGTCTTAAATATCGAATGCTGGAAGTTCAAACGGGGAAGTTCTAAAAAATAGAAATGTTAAAGCCGCAGAAATTCAAATTCTTTCCCAGGGAAAGAATTCAGTTGGCTGTTTCCCCAGCTTCGACATTTTCTGTAGTGTGGTGCGAAAGGTACAGACCGGGTTAAGATAAGTGTGTGAGTATGATTGACGTTGGGGTTAGGGTGCGGGTAAGGTAAGTGTTTGAAAGTGACGGACTGTAGGGTTAGGGTGTGAGTAAGGTAAGTGTGTGATAGTGACGGACTTTAGGGTTAGGGCGCAGGTACGGTAAGTGTGTGATAGTGACGGACTTTAGAGTTAGGGTGCAGGTAAGGTAAGTGTGCGATAGTGACGGAAATTAGGGTTAGAGCGCGGGTAAGGTAAATGTGCGATAGTGACGGACTTTAGGGTTAGGGCACAGGTAAGCTAAGTGTGCGATAGTGACAGACTTTAGGGGTAGGGTGCAGATAAGGTAAGTGTGCGATAGTGATGGACTTCAGGGTTAGGGTGCGGGCAAGATAAGTGTGTAATAGTGACGGACCTTAGACTTAGGGCTTGGGTTAAGGTAAGTGCATAGATAGTTGTGTATGTAAGGTGTAGTGTAGGTTTATTAGGTTTTTGGTGTGCCTGTGTTGTGTGTGTGTTTTTCGGAACAGCAATTTTTTTCCCTGGGAAAAAAATTTGCTGTTCTGAGGTTTCGATGTTGTCATATTTCAAACTTCCAGGTTCGAACATATGGTGTTCAAATTTTTGGAAGTTCAATTATATGACATAGACCTCGGGAGCATGGCCTTACATTTACTTTTTGTTGACTGTGTTATATTGGTAGTATGGACCCCATGACATTCCCTACAAAGGCATTATAGGTGAGGCATGGGCCTTTGCCAGAGGCCTTTAGGCCATATGAGACTGCTGCAGGCCATCTGTGGTAAGGCAGTGCGTTCTGTCACTCATATGTTCCCAGTCTGCCAGGCAGTGCACCCCCCTGGGTTGACAATGGTAAGTGACAGAATGCACTGCTGTGCTACTAGGCACCATACCTCTCTACATATGTGAGCCAGACATCTGGACAAAGCCATGAGTCATTGGGTGACAATGGCCTAAATATACAGACCATTGTAACTATTGGCCTTACAAACCTTGAAGGGAGACACAATAATAGATTTTACATTAGCATGCATTTTTCTACAGGGTATCAAATCGAAGACACTGCAAAACATAAATATTTTCTGACTTTAGACTTTTGTGGTTTGCCAATGATTTGCCAGACAACCACTATTTCAGAATAAAGATACCACATATATGATGCAAACTTGTGTACATTCCACAAAAGATCTGTACAGCTGTGATGTATGGTAGGCACTATGTAGGTTACTCCAACCTGTGTACTGTTCATATTTCTGGCCCCCTGTACATGAACTATCCAGCCTCCTGGTAGTAAGGGATATTGACATCTGGACAGTGTGTACAACTTCCACCGTATGTGTAGCTGACATGCAAAATAGTTGGCACTGCCTTTCATGGAACATGGCCTTGCCTACCATAGTACTGTACCTAGGCCAGTAGGACACAACAGCCATGATAAGTTGCTGGCCACATCCTGACAAGTATTCCTCACAGATATGCATAGCTCATTGACCCCTGCATATTGTGGACATGCAACAAGTTATCATGTTGATTGGGAAGCTCCTGGCAATGTGTGCTCTGCTGCTATTACCTTTCAAACTTACATGTTACTGCATTTCTATAGGGATATGGGTGTAGGAGGGCACAACTGTCAACAGTACACATTTGCATGGACTGTGCTGATATTTGGCTTTACCTTTTGGTTCCATTTAGCATAGAATTGTACCCTGTTTTGGAGAATAGAGACATATCACTAGAGACCACAGGTTAGATTGTAATGCCATACAATTGAGTTTCAGACTTCTTACCCTTCCGAGAGTCTTACTGCAACTGCAAGGGCTGCTGTGATATCACTCTGTACGTCTGTAGGGGGTATTCCATCATTGTCACCATTTGTGTGCCTTTGCCAGACATTCTTTTATGGTTTTCTATGGCTGACTTGCTGTGTGAGTCTGGGAGTGAGTATGGGGTCTCCACAGTAACATCCGTGCATGTGACCTATGACCTTCCCCTTAGTTGGCCCTCACATACACTGCAATGGGATTTTTCACCGTAAATTATTCTGCATAAGTGGGGAAGCCAGTATTGTGTAGACATTTCCTGGTGTCCCACGTAGCTGTCAGTTGTCTGCTGCTATCCCAGTAGGCCACCCCATTCCCTTGCATGCATGCAGCATTACCATAGATATGCTATCAAAACATACTAATCCATTAATTTATTAAGAAGACTGACTTACCTTGTGCCTGCAGCAGTTGTGAGGATGGTGCTTGAGGGCCGCCTATGCTGGATGCACACAGTACACTGCCTATACATGGTAAGTTACAGGTAATGTGATGCGTGTGTTATCCATTTTACTGTGTGTGCAAATCAGAGAGAGGTGTCAGTCCCTGGGTCCCTACAGTGTCAGTGTGTGTGCTATGCATTGTCTCTTTGCCAAGGCCTGGGCATATTGGACATGCCTCTGTCTGCCTACGGTAGCAGGCTCAAGGATGTCCTCCTCCTCTGAGTCCCTCTGTGCTTGTGGGGACCTTGGCAATGGTGGGGAGCTGTGTGTCCCTTCTTCGTGCTGTTCCTGCTGCAACTGTTTCCACAGGATCATATTGTGTAGCATGGCACATACTATGAACATATGTGCACATGTGGCTGGAGAGTACTGGAAGGCTCCACCAGATATGTCAAGGCAGCGGAACCATTACTTGATCATCCCAAACACATCTCTCCAATAATCCTGGTTTGTGCGTGTGCCTCATTATGGTGTTTTTGACTGCGTGTGTGTACATTTCTGATGGGTGTCATCATCCATGGCTCCATTGCAAAGCCAGCATCCCCCATCAGATGTCCATACAGGATGTCCCCACTGGCAAAGGCCTGTTACAGTTGTGAAGAATGCCAGATGTGGGAGATATGGTAGTTTCCAGCTGCCAGCACACACATTCATGATAATGCCCTGGGTATTGCACATGACCTGGCAGCTGATGAAGGGGAAGCCCTTGCGGTGTATGTAAACCCTACCCTGTTCACCAGGTGGTGCTTTGATGTGGATATGCGTGCAGTCTATCTCACTCAGTACCTCCGGGTATTCTGCTACATGGTGGAAATGATGCATATTGCTGGTCCTCTCCTCACGGTTGTTGGGGAAGTAAATGTGCTCACCATCATGTGGTAGGATGACATCCAGGAACTGCTGGAGTACCCTGGATGCGGATGCCTGTGAGACCCCCATAATGTCCCCAGTAGGTCTTTGGAAAGTACCTGTAGGTAGCATCCTTAAGGCTACACATACCTTAGTATCCACTGAGATGGGTTCCCCTGTGTTGGCTCTGGGTCTTTGTTGAGTCCGGCTCAGCTCGATGATTTGCTGAAGTATGTCTCTGTCCACCCTGTAGAACTCTACTATTTTCAGATCATGTAGCCACTGGTAAGTTACTCTGGGTCTGAACACTTCTCCTCCTCCTCGGTCTGTGGCAGTTGTCAGCATTGTCCTCCTCACTGCCCTCAGCCTCTAGCACATACTGATGGATCAAAGCAATCTTTTTTTCGGTTAAAATTCCCCCGCATGTGTACACCAATGGTGCAGAGTGTGTGGGAAAAAACAGACTCTAAGGTGTTTCCATAGTTTATATTGTCATAGCCGGCCTTAGGCATAGGCCAACTAGGCAGCCACCTAGGGCACAGCTCTAGTAGGGGCACTTTTCCAGTATTTATTTGGTGTAGGTAGACCAGGATGGGGGCACCAGGTGGTGTGGTGGAGGGTGCCGTGGAGCCCTTTTGCCTAGGGCACCAGTTGACCTAAGGCTGCTCCTGTAAACTGTTGTGCTGCAGCTGCTGCCTGTATGATTGGCTGACTATGTATGATACATTCCACCTGCCATCTATGTTATTTTTACTTGATTGCATTTTTTCTGCTGTTTTCCTTTTTATTTCTTTTTCAACCTTCCCATTTCTGCCCCTTTTAAACACCGAGGAGTGCCACGCAAACCCGGTACCCAAATGTAAACAGTCCTGCTATTTCCATTTTTTTGGGGGGGGGTTTAGACTCGGTGCATGCTGCGCAAACCCATTTAGCTATTGTAAACACTGAGAAATGGTTCTTCCTGGATGTGAACACTCTTATTTCATGGAATAAGTCAAAACAGCCTCAGACACATCGCCTTGCTTAGTTGTGCTTAGCTAAGCTTATCTGGGAGCCGTGGAGCTCCAATGTGCTTACACCAAGCATGATACACCCCTTTTTCATGTCTGCTGCTCCTCCTGCTTACACCACTGCCTTATAGCACCTACATGGTTAGGTGCAGTTTGGCACTTAGAATCTTTTTGTGATTCAGTAAATTTCCCTCATTAGCATACCCCACTGCCTTAATCCCTAGTTACTGCACTACACCAGAGCCTTTCCCCTTAGCAACCACTGTTCCCTGGTATTGTTTTGATTCTGCATGCCATAGACTATAATGGCAAAATGCAGATTTCACTTAAAATTTCCTTTTCAACTTTTTTTTTTATTTTCGGCACAATCCCATTTGCGTGCCACTGCCCTATGCTTAAACGACTGAGA
This sequence comes from Protopterus annectens, assembly GCF_019279795.1. Lineage (NCBI taxonomy): Eukaryota > Metazoa > Chordata > Ceratodontiformes > Protopteridae > Protopterus > Protopterus annectens. Next base: position 381,424,119 of record NC_056727.1, on the reverse strand, counting down.
TTGGCCAAAGAAAAACCCTTTTATTGTTATATTCCATGCCAATGGTCATATACTTGGCCATTGGCATGCCTAAAGATTATAACACATGCTTTTATTTGAACTGTTGTGCTTCCGTTTTGATTTTTTGCAGAAATGTATTCGGCTAGCAGCCAAATACATTTCTGCAGGTAACACTATTCCTGCATGGATGCCTACCTGCTTACTGAATGCCTAATTCACCTCATTTGCATGGTTTTCATCAGCAAATGAGGTAATTATCATTATTCAGTGGTGTCAGTGCAGGAATAGTGCTACCAAGCTCATGCACTTCTTCAGGCTTGTTTACTGGATCGCTCACCGACCATATTCCGTGCAGGAAAGGCTGCACTATTTTTACTCTCCATGTAAGCTTTATTGAATCCCAGGGAACATTTATATCTTATATGTTTACTAAGTTTGTTTTTAAGAATTAATTAATTCTTAAACATCATTTATGTTATGCTTATTATTATTATAAAAAGCAAGATACATACCTATGTTTGGAATGGAATTTCTGTAAAGTCATCTGCACTATGATTTGTACAGAGCAGCCAATCACTAAAGAAGTATGCTATTTAAACCTACTTGCCAACTATAATACCATGAAGAGTCTTTACTATGCTATGTACAAAATTCTGCCATTTTATACAGGCAAAACTATCAGAAGACTTAAAAAATTAATAGCACAACATAGGCATGACAAAACCAAAGACAGCATTAATATTTCTCTTGTTAAGCATATTTCTCAAAATGGGACTCAACATGTATTTAAATTTCAGTTTCTTTTCTGATAGTTATTCATCCAAATATTACAAAGGGAGATATAGGGCAGGATTCACGAAGGCTTGCACAGAGTGTAAGAGACGTGTAACACTCCATGCAAGCCTCACGATCCAGGAACAGCCCAAAACTCCGTGTAAGAGACCAGCTAAAACATCTCTTACACGGACTGGGCGTGGATATGCTAAATACCTCACTTGCAGCTGAAAGGTATGCAAATGAGGTATATTAGTGATCCACGAAGCAGAAACCAGCCTGTGTAAGAGACGTTTTAGCTGCAGAAATGTACTCAGTTGACAACTGAGTACGTTTCTGCAAAAATCACAATGGAGCCATGTCAGCTCCAAATAAAGGGTGCATATGTGTCAGGCAGCATGCCAATGGCCAAATATGTGGCCATTGGCAAGGTAACCTGATGCAAATATAAAAAAAAATATAATTGTTTAAAACGTAGCGCAGCCCCGCGCAAACGGGGTGCGCTGTATAAAACATAAAAATGAAGGTTATAAACCCACAAATGTGGGTTTTATGCAATACATGGAATGACAATGCAGGGACCAGCAGACCAAAACAACATGGCCACCGTGTAGTGGTTGCTAAGGGGGGAAGCTGAGTCTAAGACATGTAACTAAGCATTAGTAGGCAATCTCATGTAAATGAGGGTTAGGATACTGAATCCCACAGTCACATAGCAAATGAGCACAGTCTGAGTAGTGTAAGAGATACATAAGGGGGAGGAATTGAGTAGGAGATAGGTGACATCACAGGGGGGAATGGTAGAAAGAAATGCAGTTCATTGGAGGTCAGTGTAACATGACAGATGACAGACACAGATCAGGGAAAGAGGAGTGCCACAAGATAAGCATGGGAAAGTCAAGAAATGGAAGGTGTACACTGTTACTTACACTAAAATTTCTTGCTGGGCGTGCATGCGCACTTGTGCACACCATGAAGCGCGAGTAGGGCAGTGTGCGCGCGTGTAAGGCAGACTGAGCATGTGGGAGTGTGTTGGTAGATTTGTAACACTGTTTGTGCTAGTGTGCACGCGTTTTAACCTGAATAGGCAGATCCTGAACCGTGTAAGCATGTGTGTGCGCGTGTAAGCCACTGTGAGTGCGATTCTGCTGGTATGCACGCTGCTCCCCCCTGAGGAAACAGAAAGGGAAAAGGAAGCAACAGAATTAGTAGGAAGCTAGCAGGGAATACTGCTGGAGCTAGCAGGTGAAAACAATTAGAAGCAGGCAATTACACAGGCAGAATAGTAGCCCAGCCCAGCACTTAAAACTCTGCAAACAGCAGTGCAGGATGTTTCTCTCAAGAGTCACTGCAAGACAGGAGTAAGCTATTAGAAGTGAAAACTGAAAAAGCTGAACTCAGAGCAGAAATGCTAGGGGCTGCCATAGCTGTCATAATGAGACATAGGCGACTTGCTGAGGGTGGTGACAATGCAGATGGTGCCAGACAACCCACAGTGAGGAGACGGAGAAGAGTGTACAGGCCCAGGGTCACCTACCACGGGTTACATGAGCTGGAGATAGTAGAGCGCTATAGAGTGGACAGAGAGCTCCTGCAGCAAATAGTCGAGCTGTGCAGGCCACGCCTCACACACAGAACCAACAGAGGGGAACCCATCCCAGTGGAAACCAAGGTATGTGGTGGCCTAAGAATACTAGCAACAGGTACCTTCCAGAGACCAACTGGTGATATGATGGGGATATCGCAGGCATCAGCCTCCAGGGTACTGTACCAGTTCCTGGATGCCATGTCAGCACATGTTGGTGATCATGTATATTTCCCCAATGCCTGTGAGGTATTGGCCAGCAATATGCATCTCTTCCAGCAAATAGCGGAATACCCTGAGGTAGTGGGTGCAATAGACTGCACGCACATACGCATCAAAGCACCAGCCGGTGAGCGGGGTAGGGCCTACATTAACCGCAAGGGCTTCCCCTCCATCAACTGCAGGTCATGTGTGATGCCCAGGGCATAATAATGAATGTGTGTGCTGGCTGCCCTGGGAGCTACCATGATTCCCACATCTGGCATTTGATGCAGCTGTACCAGACATTTGCCAATGGGGACATCCCACACGGACACCTAGTGGGGGATGCAGGTTATGCACTGGAGCCGTGGCTGATGACACCCATCAGAAACGCACACACACCTGAAGAGGAATGCCATAATGAGGCACATGCACAAACACGTAATGTAATAGAGCGTGTATTTGGGCTGCTCAAGTCACGGTTCCGGTGTCTGGACACATCTGGTGGAGCCTTGCAGTACTCACCAACTACATGTACCCAAATTGTCATGGTATGTGCTATGCTACATAATATGATCTTGCGAAAACAGCTGCAGCAGGACCAGCATAGGGCTGGGCCAAACAGCCCCCCACCATTGCCAAGGCCATCACAGGCAGAGCGTGACACGGAGGAGGAACAACCTGAGCCTGCCCCAGTAGGCAGAAGGAGGCGTGCCCAGTATGCCCTGGCCTTGGCAAAGAGGCAATGCATAGCACATACACTGGCTCAGTAGGAACCCTGGGAATGATACCCCTCTGACTCACTCAAATAATAACAGGGATGCCTAAAATGACATGACCTGCTCACAAACATGTACAGGGAGTGTAATATGTGCATCCGACAGAGGCAGCCCTGCAGCACCACCTGAGGCATGAATGCCATGTGTTAAATAATGTAACACCATGTACTATATGCACACTTGAGGACCCTGACTAACATCCACCCTCACCAAGCATGAAGCCACAAAATGACGATGGGATGATCAATTGCAATAACTGGCTGAAGTAATGCAGTTAGTCAAAGGGGAGCCAATGTGTTTCAGCCTGGAAAGACATGCTGAGCATGACATGATGCACCACCTGCTAGGGGTGGCGTGCACCTATCAGTCCAGGCCCCATGGATACTGGCAAAGGCTGTCAGTACCCACAGCATGCCCTGAATAGGTAAGTCTCAAAACACAAACCCACCTTCATAGGTACCACAAGGGATAGGAACCTAGATGTAATGCTACCCAATGCCAGAAGTCTAAACAGCAAGATGCATGCAGTGTAAACGCACACAGTATGGAGAATGTTGATATCAGTCCTGTAATAGAAAACTGGGTCAAGGCTCACATCAGCACCCTAACACTACCAGGTTACACCTCGTACTGTGCTGTACAGCCGCAAAACATGGAACAAGCTACAAAAGGAGGGTGACTAGCAATAAATGTCAAGGATAACCACACCCCCATGTTGGTACCACAACAAGAAGCAGCATGGATTAGCCATGGTCAAATACCAATGGCTAAAACTGCCTCCCAGTATATAGCCTGCTGCAGACTACTGTCCTAATACCAGGAACTGCACCTGGCCTATGTTGGAATACATGAATATATCAAGCCCCCCAAACCACATTATATTGCTTGACTGAAAATACCCAGACATACACTGGGAGCATTATACTAGCACCAAAACAGTAGGAGAAAAGTTCCCAGAATCCATAAACCAAAATGCCCAGGAACAATGTACCACTCCCACAAGAGGGGTAAGCATACTGGATGTGATAATCAGCAACATGCGTACTGGATGGCAAGATGAGAAGTGTATCCCTCACTGGTAAGACCAGACCATAGAGTAATCACACCGGATAAACACATCCTGACTACAGTCCCTGGCCAGAAAACCACAGTGAAAAACATGTGTAAAGCATAGGTTGCACCCCTCCAAACCGATGTGGAATCCACGAAAGGCCCTGTGCAGGTGCAGAATATGGGACACACCGCAGAACATGTTATACAGGCATTCCATGAACACAGCCAGGAATGCTTGGATTATGCAATCACAAATAACAACAAGACACAATGCCATACACGCAGGCATCTGGCATGCTGGACTCCAGCCATTACCAAACCATGCAAGAGAATGAGGAAGCTACTACATGATAGAGCAAACATAAAAAGGAAGTAATCACTGATCAGTAGTATGGCAATAAAATATGTCCACACATACAATCCACTAAGGCCAGCCACAACAAGTAGAATCTGTGAATCCAGAGGCAATGTGACACCTGCCCCAAGTACACAGACAACCCACAACTCCCCCCAATAAATACAAATATATGTGAGAGATGCAACCATTTATCCAAACCAGAGGCTGAGCTCCCCCAACTCAGTACTGTCAAAACTAGTCAGGAGGAGAAGGTAACCACATACACCACAAACCCAGTCCCACATAGACCTATCACAACTGTAAACCAAACACATAAACACAGAAAAACATTCCCGGAGGCCCTAATTACAAACACACCACACCAACAGAGGCCTTCAAAGCAGACCCCAAGCAACCACAACCTCCAAACATAGCACATGCAACACATAGTACACAAAGCTGGTGTGCCAAACAGTTACAGGCCAGAAGGAGAAACAACATGCCTGATACAGTTGTAATAGGTGTCTGTATAGGCAGACACACTGCTGTCCCACTCACCAGACTGAGCAAGGGAAAGGGTACAGTAAGCTGCCTGTAGGCTGCCACAATATGCCACAAAACACAAGTACGCAGGTCACCCCAAAGCAAGCAGAAATATGATGCACTCATTGTCCATGCTGGTGTGAATGACCTGAGATGTACCTCCCTGGACTACATGAAAAGAGACATGGATGAGCTCTCTGAGTATGTACTTCAGGCTGGTATGACACTGGCCGTTTGCAGCATCCAACCCTCACCAAGAATGATGCCACAGTACAAACATAGAATGATCAGCTTTAACAGGTGGCACAGTTACAGCTGTCAGTCCAAGAGGGTCTAATGTCTGTCTGCTTGAGATGTCATGCATGACAAGCCATGCTGCTGTTCCAGGGATGGCTTGCACCTGTTACCCCTGGGCGTCTGGATACTGGATAAGGCCTTTGCCACCTCCATAGAGCCGTACGTAGGCAAGGCCAAAAAGACTAACCCACCACCCTAGAAAACATAAGTGGTAAGAAACATAAGGATAATGCTGACCAGTGCCAGATGTGTAAACTGCAATATGCATGCACCTGAGGCACTTCCCAGTATGGAGAACATCGATGTCTGTGCAGTGACAGAAGCCTGCTGCAAGCCTACTGACAGCACACCAGCACTACCAGGTTATACCACATATCATGCGTTATGGCCCCAACACCTGGACCAAAACATCAAAGGAGGGGGAGTATCCATATGCAGCACAGACACCCATACGGCCAGGTAACTGACAATGCACGAAGCAGCGGAGACCACCCATGTGCACCTAAGTGTAGTCAAAACTGCTGTACAGTCTGTAGCATGCGACAGGCCACACTCTCACACACAGGAACCCCACACAGACATCCTGAAGACACTGGACAGTATGAATGTCCCACCAAATACCAGACAAGGTACTCACAAATTACCACATAGGTGGTAAACCATTATGTATGCAAGGAGTAATCAGGGACCTAGGGACACAAGTCGACAGTAACCTGTCATGTGACACTCACAATGCCAATGTGGCTAGGAAGACTGTCTATACTGGACACCGTATCATGAAAGGATTCACATCTACATCAACAGAGGTCACTGTGCCCCTGTACTGTTCCCTTATCAGACCAATAATCTAGTACAATGACTCATATGAGATGTACCATACCTGACACCTGCAGTGGTTAGGAAGACCTCAAAGGTACCTCACCAAGAGGATAAAGGGTGTCAAATATATGTCATATGCTGCCTGGCTGTAGGCACCCCAGCTGAATGCAGTCACAGACTGCCTACACAGAGGCATTGTATGTCTGTTGTACAAGGCCATGTCCAACACAGGAGTAATGGACATGCTCCACCCCAGGAAATCAAAGCCATTGGAGCTGTGAGAGTGACAGATGTCAGCCTCAACACATAATAAAATAGGATGTGCTGGAGGGACAGATACATAACCCAGAGGCTCCCCACACCCAGAAACAGGATCCCAATCCATGTTAGGCAGAGCCCCTCACTGACACCCCTCAACAGGAATATTGCCAAGTGGATGGATGATCGTACATGTACACTGGGGGTCTTCACTGTGTCACATCCAGACAGAGGCACAGTAAAGAAAATCATAAATGGCCATAATAGTCACATAGCAAGGGCGTGAAAGACACACACACTCTGGCTAGGCTTACTAATGCCCTAGGGTGGATCGCCTAGTATGAACCTATGAACCTATGAAGATACAAATTGTACAGGACACTAAGGATAATCACAAGGCTTACTCAACTGATGGTAGGAACCATGTTGGGAATTCACAGATATGCTCCGAATCACACAGATATTACAAACAACATACCAAACACACACACATATTGCCAACGTACAACCTGACAGGTTCAGTGCAACCCCCCCCCCCCACCCAGAATGCAAAATATCTATCCCAGCAGACTGCTGGTCCCCTGACATTGCAGATGCTGAGGTAACAGTCATCATCTACAAAGCAAAACACACAGCAGTAAAGGTATCTGATGGTGTCCTGGGCTGAGGCCAACATGGACTCCAAGAATAATGGAATGCCAAATCACACTACTGCCCAATGTCAGCCTTACCACAGGATATGTAGCCAAAGAGCAGTGTACAACAACAGTGGTCCTTCACAACAAAGGTGTTGCCTGAATGGATACTGCAAACTACCACCCCAGGATCCTGCCAAGCTTGGTCTGCACAGCTATGGAAAGGATCAGTATGTACCGCAGACATAAAGCTATCGTGGACCTACTGACACCGGACCCTACCCAGTGTGGCTGTTGTAAGTGCAGATCCTGCCCCTAAACATGTTTGACCCATTTGAAACAGTCATCAAGGTCATTGATGAGGGCAATGTGGTCCACACAGCATAGCTGGACTGTGCATATGCTTCCAGACAATACCCTACGAGTTCAGTATGGATATGTTCACCAGCTTAAATATAAACCCCTATGTCAGTAGAGGGGTTGCAAACCAGACCAAGGACAGAACTGACATGGTCAGACATGCTGCATCCATGTCAGACTACAAAGCAGATATGAGTGGCATCCCACAAGGCTTGGTCCTGGGACCTCCCCCATTCCGTATATATGTCCCATAGGTACAGGCCAACATGCAATGACTGTGACTGAACATGTATGCAGAGGAGTATAAACTGCCCACCATATCCGACCCCCAGCTGACACAAGCAACCCACAAAAGGGCCACATAGAAACAGACAACTGGAGCCATAGCCATGTCAGCAAGCTAATTGCAGAACTGTGTATAGACAACCACCGTGGATATACAGTAAGTGCCCACCAATTACCACACAGGTGTTAACCCATTACGTACCTAACATGTAATGAGAGACCTGGGGACACAAGGTGATAGACATCCTGCATTGGACAAACATGTGGCTGTAGTGTTTGCAGAAACATACCATATACCCACCCAATCATGAAGGTTCTCAGATGTAGATAAGGGGAGGTCACTGTGGCTCTGCAGTCATCCTTCATCAGCATCAAAATTGACTACAATAGCTCCTGTGGGATATACCTCAGCAGACACCTCCATCAACTGTAAAGTCCACAACAGTACCCCACCAGGAGTAGCGAAGTGCATGAACAGATGCCATGTGTTGCCTGATTAAACAAACTGCAGCTCCACACACTGCCATACTGCCCACCCAGAGGCAAGCTGTGCCTGATGTGTGAAGCCATGTCCAAGCTGGAATCAATGAACATGCTGCACCTTGTACAATCTATATGGCAGTGAGCTATGCACATGAGAGACCTGAACCCCAGCACTGACATACATAGGACAAGCTGTACAGAATGATCCATAACACAGAAGCCACTCCCACTCTTGAGTAAACTCCCAGTGCAGGTTAGCCAGAGAGTCACCTATTGACACCCCTCAAGAGGAATCCTGATGAGTGGATGGGAGATGGTAGGTTAACCCTGGGTATCACTGTTATGTCAGAGGTAGACGGAGGCACAGTATACTAACCATGACATATGTCATGGCAAACTCCAGTTACAATGTGTGTCAGAGGACAAACACACTCTGTGATTAGCATCAGAAATGACCTAGGGAACATCACTAGTGTTTGCCAATGTCCACCTGTGCTGTGGAATACACTACCAATGTTGGACAAGCCTGGTGTAGGTAGTCCATATCTGAACATAATGCAACATGGTCATATGTGCACAACTGGCTCCTACACAGTCTGTTGTGCTCACTATGAAGATTTGAAGCAGTGATAGGACTAAAGCCCAGGATACTGTCCACCACAGTGAAAGTACTGAACCAGTACACTATACAGTACTACAGTGTTAGGTCATTATGAAAGGATGTTGACAACTGTATGCAAAGTATCCCATGCAATCCCTGCAGGCACAGTATAATCCCTGTTGTGGCAGACACAAAGCAGTTGGCCATTTAGTACACAACATGGCACCCAACACACAACCATAAACGTGAGATATTGTTGAAGTTCACACACACCCAAATATGTGGTGGACTGCAGAGTTCAACATATGGAAAGCTCACACTGGGCATGCTCGCACACTTAGATAAATGAGGCATATGTCAGACAACATGCCATGGAAAGGCTGAACTGGGCATGCTCACACACTTAGGCCATATCTCCGTTTAGCAGTTGGCCACACATATCTGGTATTTGTACGTGTCATTCCAGGAACCAACCACAATACAGCAATCTGCCCAGTGCACACAGTAAATGACTACAGAGACATAAGTGATATAGTGGATCGCCCTCATATTCAAACATCTTCCACAGATACACAAGTTGTTCATAGGAACAGGAAATGCTATGGCAATAAAGACCTGCAAACAGTCTAACAGCAACAAATATTGTGCATCTGACAATTAAACATATGGGTGTAGAGGTCAATACTAGGCTTGTTGCCCTTGGGAATGACAGCTTAGCCAGAGTGTACTTGGCATCTGCATCCCCAGTACAGTAGGCTACTGTGCCACTGTAAAGTAGGTCACATAAGGCAATGTGTGAGGCTAGTGAGCTGTGCCTTTGTCAAGCAGGGGCATAGTGGAGATCCCAGGGTTTGAATGTGCTAAGCCACACCCATGTTGTTGGTGTGTGCTGGAAGAGGGTTGCTGAGGACCTCTAACAGTAAGTGGGTGTCAATAACAGACTGAGGGGAGCCCTATCTGCATTGTCTGGACAATTCCACTGTCAACACTGTGTTGTGATGATTATGTGGGAATGAAGTGTCGTGCCGGTACTGTTCACAGATGTCCTCCCTCTGTGGGCTACAGCTCTGCAATGTATTAGCTCACTCTGTCTGTTGGATGGCTCATATATGGCTTGTGTACACCTGACAGGTGTCTTGTTGTGGGGCAGTCATGGGTTTATGTGGGATAGCATGATCAAGGCAAACCTTACACATGCTCATAGAATGCAATTGTCAAGGATTATGCAGAGTGGCCAGTATAGTCCCCCAGCATGGGTCATTTGAAGTCGTCCACCCCAGTCTTCACAAGTGTAGAGTCTGCTTGTGCTAAATACAGTTTGTTTGCAGTGACAACCTTGCCTGGGGGTGGGGATGGGATATGGATGTCCAGGGAAAGGTGGGTATGGTCAGATATCAACAATGGTGGTCTACCTCTAGTGTGGAACAATGAGTACCCATGTTGCAGATGGACAGGTGCAATATGTATTCCCCCATGTGGCTGTGGTGAGTGGTTCTGCCATAGCACATGGACCCACAAATTGTAGTGGCTGTAGGGTAAAGTTGTAGAGGCCTGAGTAGTTCCCACACACAATATGCCTGCACCTGATGTTAACAACTGGAATGGTGTATGTGAACACCTGCATATCCCGGCACTGTTCCCAGGGAAGCAAAGTGTGTGTCCTGGATGTGGGAGTGGTGTTCTGGACTGGTTGTGTTGTGTGTTACAGGTCCTGTGGTCACGAAGCATGGTATAGAACATAACCTGCCAGTGCGATGTGCATATCTGACCCTGAAGTAGGTGGCTGCAAATGCATATATATGCTATCCCCCATCTGACAGGTAGTACTAGATGTACATACCTCTGTAGAAATAAAGATGTCAGCACCCTATAAATACTGCAGGTGCAGAACAAATGCCCAGTAATTCAGATAGCGTGCTCTGCTAATGCGTCTCCCTCAAGTGTCATAATATAGCTAGGTAGGAGTTTGAACCATGCAAATGCTCAGTGTGTGTGTGTGTGTGTGTGTGTGTGTGTGTGTGTGTGTGTGTGTGTGTGTGTGTGTGTGGGGGTCAGCGGGGTTGATGTATGTGCAAGTCTGTGTGAGGGAAGTGTCCCTTTTGGCAACTGGGAAAACACTCTACAGGATGCACATTCCCCTATCTAACTACTGATGATGTCAGCACCCTATAGGGACAGCAGGAGAAGGGAAACCTCCCAGTAATACGAATAGCGTGCTCTGCTAATGCGTCTGTCACGAGTGTCATAACATAGTTAGGTAGGGGTTTGAATCCTGCCACTGCCGAGTGTGTGTAGAGGGGGGTTAGTGTGTGTGCAAGTCTGTGTGAGGGCGATGTCCCTTTTGGCAACTGGGAAAACACTCTACAGGATGCACATTCCCCTATCTAAGCACTGATGATGTCAGCACCCTATATGTACAGCTGGAGAAGGAACACCTCCCAGTAATCCGAATAGCGCACTCTGCTAATGTGTCTCTCTCAAGTGTCATAACATAGCTAGGTAGGAGTTTGAAACCTGCAAATGGCAAGTGTGTGTGTGTGTTTGGATGTGGGGAGTTTGTGTGTGTGCAATTCTGTATGAAAAACATGTGCTTTTTGGCAATCAGGAGATCACACTACATGATGCACATTACCCTTTCCAAACACTGATGATGTCAGCACCCTATAAGTACAGCCGGAGAAGTGGAACCTCCTAGTAATCAGAATAGTGCGCTTCGCTAATGCGTCTCTCTCACGTGTCGTGACATAGTTAGGTAGGAGTATGAATCCTGCAAATGGCAAGTGTGTGGGGGGGGGGTAGTAGGGTGTGTGTAATTGCAAGTGTGAGAGAACAGATCCTTTTGGCAAATACTACAATACACCAAATGCTGCATATTCCCCCAGTAAACACAGGGGATGTCACCACACTATCAGTACAGCCAAACAGGGTTACTTGGCCACTAATGCCAATAGTGCGCTCCGCTACTGGGTCTATTACCATTGTCAGAGCACAGATAGGTATGTTTTGGAAACCCACAACTGCCACGTGTGGTTGTGTCACACAATATGACCTTGTGTGGGTTTTTGTGCATAACAATGCATGCCATTGCCTAAACCAGCAATGGCAATGCACACATGATGTATGTGTGTGACACATACACATAAATACCTGTGACCTGCAGTAGTTACCATGTCTGACACGTGAGTGGATAAATGGTATTCGCAATGCATAACAATATGACTGTGTCTTACTGTGCAGGGGCCGCACGCGGTATGTGTCTATACAGTGTGGGTTGTATATGGTATAATACCTACAGCAGGGGATACACATCTGGTCTGGGCCATATAGTCTACATGTAGTCGATGAACAGGTGCTGCATGTTCCCACCTGTTGTGGGAGTGGTAACATGTTATTCCACTGCAATTCAGTGACCACATGCTGGGAACCTTTCAGCTAGTGTGTTGTAGCTACAGTAATGCTCACGTACAATGTTTGGCTGGATGCAGTCCAGCCAAATAAAGACATTTCTTGAGACTGTCATATTGCCAGTGTTGTTAGGGAGGATAGGTGGGTTTTCTGTGTATGGGAGGGTTGTGTGTGCCAGGCTATGAACCAGAAGGCAGTCCAACACACTGTTAGCTGCTCATGAATAGGCCCTGATGCTTTGTGCTGTGCCAACAACCTGGAGGTGTGTGTATCTGTGGTGCCTTGGGATACCACCCCCTGTCCATGTGTGTTACATGTGTAGGGGACGACAGGCATGGTATGAGGTATAACCTGGCAGTGATGGGTTGCACCTGTGAGCAGTGAATCAGGACTCTGGTACTGCACAGACATTGCAGTTCATCATGTTGAGGACAGTGTCCATTGCATGCATCTTGCGGTGTACACTGCTGGTGTTGTGTAGCATCACTGTTAGTGTCCTATCCTGTGTGATACCCGCAGAGGTGGCTATGTAATCCGTGTCCTGCAGCAAAAGGCACTATGTGTGTATCAAGGGGCTTCGCCGACATACAATGGCCCATGGGTGTCACGTGCAAGCTGCCCCTCGCAAATCATTGTGGCTTACCTAGCATGTAAGCACACGTTGACAGCCAGTGGATACCCTATGAATGACATTGGAGATTGAGCATAATGTAGACATAGAACACCCTTCCTACATATAGTGGTAGCATACCTGGTGAGGGTATGATGGCAACCAAGATCAGGCTCATACTGGCCTGTGCCACATGCTGAGAGATCCCTTCTATGTTCCCTATCATGTAGTCCAGGGAGGTATGTCTCAGGTCATCCATAGTGGCATGGTAAATGATTGAGTCATATGTGTCCATGCCTCTGACTGACCTGTATGCATGTGTTTTGTGGTGGACCATAGTGCCCCACAGGCATATCACTGTGACCTTCACCATGTACAGCCTGTTGAGCGGGACCCCACTGCAGCAGCCAAGAGAGGTACCTGACACATCTGTAGCAGGTGTGTTGTGTAGCCCTACAGGCTGTGAGTGTGTGGCACACGGGATGTGTGTGCCATGTGTGGCATGTGCTCTATTCTGACTTAATGTATGCCTGTGTACCAGCTGTGGAGGTGTGTGATGCTCAGGCAGGATGCTATTCTGAGTCTCCAAGTATGCCCCAGTGTGTTCAGATTGCTGTCAGTGTGGGTCTATGTCAGACTGGTATTGTAGTCACTGTAGTATGTCATGCCACCTGACAGGGTATGGCAGTACTGGGTTCAGAGTGCTCAGTCCCCAGATTGGCTATGTGGTGGCATCCCACACATGTGTTGTACGTTCCTGGTCAGGGGTGAGGGTTGACTGCATACATGTGGCAGCTGTGACATTGCCACATGACTCACATAAACCACAACTGGACCATAGAGGTGTTTCACAGGTTACCTTTGCACATGCTACCATAGTAGTGTGATTGCCATGGTGATTACCAACACATAGGGCCAATGGGGAACAACATACTGAAGGTGTGTATGTGTGGGTGTACTGCTACTGATTTCATAGCACTGGCATATATGATTGCACACATCGGTAAATGCCAGGTAAGTCATGTGCAATGTGTCACAGGCAACGTACATGCGAACAGGACAGACAGTGACGTTCTGTCATGTGGAAACTTGACATACGTATAGTACGCTATGCAGATGTCACTAGGAGTCCACAGAAGCACTGTAACTCTGCATTGCAGGTGGAAGCAGTGTTCCAGGGAACCCCAAGTGAACATGCATGCAAACAAAGCTACAGTAAGCAGGGCTGGAAGTAGTCCATTGTACAACAAAGAAGGGGTAACACTAACAGTAGGTAACAGTGCAAATATGTAGGCACTATCAACATGTACCCAGGAATGCACAGCTCAGATGTCCATGGTAGAACTAATATTATGTCATAGTTAATTGTGATTTGTATTACATTGGTACTGCACACATATCAACATGCGCAAACATCCACATTGCATAGTCGTTGTGGGCAACTTGCCACCATTACTGTACATGTCCATCATTGTGTATCACTATTTGCATTAGCTTCCCCCCTGTGCTACCCATGTATGTGGCTATCTGTTGACATCCTTACCACCGGAATGCAATAATGTGCAGCTGTTACACTATGGTACTTACTATAGGTGTAGATAACAATTCAGGACAGTCATACCATTACTGCATCAGGCATGCTGGGATATACAAACAGTCATATCAGCACACTGTACTGTTACCAACATGATACTACTAATACACTTCTATGTAGTCACCCTGTGCATCAGCAACATGTTTACCTGTTCCTGCACTGATGTTGGAGATTGCAGGAGGTGGCACAGTTTCATCATATGCACAGGGTGTGAATTAGGCATGCCTGAGTCTGCCACTGATACCACCAATTGACATGTGTGTGTATGTGTGTTGGTGAGGGACAGCAGTACAGGGTGTGGCACTGTTGGTGCAGTGTGTGCATGTATGTGATAGCCCTACGTGTTAACATTTCGCATGTGTGTATGCACGCACACAGTTCCACCTCATGGCTGCCATATACAGGAGTTTGTGGACAGCCACAGACTGCACCTGGCAGGTCATACAGATCAGTGTCTGTGGGCACGGACACGGTACCTGTGCCTGGCAGGGATGCTACCGACCGTATCCGGTACTAAGCCAGACTGGGTACTGTCATCAGAAGAGGGAGTGTGTTGAATGGACACAGGTCCCTGTTGGGACTGTCCAGAGCCACGTGCACATGGTCTCCTGGGGCATTCCGATGACAGCACAGACCCAGCATTGCTGGGGCTGCTGCTGGCACTATGGGGGCGTCCGTGGGCCTGTTGTCATCCACGCCGACTGCCAGCTGCTGCTGTTGCTGGCATACGGCCATGTCGACGCCGCAACCGTCCACCATTGCCCTGGCTCATGGACATGTGGTTGTGGAACTGCTGTAATATGTCCCCACAACATCTGTCTATGACATCAGTGAAATTACGGATAGCATCCGTGATGTCACGCATACTGTCAGTCATGGCTGTGCGACATGCTCTCAGCTCCCTCAGACCCTGTCTGGTGTACCTTTCCATACGCAACTGTGCCTGCATGACAGCCCAAAACATAGCTGAAGTTGACAGACCTCTTTGGGCACGTCTGCCAGAGGCAGTACGTCCACGGATGCTCCCACGAGAACCCATGGGCAACTGTCTGTGTGGTACCATTGCAGGACCCTGCCCATGGCTGCTGTGTGGGGAAGCATGTGCCACAGATACCACATGACCCTGGTCAATGCCCACTGTATCCTGTCCATCACCTAGGGACAATGGTGACATAGGATGTACTGGCAGGATGACTGTGCGCAATGATGGGGTTGACAGCTGTGTACTGTCAATTGGCTGACCAATGACTGACCCTGACACACCTTCCTGTGCCATTACACAGATATCATCATTATCAGTACCTGTGGCACCAGATTCAGGTTCCCTGCTGCAGGACACCAGAGCAGCACCAGAACCTGTGGGAGGAAGACAGGAAACACAGTTTACAATGTCTACACAATGTTACCAGTGATGCACTTATGCACACATGCACAAATGCACATGTGGACACATGCACACATGCACACATGGACACAGGCACACATGCACACATGCACACATGCACACGTGGACATGTGTACACATGGACACATGCACACATGCACACATGCACACATGGACACAGGCACACATGCACACATGCACACATGCACACGTGGACACAGGCACACATGCACGCATGCACACATGCACACGTGGACACAGGCACACATGCACACATGCATACATGCACACGTGGACACAGGCACACATGCACACATGCACACCCCGCAGTATACACACAGAGCACTACTGAGTTACACTAGTATTACTAGCACTATCAGGACTATTATAGGTATTGTTAAAACACACTCACCAGCATGGATGGGCTGCCTTGCTGTAACACTGGAGGGACCTGCAGAAATGAGGAGATTAATGCCAGTGGGCACAACTGTGTCATTGATACTGCATATGATACAGTGCAGTAGTACACCAGTTGCCTTTCACACGTCAGCTGCTGATATTGGCAATATCACACCTGCACAATTACATACTATGTTGACAGCTACATACCACGGACACACCTTACACATGCATAAACTAACATGTACAGAACAGTCAAGTGTACATATGGCATATTACCTGCATGCTCCATGTCGTGCTGCAGTGTGGATCCAGCCTTCATCATGATGCAGGTGTGTTGTTGTTGATGTTCCGGGGCTGGAGCCACAACACTTAGGAGTAGCCCCTCCAGTCTGGTGAGGGGGGGATGTGTGGCCACCCCACCTCCTGTGGCAACCTGTTGTCTGTGGATATCCGATGCACGCTGACAGACATTTCTGATTAAATCACTGCAGTGATGTCGTACCTGCTCATATGTCCTATTATGCGTGCCAATGTCATTTACCCTACGGACAAGGTCTTGCCACAGTGCAGCCCTCTCCTGCTGATTCTGGCTGGTGCGGGAAAACAGTATGTCATAATCCTGCACCAGGCTCTGGTGTATCTCCTCATCTTCTGCTGCAGAGTAGGCAGGATTACGCTGACGCGCCATGTCCCTGGAAGAGAACACAAACAGGATATCAGCAGACTATGTCAGCAATATATGGCACACATACTATACATGATACTCAACTGTAGTGATATACTACTACTCCCATATGTAGCATGTGTGTGTCTCTTAGTGGATACACAAGTACATGGCCAGATATCAGTGCTCAGCCAACACCTGTGCAACAATACCTGCCACATTCCATACAACATAGTAGCATGCCCCATCAGTCAGCACACTGCGACGGGTCCAATGCACAACCTCACTCTGGGGGTTCATACCAAGGTACTGTATGTGGAACGCCATCTACTAGTGTGATATGGACACAAGTTACTTGGCCTGGATATACATATCCCACCACCACCAGCACAGTAGACTACTTTGATATGTATGTGATTAGACAGTTATTCACTTGTTAGGACTGAGATGGTATCCATGCGGCCCACTGGGCCAGTGGAAGCCACAACCCACACTGCTGACCCCTTTGCGAATGCTTCCCACGGACATCCCAAAGAATGCATGGAACATACACACACATTTCTAACCCAGACCCTATGCACAAAGGTTAGGCATCCTGTCCGGTGGACCCCAGCCAAAGGCAGATTGTATAACGATAGAAGGAGGCTACTGCAGGACAGAGCAGATTCACATTAAGGGAAGGCATCTGTGGTCAGCACTGGTAATAAGCTACGGTCTCTCATAACAACATCCACGGCCTACTCTGGCAGGGAAATGGCCAGGAACACTATAGATAACCACAAGGCCTTCTTCAGTTATGTTACACATATGGACCAAACACCTCAGATATGCTCTGAGTTACTACACACCTACTTAACATTCACCGAACACACAGATATTGGCAACATTCTTGCAGACAGGTTCGGTGCACGTATCCCCCCTCCTTCTCCCCCACAATTAGAAATACTTATCACAGCTGAATGTAACCTCCCTATCATCTCACATGTCCAGGTGAGGGCCGTCCTCAGCAAAGCAGAACACACAGCATCAATGTGACCTGATGGTATCCCTGGATGTGTGCTACATGAACTCCAAGAGAACATACAACTGCATATAAGACTGATATTTAACCTTGGCCGTACTACGGGATATGTACCTGAACACTGGCATACAGCAACAGTGGTCCCACTCCACTAAGGAGGCACCTCTACTGACCCTGGGAACTACCGCACCGTAAGCTTAACCAGCCTGGTCTGCAAAGCTATGGAATGATTCAGTATGGGATGCATATACAGCGATATTGGGTACCTGCATACACTTGTTCCCAGCCAGTTTGCCTTTGTGATGGGCTGATCCTGCCTTTTGGACCTGGTTGACCTTTCAAAACAGTCACTACAGCCATTGATGAGGGCAACGCAATCCATACAGCATACCTGGACTTACCTAAGGCCTTCAACACAGTACTCCACTCAGGCATCATAGACAAGCTCATTAGCTTACATGTTACTACGTATGTCACATGATGGGTTGCACACAGGTTGACATACAGAATCCATAATATCGATATTGTAGGAGCCATGTCAGACTCAATGCCAGTCACATGTGGTATCCCACAGGCCTCTGTCCTAGGACCCCTCTTGTTTGGCATTTATTTCTCAGATGTAAAAGCAAACATGTGCGGGTTGTGGATGACAAAGTTCCCAGATGACTGCAAACTAAGCGCCATAGTTGTTACACCAGCTGACACACACATCCTACAGACAGGCCTCACTGAAACGGAAAACTGGTGCCAGGATCATGGCCTAACACTGAATGACATGTAATGTATAGTCATCCCCTTTGGGTGGAACTACGTGCACACAACATATCACATGGACATACCTATAGATACAGACCTATGACACATATGGAGGGTTCACAGTATGCAGACTATTAACTTGTTACTTTACATTACCTGTGTTTGTCGCAGCTGGTTGCGTTACCGCTACTACAGCTTCCTGCTGCTGCTGGCACAGCTTGGTACTGACACTGCTGACAGCTTCAACTTAGTTTGTGTACCGTGTGTTGTTGTTTGTGTTCTTAATTTTTTTTTTCTTTCTCTCTCTCTCTCTGTCTCTCTCTCTCTCTCTCTCTCTCTGTCTGCCTCCAGACAGTGCAATGAAAGTATTGCATGTGTGGAGTGTGAGTACAGGATGCTTTTGTAGGTAGCTGCATAAGTCCATGTGATGGCCTCTGCAACAATTGTAAGCCAGCATTTGCTAATTGCATGCAGCCAGTTGTGTACTGATTGCAGTTCTCACTGTGATTTCAGGACAGTGCTATAAAAGGGTATGTGAGATAGGCGTTGCCCTTTCAGATTGTAAGGGGGGGACCATGCTGGTATGCTGTGGACACTGTTCTGTGAGTGTAAAGGTTAGTATCTCTCTCATGATTCAGGCTGTGTTGTAGATTCACATTTCTCCATTCCTCTCTCCTGTTTCCTGTAGTAAGTGTGTATGCACACTGACACCTACAACTATATATATATATATATATATATATATATATATATATATATATATATATATGTAAATATACATACATTTATATATGTACATTAACTGACATTATTACCTACTAGCTACCAACTAGCATGGCTGTTTCTGTTCACACACTATTATTATGGAAATCCACTAGTTTTGACAGTAAGTATAAATGGCATGCTTTGTGTACTACACATTCTATATTCCCTTTACATTCATTCCTACTATTACATGATATATTTATTTTAGCACAATGTTCTTGTATAACAGTCATGGCTTAGTGGTAGGTCATACAGGCTACTGTTTCCAAGGTCCTGGGTTTGGGACTGACAGTGGGATTTTATTTTGCTTTTGAACTGACTACAGGACCTGTCAATCAGAGTGACTAAGGCACTTTTAAGCAGTTGTAACCGGATAAGCGCTGGTTTGCGTGGAGCTCCCACATGCGCACTGGCGTTCAGCTCTGCGCACACCCGCTTACAACCGCTTAACAGTGCTTACTCTGGCGCACACCCGCACTATTTTCTTTGAAAGAAATGAAAATGGGGAGACAGGAAAGTGGTGAAAAAGGGGTCACAAAGAGGGTAAGACAGTAGGGAAACAAGCTTGGGTTTTGCAGGAGGGATGTAGGTAAGGCCCATAGCTGCCCATTTCTTCATCAGCAACAGCTGTGCATATGTATGTAATTTGGTGTGACATTTGAAACCTTCCACCCCTGAGAGAGGTGTCAGGACAACAATAATACTTGTTGTACAGCCAATTGTAATTGATAGTTTCCATGTTCAGCAGACATGTGTGCGGAATGGGCAGCTATGTATGGGGCGTAATTTTTGTGGGTACAGAGTGCCCTTTTTTTTTTTTTTTTCAGGTGAGAGTGGTATGTCAGGTGAAGGAAGTTGGTATAGCTGGGGAGGTAGGTTGGGTAGGTCAACAGACAAGACAAACAAGACGCATACAGGGGCAGTGTATGACATGTGTGGGGGGGTTACACAATTGACGGGGACGGATGTTTGGATATCCAGAGCCCATGAGCCCACAGATGGCAACAGTGGAACTGATATCCCCCCCCATGGGCAGTTGCCACTGTTCCTTCACTGCCCAGGATGGGGCTGTGCTGGGGGCTGTGTAGGCCGGGCAACAGACATGCCCGTAAGTTGTGCCACCTGTGCCTCAAGCTGGCGTAGGGGCCCAAGGACAGAGTCCCGGATCTCCCTACACACCACAATCCGGATGCTATGGAGGGTGAGTGGTGGTTCTCCTCCGGCCACACTTGCAGAGGGGGGACGGGCCCCATCCCCTGCAGTGCTTCCACCCGCAGGTGGCACAGGGCCACCGGAGGAGGGTCCAGACTGGGCACTATTGCCAGGTGCACTCGCCAGCTGAGGTGGGAGAGGTGGGTCCGCTGGAACCCGCCTTCCCTGTCATCCTATGTTTTGCATTATGTCATGACAGTTTGGGTTAGTAACATACAATACCATTCGCAATTAGTTGTAACAGCATGCATTAGTATTCCCATTAACCAAACACCCAGATATTCACACCATTGAACAGCGAGCATAACACATGCATAATTTGAACAGCAATACACAGTCCAACAACATGCAGGGTTGATTGATGGCAACAGGCCATCAGGTTTGGATGTATGAACAGGGCAGATGCATCAATGTACATGCAAATATTTATGACCCAACAGGACAAATGTCCAGGGGTGTTAATTGTGATTGCACATACCAATTTCACGTGGAATGGATTATATGTGGTTATAGGGTGGGGTGAAGAAAATATTATTAACACCTTCGAATACCAATACATATGCTGTACATTTCTAATAGCTGCAGATATATACACACTACTGTTCTAACTACAGTTTCCTATATGATAACTACTTCAATTTGGTGATAGGACTGTTACTGCTACATCAATATACATTTTATTGTTATTCATACACGTTCATGTCTGGCCTTGTTCAGCTACATCATCCTGCTACATTTGCTTTATATAGCTATAGACAACTGTGGATGTTTGGTATTTCAGACAATCATACTATCTGCATATTGCAGACCGAGAGCAACATATCCAGATTTTGGGATACACATTCCAGCTGCAACAACACTTTGAACACATTTCGCAGTTTGGTTCTACTTGTCACATTCATTTCATTCTGTACTGACTGCAGTATACTTTATTCAGGGGTTATTACTACTTTATTGGTGGATTCATAACTCTTTCTCACACTCTCTCACTTGTTTTCATTTTACTATTCAGGATGGTACTTACTTCTAGTCTTTATTGACATGTTTTACCTGTAGTTATTACAATCCTTTCCAGCAGTCTCACTTCTGTCATGTTTCAGTATTTCAACAGGGATATATTTCACACATGTGATTTGCTCATCTTCTGCAGCTGTACTTTTCAGCCTGCTGCAGGTTGTGTACTATTATATTACAGGTGGGGCATCTTTATTTCAGACATTTTCATTTTTCTGTTTGGATTACAGACTGCAACACACTTTTGTAATCAAGCAATACTTGCAAACACTCTTACACTGTTACTTGCACATTTTATTACTTAGTGACTACACTGCACTCTTTTGCTAACTGTCATACTTTTATATTTCTTTACAGTTACTGGGAGTGGATTACTGACCTGCATGGTGGCGCAACCGCACCAGCCTATCGCCATAGGCTCTGCGGTTCGCAGAACGGACACCTGCAGCTGTAATATAAATGAAGTAATATTGGAATACACATCTCCATAATATCAGCTAGTTTAATTTCTTACATACATAATTAAATGTAACTAGTAGTGCGGCGTTGGGCATTTGCCGGGCCTCCTGGATCCAAAGGTTCAATTGGTCCTGCTTACGTCTCTTCAGGTCCGCATGGTGGTGACGGACCTGCTCACCAGTCCTTGGAATCCCTGTGGCACTGGTGAGATCATGAGCCAACCGGTCCCACGCCTCAGCCCTATATGCTTCCACAGGACCTGGCCCTGCATGAGTTGGGCCTCATGATTGTGGACTAGGAGCCAGACCATGTATCTGGACTCCTCAACGCCCCACCTCTTTGCTCGGAAGCAACTACCCTCACCTACTCCTGACATTCTGGCTGCAAGTTAGTTCTACAATCGTTTATGCTGTGTATTCCCGCCTATGGGGCTTATATATGCCGTTTTTCCCGCACTTATCTGTGATTGGCCATTTTGGAATTGTATCAACTTCACAAAACCTGCTTTGTCATGCTCCACTTTCTATTTATTCCTATATATTTGCTATTACTGCATTTCTAAGTACAGCTGTCATGGATTAGTGGTTCAGTACCTTGACTATGGTGCATGGTGTCCTGGGTTCAAACCTGGCCACTGCTTTTTATATTTTATGACTGTCTAGACAGGCTAGGGGTGTGTCTGTGTAAAGGCAGTTTTGATACAGCTTGCTCAACGTTGCCCGTCGGTAAGCTTGTTGGCGCGTTGCGCAGCTCCACGCAAACGAGTTACGCTAGTTTACGCTTCATTTGCCTGTCAGCACACATATTACGCTCAGCTCAGCCAGGGGCACACAGTTTCAGCGTGTTAAACCACTGCTCACCTACAGGCACTCATTTTACACCTGTTAAACCACTGCTCACCTATGGGCAGATGCACTCACCTTGTTAAACTGTAGTTCAGCTATAGGCACATCTGGCATTTTTTATTGTTTTGTTATCTCACATTTCTTCAAAATAAATGGCCTATTTCATTACATTTTACATAGAATATAATTTTATATGTGTACATATTTGTCAGGGACTTGTTTCGTGCTTATTTTACTAAAAATAAAAACTGATGTTATGGGGGCTCGAACCATGACTGCCTGCTCTTCAGCCGACGTCTCTACCGCTACGCTATTGCTTCTTGGCTTACTTTGCATATTTAGTTATTATATGCTTTTCCACTGACTGCTAACTGTGGCTAAGCTACGGGCACGCCCGCGCAAACAAGCGCACTCACGGGTAAACATCTTTACAATTTAAAAAAAATATATAACATGTTCATTTATATATTTTATGTTCATAGTCTGTGGGGGCATGTGTTGTGTTATGTTTATTCACAGTTACATGGACTCTGTCGTGGGTGTTTACTTTGAGCACTTTTACTCTTCTGGGGGCGTGTCCGCTTGCAGGGCTTGGCCTACAGACACGCCCCTACTGTCTTCCATGGACCGTGTTAGCCTTAGGTGTGATTCAGCATGCCCTCATGCATATGCATGACATGCTGACGTCACACCATTTAACTGCAGCCTCCGTGTGAGCCTTGTATCTCTTACACGGAGACTTCGTGAATCCTGCCCATAGTTAATGGCATTGAATGTAAAGCATATGATTGACTAACAAGGGTGAAAGTACTTTGCCATCCAGCTTTAAATGATATTTGCACTTTAAAACCTGTATCAAAAAAGAAGAGTATGCATTACTGATCATTTGACTAATTGTATATTTAAATATCTGATTTGTGTGAGGATTTTTAAATTACTTGAGAAAGCGTTTATATGTAAAAGCTTGTGAATTTTGTGAAATAAATGTATTTTTTTTTATAACATGTTTCTGTTTTTTATGCTTACAAAGGTGCCTAGTTTTCAATTGCTGTCTCTGCTTTAGAAGAGAAGGGAAAGATGTAATTATCTTGTGACTATACCCAGAGTTGCACAGGGAATTTGAGTTGTACTGTCACACCCAGAGCTTCCTGCAATGTCTTATGACTGACAAAAGCACATTTTGTTTTAAATACAATCCTGTGCTGTAATCTAGAGCTACTTTGACTCTGTATATTCCTTTATCATAGGTTCATAACTTCATAGGTTCATAGGTAGTTACTAGGCTATCTGCCTGAAGTCATTTATAAGCCTAGCCAGAATGTGTTGGCTTTCGCTGCCCCCTTAGATATCTTCTGGTCTCTTTGCTCCTTCTTAAGATTTTCTCTCAGTCATTTTAATCAAGGCATGTCAGCATGAACTGCTGAGGTAGATTCTTTAGCAAGGACTGATTTAATTATAATGTGCTGGCTGTCGCCAATATGTTTATCCAGTTCTGACATAATAAATCTAACCATTTCCTTACCTTCAGTCCCTTCTGACAGCCCAGCCAGCTTTAAATTATTACACCTCACCCTGTTTCCTATGTCCACCAGCTTGTTTTCCAGTTTGATAGAGTAGGATTATATGTTTTGGCTGTCTTGTGAATGTAGGTCCATGATAAACCAAGATGACCCCAGTTCCACCTGATTTTGACTATGGTTCTTCTATGTCACTATTAGTGTCTGTTAATGACTGCAAGATGCCTTTTTGATGTGCTACATATTTTGCTTTACTACCTGCAGCACTGACATTAGGGCATCTGTACTCTTTTCAGTACTTTAATAACCTCCGCATTTAGCATTTCAGCTTCTGCCATTATGGATGTGAAAACAGAAGAATTCCTCTGGCTGACCTATTGCACACTTCACTCTTCAATGTTGAAGAGAAATGCTGCCAGAATTGGAGCCTTTAGCTTTTTAAGATGAGCTCAGTGCATTACTGTACTTGTGGAATATTCCTTATTTCAATATATTTAATTTTAAAACTTATGTATGACCAAAAATTATCTTTAAATTGCTGGGGATGAGTGGAACCAATAGAAGTTAGCTGTAAATCATTCTGCTTTCCCATGAACACTGAAATGTAGGCTGGTATTTATAATTTGGGACTTTGTAAATCACTTACGAATCTCTGCAAATAGGAGCACTACACTGATATGCAAATAAGGTCAATGAAAGTCATTTTTGATGACTGTTTTGAAAACAGGCTAACTAATGACAAAAGAATAATTGTGTGAACTTCACTATTAGGAAGTTGTGAATTACAAAAGCCTGAGGGTTCACTTTTTCAGATACTGAGGTTGGTCATGGCTAAGTGCAATCATGCTTAAAACATTTAAGGAACGTTGTGAATTTTACAGCAATTAAAATAATCCTTTTGTGGACACCCTGATGGTTTCATTAAAGAATAGAAAGGTGGAGAAAGATAAGACTGAAAAAGGTGACACAAAGAAGAGAACATACAAGGAAAACATCAAGAGACTTTGTGCTGGATGAGGTGGAAGAGGATAGGCACTATGTTTTTGCTGGGGGACAGACCCCCGTTTTTTTCTTTTTTTTTTTGTTTCATGAGAGGGTAGTGTGGGTGGGGAAATGGTAAGAGGTTCTATGAGAAAGAATAAGGGTAGAATGGTTGAAGAAGTGCCATCAGGAGTCTCAGTTTACAGAGCCTCAAGCATGTCCACTGCCAGATGGTGCTGCAGAGGAGGACCCCAATATTGAGGGAGTAGGGTCCTGTATTAGTGCAGCAGTCAGCACCAACTGGGAGAGCATGTGTTAAACACACTGAATACAGGCTTCATCTGGCTGCATTCTTCTGTTAACTACCTCCAACAGTCATTCCTCTACCACACTCCTAATTCCCCTTTCACTAAGACATGCCAGGCTGCCACATGCCAGGGTGCCTGCATGACCAGTGCCTCCACCCTGACCCTACAAGGATGTCCCAGGACAGGCAGAGAGTGATGGTTCCCCAGCCTGGGATGCATGTTTTTGGCTTGTTCCACAGGGATTTGAATCTGTAAAAAAAGGAAAGTGAATGGGAGAGAAACAAAACAATAATTGAGAAAGAAATGTGTAAACAAAATAAAAAAAACAAAGAAAAAGAGGAGCATAGAAAGACAAAGAAATTGCAGAATAAATCCACACATTATGTTTATATGGCATTTCATATACAAATGAAATGCTCCAGCGCCCTCATTTAATCTCATTTGCATGAAATTCACCTCCTGATGAGGTGATTTGCATTCTGCGGACACTTCCGTGTCAGTATGCTCGTGCACGCCCCTCAACTCTGTTTATTGGATCACTCAGCTGCTGGTTTCTGTGTTAGATTTGTGCCACTCTGCCTATGTGGAAAATCACTCCATGTAGGCTTTATTGAATTCCCCTTTGTGCATTTTTACAAGAAAGGAAACAATAATCTCAATGTCTTAGTCCGTAGTTGTCAGCTAGACACCACCTCTATCTGCACAGCCATATAGTGTGCATGAGCTTGCTTTATCGGTTCCCTTACTACTGCTGCTGTACCACCAAACCAGTGCACAATCGTTTTATGAGAATGCAATATGCAGAAAACATCCAGCATGCAGCAGCTGGGTCATATTGAAGGGCATGCCAAGTCTCATCCAGGCACTTGAAACAGCTATTCTTGAGGCCAAAGACCCTCTCAATGACAATCCAAGCCTGGGACAGATCTGTGTCATAAAATCTCACCTGCAGCTCCACTTGGATTTCTCACTGGTGTCATCATGAGCAATGGGTCTAGCAGATATCCAGCAAAACCTGAAAAAAAAAAAAAAAAATAAACAAAAAAAAAAGGGGGGGGGTGACAAAAACAAAACAAGCAAAAAATGTTAGCATTTACATTCAGCAATACACTGTGCTAAAGCAGTTTTGGCCTTGCCAAAACAAGCAACACAGACCTGGAAATAGCAAAGCTAGCAGCAAGTAACAGCATTTTTGCTGATTGCAACTCTAATAGATTTGGAGAGACATCTCTTTATATAACGTATCTAGTACCAATGCAGAAAAGCTGGAAAATTTGACGGTGAATCACAAGTGGTGTAAAACATACCTCATTAGCATGCAAAGATTTAAATCTTCCTCATTTCTGTCTCATTATTTGTACATTTGCATAAGCACATTCAAGCTCATCATGCATTTATGCAAATGGCATCTTAAAATTGCAGGTCAGCTGCACTTGTCCACAAACAGCTCAGATAGTGTAAGTGCATTTGCATAACTGACTATGAGTACCAGCCTTAAAGTGAATACTTTTGTGATGTAAATAAGAATTCTTTGTACAAAACTACCTGTCTGCCTTAGTTTCTAACAAACATTGAGAATTTCGAACTACTTTGTTGTCAAGTAAAGAAAAGCAGGAATCAGAATAGTTTATGTCAAACCTTAAAAAAAGAGGTTGTGTACTCAAAATATTCTTTGAAGTTAAACAAGTTATCAACACTTGCAGTCTATACAATAGTGATGTAATCAAATAATCTTGCATAGTACAAATCATGGGAGAACATGGGTGATAGGAAAACGCAAACCTTCTCTCCCATTCTACTAATAACAGATTTGTTTAGGAATTGGCACATTGCACACATCTCTACACTTGTTTTCTAAATATAATATTTATCAGTAAATAAACACACATTGTTTTCCAACAAAATACAAATTAAATTGATTTTTTGCAGTAAGTGAGTCAGTATTCCCATACAAAAAGAAATTGTAG
Organism: Protopterus annectens; assembly: GCF_019279795.1. NCBI lineage: Eukaryota > Metazoa > Chordata > Ceratodontiformes > Protopteridae > Protopterus > Protopterus annectens. Next base: position 381,396,205 of record NC_056727.1, on the reverse strand, counting down.
ATATATTTAATGCCTTCAACATTGGGTATGAAAATATAAAAACAATTGAAATCCATTGTTACTAAATAATGCTCAAAATTCACATTATTGTCATACCAATTAAACAAATCTCTGAAAAATGCTTAATATTTGCTAGAACCATTTTTCATTGTGCACTAAAATTCCTTAAGCTCTTCTCTAGATATACTGATATAGGTTATGTTGCCCATCCATAACTACATACTCTAGGTTTCATGGTTCATAGGTTCATAGGTTCATAGGTAGGTATTAGGCTATCGGCCCAAGGGCCTACGTAAGCCTAGCCAACAAGGTTCCCTGGCTTACTCCACCCAAGAAAGTTAATTGCCTGTGCCACTGTCGAGCAGAGCCACAGATGTGATCCCCGGGGTGTATTTCCTATTTCCCATCCACTCATCAAGATTTTTCTTGAAGAGTGCTAATGAAGAACTTTGCTTGACATAGATGGGTAGCCTGTTCCAGAGTATAGAAAGTCTCTGGGACAGGAATCTATCCCTCCAGCATGTCCTGTTTATTGTGGTGACAAGGTTTAGGTCCTTAGAGCTCAGAGGGATTGGGATTTCTTTAGGCGTAGCATGTCCAACAGCTCTGGGTTTAACATAGCTTTATATGTTAGGCAGAGATCACCTTGGAGTAGGCGATGTGCTACGGAGTAAAGCTGGAGTTTTTTGAGGTGGTCAGTGTAGGGAATTTGTTTGAGGCCGGTAATCCTCTTTGTAATGTACTTCTGTGGCCTTTCCAGCTGCTGCAGATGTCTTGTGAGGTACATTCCAAAAGGGGCATTGTACTCTATAATGGGTCTAATGAGTGTCGAGTAGAGGGGAACAATGACCTCTTTTTTCCTGGATGAGAACCCTTTTATGATGAGGTGTGCCATGTAGAAGGACTTCCCGACTACTGTGGTGATGTGACTATCAAAGGAGAGACTACTGTCCACCTGGGTTCCAAGGTCTCTTATCAGACATTCAATGTTAAGTAGATTGCTGCCTATGTGGTAGTTCATACAGAGTTTTACCAAAGGGGATGACACTGCATTTTTTGGCATTGAGCTTGAGACCATGGCTCTGACACCAGGCATCTGTCGCAGCGAGGCCCTTCTGTAGGATGTCCCCATGTCCACATCATTTGGGGACTTGACTATGGCTGCTAGTTTGCAGTCATCTGCGAACTTTGTTAGCCAGAGGCCTTTTGTGTTAGCCTGTACTTCAGAGAAGTAGATACCAAACAGGAGAGGTCCCAGGACGGAACCCTGTGGTACTCCACTTGTCACTGCTTTGAGGTCAGATTTGGAGTCTGCAACCTTTACAGTGTGGGTTCTGTCAGTGAACCAGTTGGCAATCCATCTTGTGACGTAGGGATTTATACCTAGTTTAGTGAGTTTAGCTATAATTCCAGAGTGGGGGATGGTGTTGAAAGCCTTGGCGAGGTCAAGATAGGCTGTGTGAGCCACTTTACCCTCATCTACGGCTTTGGTGACTGCCTCAAAGAAGTTGATCAGTTTCAGGAGGCATGATCTGCCTTTCACAAACCCGAACTGGGTGGTATCCAAAGTCTGGAGGTTAACAATGTCTTTGTTTATGTGTTTCATGATGATACGTTCCATGGCCTTGCAGAACAGGCTCATCAGGCTAATAGGTCGATAGTTCCCAGGATCAGTGGTGGCTCCCCCTTTGTGGAGTTGGATAATTGTTGCTGTGCGCCATTCAGTGGGCACAAAGCCTGATGCAAGGCTATTATTGAACATGGTGCTTAAGTGGGGAGCCAGTTCGTTCTGAAGTTCGTGTAAAATGCAGCCTGGGATGCTGTCCGGTCCCATGGATGCTGTGTTTTTGGCTTTAGAGAGTGCAGCTTTTACCTGTGTAGTTGTGATTACAGGGACTCTGCATTCTTCCTGTATAGATATGGGCCATTTAGGGGGTGGTGGGGTAAAGTTAGCACTGAACCTATGTGCCAGGATGTTGGCAATATCAGTTGGTTCTGTAATTTTTGTGCTGTTGTGCTGTAACTCAGAGCAGATCTGGGTGTTGCCATTGAGATTCTTGACATAGCTATAGAATGCTTTGTGGTTGTCCTTAGAATTAGTGGTGATTTTGTTTTCGTAGTTAGCTTTGGAGGATATTATAAGGGAGCTCAACTTCTTACTGAGGCTGACCAGGGAGTTCCTCCACTCCTGAAATTTTATTCTCTTTTGCAACAGTTTCTTCCTTCTGTTGTACAGTTTGTTTATGGCAGGGGACCACCAGATTGGCTTCCATTTTTTGGAGGATAGCATCTTGGTTCTGTTTTGGATAGCACGATCCATGCACTTGTGTAAGTGCTTATAGAGTGCATTTGTGTAGGAGTAACTGTATTGTCCATCTGCATGGGTGTCATGAAGTTCACCACTTTTGTCTTAAGAAGCATGAAATTGACTTTGGAGAATTTTTTTACCGTGGTTTCCTTAATGGGGGGTGGGGGCGGGATGTGGATATCAAGGGTGATTAGCTTTTGGTCGGATCGGACCAACGAGGAGTTGACTTCAGGTGAGGAACACCGGTCACTCATGCTGGTAATGACTAGGCCTAGGATATTGTTGACCCTGGTGGGGGTGTGGATACATTGACCCTGGCCATTGGAGTTTATGAATTCCAGAAAGCGTTGAGCTAAGGAGTTGGTACACGAGTAGTTTTCCCAGTTAATGGTGGGGTAGTTGAAGTCGCCCATTATTAGGGTGTTTGATTGAACCCTAATATTTTCCAGTACATCAAGAAAAGAGGAGGGGGAATCCTGGGGCATGGTGGGGGATCTGTAGCAAGCTACAATTTGGATTGCAGTTTTGTCCAGAGTTAGTTGCACTTGGGTAACCTCGGATGCATTATGCTGAGCAACTTGCCTGTAGGTGTGGATATGGATAGATTAATCATATTTTTATGAATTTTTAGAAGATCATGGAATTGCTGGTTTTGTTAAATAAACATATTCAAATAGTTCAGATGGAAGACTCCCACTTACGTGTAGGTCATGTATATTTGTGATTTCACATCAGAGACTAACTTATTGATTTCATGTACATTAACAGTGCTACATGTATAAGGATCTGCAACCAAAGTGTCCATGTTTGAATAAGAGTCTACTCTAATTATAACAGCCACCCCTCACCATTATTTGACTGCTTAATTACAATGTCAAAGTTATTCCTCAATGTCTGCAAGTGCAAGTGATTCATCTCTGGTACGATTATAAAACTTGACCTCCAGATTGTACAGAGAAATACTCCCTGATGGCATGATGACATATAAACAAGAGACCTAAGTGGATGGGTGCTGTATAGAGGTAAACATGCTGGGTTTCTGAAAAGGATTACAGCCCTCATCATCTGAAAAAATTTGATTCACTTCCAAATTTCTAATAAATGCAGATAGTCAAAACATCGGTCACTATTACTTACTGGTATAAATAAGATACTTCATTATTATAGCGGCTTTGATGAAATTCAAAATGGCCTTGGTAAAATTGCTACGGTGAGGAAACATTCTGCCTTACAAATAGATGCAATCCAGCTACTTTGCTCACCTGCCTTAATACCCAAACTTAAAATGAAGTTTTGCAGGTAGGTTGTATTTCCTTAGCTGCTAACATAAACAACTGACTGCATTTGTACTTTTGCATTTATTAATTGTAATATTTCTTTTATCAGCCAAACACATTTCTAGACTGGGTATGCAGCCACCTCCTTTGCCTAAGTGGCCAGGCCATGGTTGTGTGTGAATATACTGTGCACAATGACAGCACCACCCAAACCTGCTAGGCAAGTGATCTTCCCATCCATCTACCTCTGTATGTCACAGCCACAGTCTCTAAGTACAGGAGGTGATATGTGCCACAGCAAGTGGTCTGGTGCAATCTGCAGGACCACTTCCAGGGAAGGTCACCTGCACTCAGGTTCACAGCAATTCACAGTAAAACACTCACCTGCAACTGGATTAATCTCCCTATTCACTGCTTATGTTACTATATTGCCAAGGCCACTATAATAAGGAAGTACCAAAATAAGTTATTTTATTCAAAAAGCTCCTCTGGGACTCAGTCAGAGGAGTAGAAGATAAATTAAAAATAATTTTCTCCTTTACATGCTCCATGATATCATAAGATCTTCCTGAAAATTGTTTCTGCCTCTTCTGTTCCCTCATCTTCTTTCTCTCCTATGTTCCACACATACACTGTGCAGGCCATTGGAAAGGTAGGGGTCCATGGTTCAGGCAGAGCAGGAAACTCACTTGTACTTATAACCTCTGGCAGTTTCACACTGGCTATGGTATTATTCCTACTGGAGGTTAAATTCACTGTTCTGCTGACCTTACTTGATTTAGACACATGGTTACACGGCTGTGAAAAAAATGTGCCACTGATTAAAGTCACACTGGTTCGAGACCACTTTCTTTTTTCTGTAACTATGGTATGTTTCTCTTATGTAACAACATTCTCCAAGCTTTCAATGTATTTATTAATATATAAATTGAAGTTAAGAGATAGCACCAATTCTTCATCAAGGATTTTAATTTCACAGATTGACTACAATCGGTAAAATGGCTCTCTGCTCTCTCTCATCCTCTCCCTAAAAAATGGGTTTTCTCCAAGGATCTATTCTTGGTCAATTACTCTTAAATATCTTTACTAATCTACTCTGTACCTTCTGCACTCAGTCATACCTCATCCAATATGCTGATGACTCTACAGTCATCACCATTGCAGACTCTGACTTAAATTATATTACTCAGAAATCCTTCAACTCTGTTGAGACCTGTCTCTCTAACAATCAGCTAATTCTGGATCCTTAAAAAAACACTTACTTTTTCTTCCTAAAACCTAAACAACCTGAAATCTACTTTTGCTATCCATTCTTTAAATTCTCTAAATAAAACACCTATCATAGTTGAACCCAACACAAATCTTCTAGGAGTCATGATAGATGACCAACTAAAATTTGATCTGCATGTTAATAATTGTATTAAGAAAACCTATCAAGAACTTGGCCTCTTATACAGAAATAAAAGTTCCTATCAAACAAAGCTAAAGTCTCTCTTTCTCATTCCTATCTCTAACCAAGCCTGTTGTACAGCTCTCAGATCCTCTCCCACCTCCAAACCTCTCTCCTAACTAAGCTAGAGAATACCTATAAAAAAGTGGCCAGATTTGCTGTGAATCAAAGCTATAGATCTAATTACTCTCTCTTTAAAACACTTAAACTGGTTTGAATTACCCCACCAGCTTCTCCTCTCTCAGCTTCAGATTATCCCCTCTTTCTTGTATCAGCCATCTTTCTTTCCCAACTTGTCTCCTATAATCTCCTTCTGCACTCCTTCTAGGGCTCACTGAAGCTCAGACCAAGACTTACTACAAATCGATAAACCCAATAGCAAAACTGGTTAAAACCTCTACAGCTTCCACCTTACCATTTCTTGGAACAAACTTCCATCGGAAATTAGATCACTAAAACAACTCAAAGAATTTAAATTAGCCACCAAAGACTACCTAAACAGTCACTGGTCATGTCTCTTTACTTACCCACCATAAACTGTCTTCCTCTTCTATGTAGCTGGCTGTCTGCCTACACTGGTTTTATCTCTGTTAAGTGTTAGTCATCTTATCTAAGTATTTGCCTGTTACTCAATCTTAAAAATATATCTACTTATATACTGCCTGTATGATTCTTCACTAATAGCAACCACCTTGGCTGTATTTATAAACTTAGTATACTCTTTTATAATCTTGGATACTGCTTCTGCACATATCTTAAGTGGAATGTTAACTTAATCTCTGTAAATAATTTTTATGCTTTTACTGTTTCCAACTTGAAATGTTAATTTTTTTATATACATTTTCATTTTACTTTAACAATTTCATTGTAAATTTGTGGAGCTTTTCTCCACGGGCCTCTGCTGAATAAGGGCTATCAGCTCAACCGGACAAACCCGGACAGCAAATGTAAAATAAGTATTATTTATTTATTTTTTATTTATTTATTATTTGTTAACTGGGAAAGTCTGACTTGGAATGAAATCAATTTTCAGTGGATGCCTGGGGAGAAACAATCCAAATGCATGTCTTTGTAACTAAGTAAATAAATACATTTTAACTGCCAGATTATTCAATTTATGACTCACACTTTACATGCCAAAATTGACAATATTGGAATTAGGGCTGCCAGTGTCTTAAATGAATGGATTATAAATCTGTTTTAATACCTTACTAATGTTATGCCTATTTCCAACATTGTCATCTTTACTGGTACTTGAAAATAAGGATGGATTATAATTTTGCTCAGGTATAGAGCCTTCAGTCATGTCCCAGTGTCCAACAACTCAAACAATAAATGCAAAAGAAGAGCAAGCATGGAAAAGTTTGTAGCAAAGCAAACTACAATTCATAGTCCAAATAAAGATGCTCTGAACACTATGTGTGAAGAACTCTTTAGTTTAAACAAATGTGATTTCACTATCTCCTCATCAGGTTATTCAAAAACAGGGAAGTCTGACATAATTTAAATAACAGATATGATCACCTGAAATGATGCGGTCACTTAAAGCCTTAAAACCAGCAAAAGTCCAGTCAGATTATTCTAATTTCCTTTTTAATTACTTATGGGACAATACTTCATTTCTATCTATTGATTTGGTTATTACTATGTGATTGCAGACCACCTTATCTAAACAACCTTCTAGAATGCCTATGACTCATCCTAAAATGAGACTTAAGACCTAATCTGCTATTTCAGTGGAAGTAATGTCTTTAATTTAATGTCCTTAGCTTGTTCATCTCTCTGCTCTATCAAACGATATGCACTACCTGTGACTCCTCCCAGGCTCAACCCATCTCCACCCACATCCATTCCCATTTTATGATGAAAATGCATACATTTAGGGTGGAAAGTCCTTTTTAGTCCATTTTTACATACCTAATCTAGGTTGCAGAACTCTTTTTTTTGTTGTTGTTGTAAAGTATCTTGGATTCAACTGCATTGCTTTAAGCAATGCTTTTTGTAGAAAAAACAGACAGAGCTTGTTTTTAACAAACTCAGCCATTCTGTCCACACCTTTAAATAAAATACTGGAGTGTGTATAGTGCTTTCTGAACTGCCAGAGAATCATTCTGATTTCCGGATAGTCTGGAAAAATACTGGCTAGATGACAAGCCTACAACCAGCAATAAGATATGCAATTGTTTCCAATTCTGTTTTATAAAATCTACATGTTTCTCTCACATGTTCAATGGACTTTGTAAACCAATGTGTACATAGCCCATTATCTTGGGCTGCCAAATTTAACCTTTTGTCTTTTGGTTTAAATTCACCTCTTCTTAACCTTTCCTGTGTTCAGTCCTGATCAACATGAGGTAGTTCCAAGAGTGTTCTATACTTGCAACCATTTTTATGCATTTTCCACATTTCTTGCCTTTTTATCTTATCCTTCACTTTGTATTTTTCCTTTTGTCTTTTGGCACACTGATTTTTATCTGCTTCTGGTTTGATTTTCATTCCCACTTGTTACCAATATGTTTCTGCTAAACTAAGTAGGGAAGTCATCTTAGACTTATTCTCCTCATGTTTTAAAACTTTCACTACATTTGGATCTTGTGAGGTCAGCAGATATGTATACAGTCCTACGACTACAGATCTATACATGTAGTCAGTTTTGAGGAGGCCCATATCGCCTTCTGAACAGGGAATATATAGTCTTTTTTAATACCTTTATCAAATTATCATTTGTGGCAAAAGCAAATTTACATTTATGCAAAAGTAATCAAACTGTATTAACAAATATTATACTTCACATATATTGCTATATATCATATAATCTAAGCAACATTATATACATTTTTCAATCCCTGCCCCTTTTTTAAACAAGAAACATCTTTATTAAACCATCACTTACAACATAAGTAATCATTCATTTATATAAAAGAAAACAAACCATACTGACATAATCCTAGCTGAAAGCATTTTACATCACACACCATGCTGATGCACTCCCATTTGCAAACATTATGCATCACTTATAGTCTAACCAATCATTTTTGGTAAGACTATTCATAGCTCATTTACAGTAAGCCCTGCCTTCTTTTAAACCTCATCCATCCCCTGTATGTCATGTTCCCATAATTCCCATTTTTTCCTATGTAGTTTGCTCCTACCTTTTTCTAAAGATCTCAATTTCTGTAGTTTTGTCACTGTTACTATATTCACTACTTCTAATATAGTTGGTTTAGATTTTGATTTCCATTTTCTAGTAACTGCTTTTTTGGCAGCCACCATAATTAGACAAAGTAAGGCTTTACCATGTCTAGGCAATTCCGATTCTGTATCATAGCTAAGATAAATCATCTCCCTCGTTACACCAATCTGCCAACCAAGCATCTCCGACAGTGTATCCTGCAAGGAATCTTTAAAGTCCACCCACCCACCATTCTCCCAGAAAATATGTTCCCAAGTACCTGTTTCTTCCCTGTCACACCTCCAACATTTGCTGTCTACCTGAGGAAAAATTCTCTACTTGGGGTATACAAATATCTATATAAACATTTCCAAGCAAAAATCCTAAATCTTCTAGATTTTGTTGCATATTTGGGAGCCAAACATATATCCTCTCATTGTTTCTTTGTGAATTGTTTATCTAAGCTCTATTCCCAATCATTTCTAACCTCCTCTGATTGAGTGTTATAGTTATCATGCAATATTTTATATGCTCTACTAATTATTCCTTTTTTAATGCCGGCTTCTATTCTAGATTTTACTAAAAACTCTACCAGTGCTGGTCTTAAGTTTAGGACCCACCTTTTTGCTTTCTCTTTGCCTATACTCTGATATGAATTCTTGATTAGGAAGTCAATCTCTAACCTACAGTCCAAATAAATTATTTGCTTCTTCCCATTCTGTTACCTTTCCCTGTCTAGTTATTTGCTCCCGGTACCTTGGTTCCTTTGCCAGTTTTCTCCAATAAATTCCCGCCCCTCTTGCCTATTGTCTCTATCCCTAATTGCAGTCATCCCCATTGGCAGAATCTCCTTTCTCCATTCCCGTGTTGGCTTAGTTAGAATACTTTCTGCTACTTTATGGATATAATATTCTGTATGATTATTGTTATTCTCCTTAAAGGCCCACATCCAAAATCCCACTCTCCTTGCTTTTTGAGCTTCTCCCCTCTTTCAACATCATCCCTTTCTACTTTGAATTATAGTTTTTCTGTTTGTTCTATGTATAAGGAGTCTTAACTGTATAGCTCTGAAATACCCCTTCAAATTTGGTAATCCCATTCCGCCCTGTTCTACTGGAAGAATCAGCTTATTCCACTTGACTCTTGCCATCTTCCCCTCCCAGATAAAGTCCTTCAGCTCTTTAGTCTTGGTATACACTGATTTTTATAAGACATTTCATAAAAATGAAGCAGCCTTCTTGTTTTCCTATCCAACCAATCCAACACTTTTTGGGGCCAGTCAATCACTCACAAACGTTAAGTTAAGATAGGAAGAGAAAACTGGTTTATAGCTTGGACTTTGTTCCTAGATGTCAGTGCTGTTTTCATTATTTATTTTAGTCTTCTAAAATATTCCTTACTAAGTTTTATTTGCATATGTTCATGTTTTATGATCCTTCATCAATTCCCAAATATTTAGACACTCCCTCTTCCTTAAGTTCTTTTATATCACATTCCTGTTCCAAACTAATGTTTTCTCGGTGCTGCAGCTTTCCTGCTTTAAACGTTGCTTTTGCACATTTATTAAACCAAATAACACTCTTATACCATCTGAAAGAGTTTTGACCACTTGCAGTTGTGCTTTCAGTTCCTCATCTGATGAAATAATACAATTTTAAATCATCCACAAAAAGAAGATGATTAGTCTTTACATTTTGATTGATTTCTGGGAGCCAAATTGTAGCTATGACCTCAGCTGTTAAGTAAACAGCTTAACAGGTTAAGGACAAGACAAAAGAGCAGTGGTGACCGAGTGTCACCCTGGAATATCCCCCTTTGAATATTTATCCCTGGAATAATAATTTGTTCTTTATCATGGCTTAACTGCAAAGTCATTTGCCAGTGTTTCATGGTTGTTGTAAAATAATCGATCACTGTAGGATGCATCTTATACATTTTTAAGCTCTCTTTTATCCATGAATGTGGGATACCGTCACATGCTTTTTTGTAGTCTATCTATGCCATATTAGATTCTTCCTATTTTTATAGTTCTCCATTATGACTTTGTTTAACAACAAATGATCCTTTGTTTCATATGACTTTCTTTGGTTACCCTTTTGTACTATTGCAATGATTGAGTTTTCTTCTAAATGACTATAAACTCTGTTGGCATTAATTTCAGTGTATATTTTATACATCGTCAGAAGGCACGTTATTTGTCTATAGTTTTTAGGATAGCTTGCAGGTTTGCTGCTAAGTAAGAGTATTGTTTTTCCTGTTATTAACCAGGATGGTGTCTGTTCAGGCTGTGTATATAAATAGTTCTTAATCATGGCTAAATCTTCATGCAAAGATGTTAATACTTTTAGCCAGAAGTTAAGTACTACATCTGGGCCTGGAGTTTTCCATTTAGGAGCTTTTCTTAACTTTGTTTCAATCTCTCTGGCTGTTACTTCATCTCATGTCATATCCTGCATCTTTTAACTTCTTATTGTTTCTTTTACTTCTATCTGTTTAGCATCTTTGTTATGTTCCACAGTATCGTCATAGATATTTCCTCAAAATGCATCTATACCTTCTTTTTTGGTGGTGTTTCAATCCCTTTTGTCTTGTTTCCCAATTCTCTATAAAACATTTTTGGGTTATCAAAAAATTACTTATTTTGTACTTTGCCCTTTACATTTATCTGCATGTTTTCTAAGTTGTTCTGCCTGTGCTGATATTTTTAGTTTATTATTTGTGAGAGGCATTGACAAAAAGGCAGGAGTTTGAGCTGGATGTGGCAGAGATAAAGATGTCAAGATTTGCACTGAGTGTGACAAGGGTGGACAAGATTAGGAATAAGTATATTAGAGGGTCAGCCCAGGTTGGAAGGTTTGGAAACAAAACCAGAGAGGTGAGATTACTTTGATTTGGACATGTGCTGAGGAGGGATGCTGAGTATATTGGGAAAAAAATGCTAAGGATGAAGCTACCAGGTAACAGGAAAAGAGGAAGGCCTAAGATAAGGTTTATGGATGTGGTGAGAGAGGACATGCAGGTGGTTGGTGTGACAGAGCAAGTTGCAGAGGACAGGAAGAAATGGAAACAGATGATGTGCTGTGGCGACCCCTAACGGGAACAGACGAAAGAAGATGATGATTTGTGATAGTGCACTATAGGTCCTGATCTGTTCTGATACACATTGCTTTTATTACTTCTGTATTTTTGTTGATCTATTCCCCCTTCTATAGTCCTAATTGCTTTGTAGTTTTCTCTATTCAATACTTCCATAATGGCATTTGACTTCTCCATGTCCTTTCCTTTACTGCCCTGTATTTTTGTGGCAAGTCTTTATCTGTTATTAATTTAGCTGCACAGCAATATATCCTATTTACTTCTGTTACATTGCATGAATCACTGGGAACAGTCCTAATACAGTGTTCATTTATTTTATCAAACTTTTAACTTTTGGGGTTTTATTTACCTTCTGTAATCTGTTTCTTTCATTGGCCTTAACATGCTGTTCATCTCTATTAAATCAAGCAACTCTTTTCTTAGATCATTTTCTTTGAAACTGAGGGCACATTCTTTGTTCTCCATCTCCTGAGGGTATTCTATAGAAAGTTCCAGAGCATCTTCCTGTGCCACATTCCCTTCAGTTTCATCATGTGTCATCTGTTGCTCTTTCATATGGAACTCACTGGCCTATCATTCCACAACATTGACTGCATCAGAATTGCCAGTTTCCTGTTCCTTCCCTTGCTGTACAACTCCAAATGAACTTTTGTACTGGTTTCCTATAGAAGGCTCCAAAGTATTTTCATATAGCAACTGATCAGATGTTTCCTGCTACACTGGTTTCTCCTTAATTTGGGGATCCATTGCTCTATCCTGCTGTGTTGTTTTCAGAGTTAGATTTTCTACACTAAATCCTTCACTTTGCAGGTAATCCATAACCTCAGTTTCTATTTCTTTAACTTCTCCATTACTAATCTTCTTTTGCACTTTTTCTCTTTGTTTTCTTACTTTTGTATTGTAAATTTTTCCATATCCAGATACCTTTCCCTGTATTTTTCTTCAGATATCTTTGGTGCTGTTCTTTTTGTATTCATTAGTTTTGCTTTCTTCTTTGCGTAAATGTTCCACCATATTAAATCTCTTTTTTTTTCCCATGTCCATTCTTCAGATGTCTCCTGCTCCTCCTGTTTCTCCTTACTTGGGGGCTCGATGTTTCATCATGCTGTGTTATAACCTGTGTTAGACTTTCTACACTAAATACTTCACTTTGCACATATTCTATAACTTCAACTTCTATTTTTTAACTTCTACTTTTCTAATCTTCTATTTCACATTCCCTCTTTGTGATCTTGTTTTTTGTATTATGAAATTTTCCATATCTGGATACCTTTGCCAGTATTTCTTTTTGAATATCTTTGGGGCTGTGGGCTGTGGGAAAGAATTTGCTGCTATATATGTTTTACACTAAGCAACCATTAAAACAGTAATAAATATAACTCACTACACCATGAACAGTTGTAGGAGTCTCCAACTCAAGAAGCAGGGGGAAGAAGAAGAAAAAAACATTCACTCACTCAGCACCACCATGCCTCCACTGCTTCCCCAGGGCCCACCAAAGTTGCAAACACCTACAGATCGTCTGGGCGTAGAACTTATCTTAGCAAGTTCATGCCAAAATGTGATTCCTTACCCAATTATATTTGCATAAAACTCATTAAGCCCCTCCCTATCCTTACCTCATTTCCTCCCAATCTTCCTACATTCCCATTTAAGCCTTTCATCCCCCAATTAGATTACTCCCCCTACCCATTTAACTCCCCTTGCTATTTCTGTCTGACCCCCCCCCCCCCCCTAGAAGATGCCGCTGGAAAAATTGGTTTCTTACTAAACCTCATTTATCCTAGAAGGCAAAAATAAATGGACAATTCAATTAACTGTGGATAATAGTGGCAAACCACTATCTACAGTCACAGAGTATGTTGTACAATGGAAAGAAGTCTAAATGGAGAGGTGATCCAAATGGAGAGAGGGGTTCTGAATAGAGTGAGGGGTTCTGAATGGAGAGATGAGGTCTGAATGGAGAGATGATAAGTCAGTAACCAAAGGAGAGTAGTATTGCTGAAACTGAATTCATCCTCACATCTTGGTGAGTACCTTCATGAGGTGGACCCTATTTTTCACAAAATCTCACCAAGATGACACTGATATATAGACTGTATTTATATACGCTGGACAAAAGTAGGTCAAAAATTAAAAAAGATAGCTGAGGGCACAAGACCCAGTATAAAAAATGCCCAATCCTGGTAGGTGCACTGGTGCCAGGACTGGAAAAAATGACAGCGTAGAATCCTCAAAATATGGAAACATTCCAAAAATGTGGTCAAGCCAGGCCCAGGCGTGGATGGCTCCCCTGTTGTAGAAGGAAGTAGCAGTCTGCAAAAATCAAAAAAAAAAAAACCTGATAGGCCAAAGAAGAGCCATAAAGATGATAGAGTGGACTACTGAGGATAAGAAATAAATGATGTATTATTACAGTTATGCAAAAACCCCAGAATTTCCAGACACAAGATATACAAAAAGTGTAAGAGAGAAATTAGTGGAAAGAAAAATACTTCCAGAAGAAAAAATGTGTGTTCATTAATACAACAGATTTGTGAAAAACATTATACAGACCAAGAAACTTTGATCTGTTTGGAAAAAGAAGCATCTGAGGAAGTGTGGGAATATAAACAACAAAACCTAGGGGGGAATTTAATAAAGGGAACACATTTTTTTTCTATGTAGGCATTGCACAGTGCTGCCTACATGTCCATGAACATTTTTATATTCAGTAAGTGCTGCTGAGCGGCATGCACACACTCGCCAACATGGAAACTTCCGTGGCATACAAATCACCTCATAACCAGGTGACTGTCATGCAAATGAGGCAAGTAGAGTGGTCCAGCAAGCAGACAGGCATCTCTTCAGACCCTGTGTCAGTGTCTGTAGTGTACATGGAAAAACTCCATGCACAGGAGTGTAGACAGACAAAAGGGGTTGTAAAAATGTAGATATTTGGACAGAAATGTCATACCACATGCACATATGACTGAAACTGTCATCCGGTATGTCAGAAAAATTAAAGGATATAAGCTAAATTATTATTTTTTTTAATAATCTGGGCATGCTTGGAAGGCACACCACAGTATGCAAACATGCTTTATAGAAAAAAAAAGTGGAAAAAAATTAATATTATGTGACAGAAATGTATTACATAACCTTCTGTAGAGTCCCTACAATGGTGCATTGGAGCTGTTGCTAAAAGGGTAGGGCTATGAAGCATGTGGCTTCCAGGCTGTGAGCATGAATACCTATGGAAATGATATGGAGTTAAAAGAATAGCAGAAAGGAATAAACATGTCTGCATATCCCCTTTGTCTAGGTTTAGACCCTTGTCGCTGTTTACACAGGATGTAGCTGACAGCAGGAATGGGGTGTCCAGTGACTTCTAAGTACAGTATGCAACCTGGCTGAACATGGCCTTTCAGGGGGGGGGTGTCCACTAACATCTAAGGTCTGTTTACCTTTAGTGCACGTGTTTACATGGCGCACCACCCTGCTGAGTGTCTTTGAAACAAACATGTATTCAATTACTTCTGGCTCTTGTTTAAACTAAAATAGGGCCATTAACTGGTGTTAAGTATATTGTAGGGAGATGGAATGCATCATAGTTACCAATCACACATTCTGCACCTACAGCAGAGCACTATAAAGTATGCATACACCCTACATTGTCACTTTTCCCCAATACTCTGGACCATTGGAGTAGAAACTTGGGAATTTTAACTGAGAGAATGCTAGGGGCTGCTGCATGTCTGCTACATTTGTATGTGCTAGATGCTGAAGTCAGTCTTACTGACAATAGGCCTAGGCAGAGAAGGAGAAGAGTGTTCAGGCCCAGGGTAACATTCCAGGAGCAACATGAGCTGGAGATTGTAGAGCTCTACAGGGTGGACAGGGACATACTACAAGAACTCACTGAGCTCTGCCACCCTCAACTCATACCCAGAGCCAACAGAGGGGAACCCATCCCGGTGGAAACAAACATATGTGTAGCCCTTAGGATACCAGCTACAGGTACTTTCCAAAGACCAAGTGGGGACATGATGGGGGTCTCACAGGCATCTGCATCCAGGGCACTCCACCAGTTCCTGGATGCCATGCTACCACATGTCACTGAGCACATTTCTTTTCTCCTCACTGCTGAGGAAAGTGACATCAATATGCAACACTTTTACCATGTAGCACACTACCCTGAAGTAATGGATGCCATAGATTGCACTTATGTACACATCAAGTCACCACTTAGTGAGGAGATTAGAATCTACGTCAACCCCAAGGGGTACCACTCCATCAACTGCCAAGTAGTGTGCGGTGCCCAGGGGAATATCATGAATGTGTGTGCTGGCAGCCCTGGCAGTTATCATGACTCCCATATATGACATGCATTGCAGCTGTGCAAGATGTTTGCTAGGGGGGGACATACCATATGGCTACTTACTGGGGATGCTGGCTACACTCTGGAACCATGGATGATTGCACCCATCGGAAATGCACACACACCCATGGAAGAACAGCATAATGAGCCACATGAACAAACTAAAAACATCATAGAGCATTTGTTGGGCTTCAGAAGTCACTGTTCTGGTGTCTCAATATATCTGGTGGAGCTCTGCAGTACAATCCAGCCACATGTGCACAGATATTCACAGTATGTGCCATGCTACACAATATGATCCTGTGGAAACAGCTGCAGCAGGATCTGCAAAAGGAAGGGATACACAGCCCCCCACTAGTGCCTAGGTCTTCACAACCACACTCACAGGAGGACTCGGAGGAGGAACCCTCTGACGCTGTCCCTGTAGGCAGATAGGCATGCCCAGTATGCCCTGTTTTTTGCTAAGAGACAATGCATAGCACATTCACTGACAACATAGGGACCTAGGGACTGAGACATCACTCCTACTCACATACATATATTAACAGTGATGCCAAGCAACCTACACAACCTGTACCTATCCATGTATTGGCTGTATACTGCTTACGTCAGACCGAGTCAACCCTGAACTACAGTTCAGTCAACTGCTGTATTCGCAAGGTAAGTCTCTAACCTACACACTACTTGTAAGGATTACTATAATATGTTATTGTATGTATGGATCTGCTGCATATATGCAGGGAAATATAGTGGGCTAATTGGACAGTAGCAACATCCACATGGGACTACAGATAGCCAGCCCACTAGTATGTGTTCCTTAATATTCACTAGGCCTCATGGTTGGAATATGCACTACATCAGTCAAGGGAGATGTTAACCATTGGGGTCACATGATATTTGGACCACTGTCCATCACAGCAGAACATGTGGTGTTGTTTCCCCACACCCAACACATCAGTGTTCCCATAAAACTGCTTTAACATTAAAAGTCATCAATGATATATCAGCAGGCCAGGCAATCTCAGGGCAATAACACAGATATTGATTAGACATAGTATATCTCACTGAACACAGGAATAACAATGTACATATGTATGCTGTTGATTGTGTGATGAATGACTTCTGTCTGCCTGAAAGCTTGTGTGGCTCAGTGGACTAGGCAAGTTAGCATGGGCGATGGTGCTGATGGTTCAAATCTGGAAGTATCCACATCGTTTGAATGTGAAGTAGTATTATGTTGGTGTTTTCACAGGCTGTCAGTCTGTGTGTGGTGTAACATTACTAACCTCTATCACATATTAACTACATCAGACAGCTGGAGAATGCCATGGACATTTTGAGTGAAGTGCAGTACTGCAGAAACAGGGACAGATGTTAGTGTCTGCAACACACAAAATCCCTGACTGGAGTACAGGTGGGTGTGGGCTGGAGTCACATTATAAGGACTGAGTGTAAGGCATGCCCTTACACTTAGTTAAACTAAGTGCAATTATGTTGCTCTGTCATCAGAATGACCAAATGACATGTTATGTATAGATATGTCTATACATACATACATGTATATGTATACATATCCAGCTGTCACTATATCTGTCTCACATACATAGCATATCTATCTCTATATGTATTTTCAAATATATATATATATCTGTGTGTGTGTGTGTAAAAACATGCATCTCAGTCTCTCCCCATATATCTACATAACACATATACATATCATCCACAGAAAGCTACAGTTTTATATATATATATATATATATATATATATATATATATATATATATATGTATATGGGTTCCATACACTAGATCAAATTTTCACTAATTTGAAATAGTGCATGGAATGCTCACTGCAGCGAAAGTGCACTTAATCGAAAGTGCACTTACGCGAAGTTCAGTACAACAAACCGGTGTTGTACTGAACTTCCATGCAGTACTCACAGATCTTAGGGTTAGGGCACAGTTCATAGTAAGAGGATTGCCTGTGCCCTAACCCTAAGGTCCATGATGACTGCAGATTTACTAACTATCCCCTTACCCTAACCCGTGCCCTAACCCTAAGGTCCGTGACTATCGCACCATAGTGGAGGACATAGCTTGTTTTTTATGTCTTCCACTGTGCTGCGATGTTTTCAGTGAAGTACACTTACGCAAAAGTTCACTTTCATTAAAGTGAACTTTGGCAGAAGAGAGGCTTCCTATTACAAGTTCTAAGTAGTGAACTTTTGTTCTTGTAATAGGAATCCATATATATATATATATATCTATGTCCAACAAAAGCACTAAGTATGAGGCGAACAGGCTCACTTAATTTATCCAGATTACTCAGAAAGTGTAAAACAAAGATCTTTTATTCACATAAATCCAACCTGTTGGATTTATGTGAATAAAAGATCTTTGTTTTTACACTTTATGAGTAATCTGGATAAATTAAGTGAGCCTGGTCGCCTCATACCTGGTGCTGTTGTTGGACTTATTTTTTTCTTTATCTTGCATGTTGAGGTGTTTACTCTGTTGAGAGTACTTTGTTGTTCTTTGTTTTATATATATATATATATATATATATATATATATATATATATATATATATATATATACATATACACACATCCCTGTTATATACATAAATATGTGTGTGGAAGTCTGTATTGTCCCACATACCCTAATACTGGTGAGTAAAGCTGCTCTATCACACATCTATAATGTTCCTCAAAGGATCCAAAGTAAGGGTCAGCAGTACATAATGCACTTACTTACAGACCCCTGTGCCTGCTGGATGTCACCACATAGACAGCAACAGGTGAGCAGGTGGTAATGTATAATCTTGTCTACACACATATGGATAGGGCACATTGTTCCTGCCCACAGGCTTGCCCATCCAAGTGCAAACAGACACATATGAACATACTGGTAACTGTAGAAACATAGCTAGGATAATAAATAACTCACTGCTAGGATACTAGATGCAAATAACAGAACAAGGCCATATCACCCTGCAGGCAAAGAAGCCTAGTTTGTAGAATCCACAAGTAGTTTGTCTGCAATCAGATACAAACCAGACATCAGATGTGGTGCGTGCGATAAGTACTGTGATCTATAGTGTGCAAGACTAGATAGATAGGGGTTTTAATCTCATTCCAGGGCACTGGGGGAATGTGTTTTTGTGTGTATATCTCCCTGCAAAGCAGCTGAGAATCCCTCAGTGAGCATCAAACTACAATGGTTATGCAGTTTTTGTCCCTCTAAGTTGCTGCTGGCTTCCAAACTGCCCTCTTCAACAAGGCCTAATTATGTCATTGACCTTAACACTACCAGCTGGCATTACAATATCAGCCTTAAGCCATGGCACGTGTGATTACTGTGATCTGTAGTGTATAACACTAGATAGGTAGGGGTTCTGATCTCACTCACTTTTCAACAGTTACACAGAGCAGTAGGGATTTGGTAGATGTAGTTAATAACTTACATGACTCTGTATTTCTACCAAGTCCATATATGAGTATGAACTTTCCTGTTGTTATTGTGAGATAGTTCTATTTATTTGAATGAAAGAAAAACACAGCTCTCTGTGACTTTTATACCTCTCAATTGTCCTAATGTTCACAGAGTTTTGAGATTTTTTTCCTCATATCTTTTGTCTGTTACTCATAAATTTGTGGCTTTCTGGCAAATCACTGAGGACTGAAGTCACTAAATAATGACTTGCATTATTAACAGGGCCAAAAGGTGCTGACTGAGGTTTCTTTTTCGGGGATAAACTCTTGTCTAGACTTGTAAGAGTGCCAGGGCCATTAGCCTAGAAACATCCTATGATCCTATGATAACACAAATCCTTTTATACTAGAAACTTTTATAAGAATAATATTTACAATCTGTTCTTAATTTGGGGCCTTTGTCCCACCAATATATTGTTTCACTAAGAAGCTGAGAGGTATTGTGTCTTTTATCAGGGCAGTCTAGATGCTCTATCAATGACCAAGTGATGGATGGCATAGGCTACGCAGATTTTAAGAATACTCCTGTTGTGCTGTGTATAATCCATTTCATGTTGTGATACCATTCCTGCAGTCTGCCAGTATCATGGTAGCAAGAAAGATGCACAAAGCACATCTTTGTGTCGACACTTGATGAGATTGCATCCATTCTTCTCATGTCTGATTGAGTGGGCAGTTGTAAATAATGTAGGCTTCACTCAGGCTGGGGAAGCTCACATTTACTGGACAACAAGGAAAGTTATTGGAGAAGTTCTCAATGTCTTAAAAAGATTTGAAAGAGCTTCTAGATTAAAATACAATAATATCTGCTCTCTTCAAGCCCTTAAATAGACAGAAGGTAAAGCAGAAACCAAATTTTTTACCAAGGCATCACAGAAAACGATTAGGATAAGCATCCACTTGAGAGGGCAAACAAAAAATGCAGTTATATAACTCAGAGATGGAATATACATAAGCCCGTAGGCAGAAAATCTTGCTGGTATAGTCTTAAGTCAACTCATACTCGATATTGCACTATTGCATATTGTTAACTTTTTAAAGTATATCATTACAATTTTAGATGCATAATCTCTAAGAGCACTGTCTGGCATTCGGTGTTAGCAGGACCTTAAAGACTTTACTACTTTTGAAAATATATTCATTGACTTTGTTTTGTCCTTTAAAACTAATTGGATTTCCTTAGCATTCAAGTTTTTGATGTACATTTCCAAACGTTATCCATAAACAAGTCTTGCTTTCATTTCCTTCTCTTTTGCACCATAACAATATAATAATAATAAAACTTCCTTTCCAGTCTTTTAGCATGATCTGACATATTTATAGAAATAGGTGTTTAATATTTTCAAGGAAGGGCCCTTTGTTTACCTCTCTTTAATCTGCATAGATGAATGACATATTCCAACAGACTTTATACAGCAATACCCCAGATCCCCAACACTTGTTTGCCATTTGCACTGAATTACTAAAGGTTGCTGTATTTCCTGTTGTGCTGTAACTTGCCTTCTTTAACAGGCCTTGTTGACCTGATACCTCACTGGCCATTTCAACTTATTTTAGAGCCTCAGATTCTTTAAACAAAAACACAGAGCTGTTAAACATCCCTCATTTTCCTCCTTTCTTAAATATTTACGACAATCTGTATTATGTGTATACTAGTGACAGTACTGTACTTAAATGTACCATTTCATAGAAACAGCAGCCATCCCCAACAGACAGCCTCTGCTTGTACTTTTATATTGTGTTGCATCAAGCCAGCTACAAGGAAGTTCCTCATTAATAAAAAAACAAAACAGTTATTGATCAAGTGGATTTTTTTATTGCTCTTTTGATACAAATATACTTAGTTTGCTATTAAACCAATGCACTTTTTAGATTAAGACTGCATCTGTTTTTTGTTTTGCAAACTTCTTAAGGCTTAGGTTAGTTTCTTATTTTAATACAGCACAAATAAACAGTGGCAACAGGATGTTTATGCCACAAGTCAAGTACAGTTGCTTTTAAAGCATTTAAGTATGGGATAAGCATTTTCTAGTGGTTTTGCTCTGTGTTCTATGATACATGATCAGTTTCTCATAGTAACTATGTTGTCTGCCAAAGATTTCTTGAATTCTAATTTCTTTTTGTTCAGAATGGCAGCTATTAAGTTGGTGACAGCACAGAAGATATCATAAGTCATGAAAAATTGTGAAATGATTTGCCATTCTCCAGAGCTATACAAAACCATTTATGAACATTTTGAATTGTAGATGCCTGCATTACAGTATATGCTTGTGAATGTGTGGTGTGTGTCACAACATTCTACGCATTGCTTCTTAACTCTCTTGTTTTTCTGCACATTACAAGTACATGCTGCAGTCTTTAATATTTTGGTATGTGTGGTGGTTGCTTTGCCAAGAGCACTGAATGTCATCCGAATCCTATCTGCAGGTTCCCCAGTGACATTGGCTTTGCTAGAAACATATTTGTGTTTGTTAGCTTTGTCAGCTTTACATGATTGTCTTGCTATAGGTGAAACTTCTTTTTTCTAAATAAAACTGGTTCCCACCCCTCAATTCATTAATCCTAAGAACTACTGGTCCATACTTTTCTACCCCCCCCCCCCCCCCAGCATTTCAGGTTACTAAAAGACAAAGAAAGCGAGAGAGAGAGAGAGAGAGAGAGAGAGATGAGATCTAGGTGTCATAGTCATTATACAAAGGGTTGCTATGCCCTTAACTCTGTTCCCTTTTGACTGGCAATCATGGTACATTGTGTAATGCCAAATTCATGAAAGGTTTCTGCTACACTAAACCATTTATGAACAATTTGAATTGCAGATGCCTGCATTATAGCATATGCTTGTGAATGTGTGGTGTGTGTCACAACAGTCTAAGCATTGCTTCTTAGCTCTCTTGTTTTTCCGCACATTACAAGTACATGCTGCAGTCTTTAACATTTTAGTACGTGTGGTGGTTGCTTTGCCAACTGAATGTCATCTGAATCCTATCTGCCAGTCCCCCAATGACATCAGCCTTGCTAGAAACCTATGTGTGATTGTCAGCTTTACAGGATTGTCTTGCTATAGGTGTAACATCTTTTTTCACCCCACAATTTATCAAGCCTGATAAATACTGGTCCATGCATTTTTACCCCCCCCCCCCCCAGCATCTCAGGTTACTAGAAGACAGAGAAAGCGAGAGAGAGAAAGAGAGAGAGAGAGTGAGAGAGAGTGAGAGAGAGAGAGAGAGAGAGATGAGACCCAGGTGTCATAGTTATTATACCAAGGGTTGCTATGCTCTTAACTCTCTTCCCTTTTGACTGGCAATCATGGTACATTGTGCAATACCAAATTCATGAAAGGTTTCTGCTTTTGAACAACTCATCTGAGAGTATGACTTCCTCCAACATTATACTTTTCATACATGGATTACAAAACTGGGTCCTTTCCTTAGCTTCAATAACTTGCCCCCTGGAAAGTATGAGGCACTCATTCCTATATCACCTCTTTCCAAACAGCTCCTGTTTTGACGCTACTGAGTGAACACAGATTTTCTGGGGAGTGTTACACAAACACATTCATGTGCAAGCTAGTTTAGCTGTGTATTCAAATGTCAGTTTCTGTTAGACAAGAAAAATACCTGAAACTCAGGAGAGAGACCCCTCAATCATAGTAGTGGATGCGGACACTGTTAATGATATGCGTTAAATGTTGTTCGTGTATCGTGTCCCATGCAAAGATACATCTGTTTTCTTCTAGCAGTTTTAGTTTCTGTTTTGCTTCTACTGTGATGTACATTCATCTCTGTTTCATATTTTTGTACTGAATCTGTTCAAGTGGAAGCTAAGTAAGTGTCTATGATGTCTACATTATTATTCATTTTCCCCATTGTTTATTCTTCACCCTTCCATGGAAATATTAATTCATATTTTTTCAGAGTATAACAAGATGTTGGTATGTGGATACACTGTTACATTTAATATTCATCTGCTCCACAGAGGTACATACTTGACCATTTAAGAATCTGTCAGGTTACTTCCATTGCTGAGAAAGTCTATGGGTTTACAAGTAATAACTTCTAATCTGACTAAAAAAACTTACCCTCAGCAATCATCTATCACACACAGCGACTTCTTGGTAGCAGCAGAATAAAGCTTTGTTTTGCATCACCACCACCATACCTTCATCCATAATCATGGGTAATGTTCATGAAAGTGAGCAAAAATATTTTCTGATTTTTTCCTTTCACAGTTTACATGGAGGGCTTTGTCTAAAACCCAGACTTCAAAGCATTGCCTACTACAATTTCTCAGCTAAGATAATTCCCATACATTTGCAAATATCTGCATATTGTCTTTCACTACAAGAAATGTTTTCTATTTGTTACAGAGTTCCTTATGTGCAGTTATTTATATATTAAACTTCTCTCAAATTTAGACCTGACTGATGAAAACTTTTTTACTAATATAACACTTAAAGACTTACTGCAGGGAGGACCATACTCAAAGATACATGAGTACTTGCCACACAATACACACATGATTATTTGGTGATTTGCTTTTTCAAACAAAGCTTAAGGAACAGATTAGGTCAAGTGCATATCTTGTTTCTCAGTTTGCTTTGAGATTCAAGTTTGTCCTTAAAATATCTATGGCAGGATACATCTTTTCAAAGGTTTATAGGTTCTTAGGTATATATTAGGCTAATGACCACCGTAGTCGTTTATAAGCCTAGCTGTACAACCCAACCCGACTGTGCCCCTTTGTATCATGAGTGTTTATTAAGAAGGAGTATGTTAGTTAGGAAGGTTATGTGAGGAGGGGATATCTAAGTTTTGAGCATAACTGCCTGCCTCTGTCTATCAGAGACATGGGAACTGGACCCAGGCTGAATTTCTGATTTCTCTTGCATTGGTCAAGGTTATGCTTAAGTAAGTTACTGATGTACTCTGCTTCACATGGATGGGAAGCCTGCTCCAGAGTATGCGGTTCTCTTAGACACATATCTGTCTCACCAGCATGTCTTTAATGTACACCTTTTGAGTGAGAAAGAAGCACTCACATATCCATGTTTGTCTATTACTTCAAAAGACTGACTAGCAGACAGAAATCCTTGGGTTGCAGAAAGTCTGCCTGTACAGGACCTGAATGAAACATGGTGCAACATAATCATGGCATTGAAATTATCTGTCCCGTATCTTCTGCTGTTGAAATTCACCCATATCACTATTTGTAAATTAATTCCTCTTTCCCTGGCCCCCTTTCCTAAGTGAGGGCCTGATTCTTGCTGAATACAGTTATGACCTGAAATCTGAGCCCTCTTCTCCACAGAGAGAATGATTTAGTTGGAATACTGCTTCTAACATATCCATTACCCCTATGGATGGGCAGTCTATGACCAAATCCGGTTCTAACCATACAAGTGGGCCCTCTCTACAGTGACAGAATAACCTCAGAAGTCATTTTGAGCTAAGATTGCCATTCCCCTTTACTGATGACAGCAGCAGGAATGTGGGCATTATATATGAAGCCTGGGACAATGTTGTTAAAGTATAAAGGGAAGGAGAATCCCTAACCGAGATGACTTCCCATATTTTTGGTTCATTAATTCCTGCAGGCTAACTAAGTGCAGCATGCCTGTAGCTATAAAAATAAAGCTCACCCTCAACTAGGATTTTCTTAATTGCAAGAAAATAGACCTAGTTCTTCCCTTTGAGCAAACTTGAGCCTCTCAATGGCACTCCCTGCTTAACTCTTCCAATGCTCAAGTCATTTATCAAACTTATGTAATATGGGTTACACCCTATCCCTCAGTCATGGAGCTGAGTATACCATTACTGTTTATATTACTGATCTGTACAGGATTTGAACATACAAAAAAAAAGGGTTGAATTGGTTATCCATTTACAGTAGTTTTGTATTCTTCATTTAATGTTTTCAATAATTTGTTATTTGTAGAAAAGTGATGACAAAGACAACTTTCATTGTTATTAGGCATATTCAATAGCAATCTCAGAAGAAATTTATACTGTGTAAGAACACAGCTGCAGTCATAAAAAAAGAAAGCTGACTGGTAAATATTTCACTTTCCATAAGGAACATTTCAGATGACTCCCTCTCATCCCAGACTTATCAATTTCAGAGAAGCAGAAAACTATCCAGATCAAATGTTTGCATCCCCATTTAATATTAAACACGCATATTTTTTTGGTGTACACATATAAATGAAGTAACCGCATAATTATAACTCTAGAGGTAGGTCTAAATGTGAAGTGCAAAAATTTTTGGTAAGATAAATATGCAGTACTGACCTTAAAGCATAATTGTAAGGCTGTATTATACAAGAATAAGAATGAGTTCCTGCAAGACAGACTAATGCCATAGGAGGTATACTGTAATATCTTCATAAACTGAGAAGCATCAGACCATATCTCTACTCTGCTCAATGTCAGGAGACTAAATAATAAGTTTCTTGATCTAGAGGCACTGATGCATTTAGAGCACATCCATGTGAGTGCCTTATTGCAGAAACTTGGTTTAAAAGTACAGATGGCAGTCCCCCATATTGTGTCTGCTATGCCCTTTGGCCTGGTGGTATCTATGGAGCAGTATCCATATTTGTTAAAGACCCCATTGCATCTAGGCAGATCCCTTAAGATCCAAAAAACACTAATAGGACCAACTAACAAATCTTAGTATAATAAACGATGGCAGTAAAACGGACTTCACTTGGCACAAGATATAGTTATAATGTTGTAAAATTAAACACAGACAGTTCGATTTAAATAAAAACACTTTTATTTAAAGGAAAAAGGTTGGGTAGTGCTTTTGTTTAACCATATGTTAAACTTCATCAGACAAAAGAGTATCATAAAGTCATTTCCATTATACACTTCCTAAGTCTTTGATTGGCTCATTCTAACATTAATATTAAAAAGCAACTTAAACTTCAAAGACATTCCTAGCATTTACAAAATGTGTACTAATGCCTCCATACCTAGGTAAAATGAAAACACCAGTTAATTAAATATAACAAAAATCCTGTTATTGTCTGTTAAAATTGTATTAATTGTTTGAATGCTAATCATATATTGTATTAAAAAGCAGATTTTGTATAAAAGCATATTCTAAAGTTTAACAGATAAATTCCATTCTAAACAGGTCTCTCACTTATAACAGCATACAGACCAAAAATATATAATATAATACAACAAGGCCAGATGCACACGCCATCTACTAAACTAAAAAATATATAAAGAACAAAATTAATTTCAATTACATGGTGTGTGCTGACACTTTTTTTCCTTTCAAGTGCCTTCAACTTTAAAATTGGAGAAATGGAACTTCGCTCATTTATGCCTGGCCAGCTGTCTACCTGTAAGCGAATTTGCCACTTAAGTTCCCTATTTTCTAATAACAACCCCCACGGTTTATTGTCTTCAATGGGCACATGGTCTATGGCCATAAAATTAAACTGGTGGTCGGTGTTACTACTAATGTGTTTATCTAAAGCATTATTGGTGTTGTGTCTTTTTATGGCATAATCGCGCTCGTAAATCCTCTGCCAGAGTTTTCTTTCTGTTTTCCCAACATAAAAACATGAACAAGAATTGCACGTTGCCAAGTAGACTACTGCTTTAGAACTACAAGTATATTTACTTTTCAAGTAATATGTGGTAGTTCTTACTGTAAAACTATTAGCTACATCAATTATATGACACCATGAACATGCTCCGCACTTGGCCATTCCTTGTTTGACCTTTGTTTCTCTTCCCTGCTTGGTTTTAAGCAAGTCCTTAAATTGGGCCCTTTTCTGTGTATAATCGTAGGTTTATCTCCTACATGTTGTCTTATGTATGAATCGTCTAACAAAATGGGCCAATTCTTCTCAAAAATTGTTCTTAAAACATGAATCTCCTGGCTAACTGTGATGACCAGTGGTTTGGAGAAGTATGAAACAGCTTTCTTGGTGTCAATCTGACATCCACTTGAGGGACTGGGCTCACTTAAAGCTACCCCTGTAAGGTTATCCATTAAGAATAGGGGAGTGTTTTGATTATCTAATATAGGTTTAAAGTAACCATTCAACCTCTTTGTTTTAACTTCTGCAATTAAATCATCAATTAGCTTAGAAGTATAAGCCCTCCTGAGGAACATGGAATGCAAAAGATTGCACTAATCTATAAAATCTTCAAATGTTGTGGTCATCCGGGCTGCCCTTATGAGTTCCACTTTAACAACCAATCTCTTTTGATGGAAAGGATGTGAACTTCTAAAATGCAGGAAGGAATTTGAGTAAGTTTCCTTCCTGAAACTCCTAGCCACATATCTATTGTTAGTAATGTCCTTAAGTAGACAAATGTCTAAGTAATTTATAGATTAAGTGATGAACTTCCAAGTAAACTGGAGGAACGAGGTGGTCTCATTAATGTGTTTCAAAAACTTCTCCAATTCCATGATTGATCCTTTCCATATTAAACATATGCCATCCTGGAATCGGAGGTATAGCCTAATATAGGGATAGAATCTACACTGAAACACAAATGTTCTCTCCCAGTAAGCCATAACGATGTTAGCAAATGCTAACTGCCATTGTTTATCTTCTTGGTTTCATGCTGTTTAGTGTATTTTATTAGTATGGTGTCTGGCAGCCTGTTGGATTCTTCCTCAGCAGTCATTACACCAGGGCAAGATCAACATGAATCTACTGATAAGAGTATAGGCAACTTAACTGCCTTGATACTTTAACTGTCCCAAAGAATTGATGTGCTTTATGAGCGCTTGGGTGAGCTGGGTGCTCCAGGACTTACTGCAACCACCAAACCACCGGGAAGAGCTGTTGCTTCACTAACAGACTTTGCTAATACACTGCAATGCCTAGCCACCAAGGAACAATCAAATTTACAGGAGCCAGTGTGTTTTTCACATAGAAATGGATTACATGAAGTAAATAAGGACATAGACAGGCCAGTGGGGAGATCTGCTGTGAATAATAATATTGGAGGAGCTAGGTTTACACTAAGAAAGGATGTTCCTCAACTTCATGATTGGTTAGATGCTACAATTTTGTTTTCAGCTAACCAGAGACAAACTGCAACTACAACTGAGGGTAAGCGGAATGATTATGATAAGAAACTCATGAGATGTAGAAAATTATAGCTAGAAAACAATTTCAATTTTTATGCAGACTGTAAGAGTAGAGATGTGATATATATAGCTACTTGCACATGCATCAGCTTTTACATAGGTAAGACAAACAGGACACTATGTGAGAGAGTACAAGAACATATTTATGCAGTCAGCAAAGAAGATGAAAGTAATGCCATAGCGAGACACGTTCTCACTTTTGGTACTAAACACAGTTTTAAATTTACAGTAGCAGAGATAGTAGAGAGGAATAGTAGGTTAGGAAATTATAGAAATTACATGGAACAAAGAGAAGCTAGGTGGATTATGAGATTACAGGCAGATAAATCAATGGGCCTGAATGATAGAGTTTCCCTCAAGCCGTTTCTAGAAGCTAGGGATTTTCAACACTAGATTTAAGGCTGCTATCATATTGAATAGTTTTATTCTTAATTTTTTTCAGTCTGTTCTCATCAGATGAAAGTAAATAAGTATTTAGAATAGTTTAATGTATCTGTATTCCATATAGTATACATTTTAGAATACAGTAGTTAGGCATTTTTTGGTTATGTCTATGCATTTAATAGTAAGCAACATTTGTACATACACACATTTCATATTTTATACTCTTTATAGACTTTTATATACAATTAAAGCACAGAAACACTCCATCTTTTTGTATTAGTGAAAAATGAGTTTTGAAATTCCATAGAAGTATTTTTATTGTTGTTTTAAATAACTTGTTTTTATATATATTATACATTATTAGAGTTTCAAGCACTAGTACTTTATGAGATAATTAATTCTTAATTGAGAATAGATATTGATTGGATAGATCTTTAATGAGTTCAGGTTTAAATACTAGAGCTTGTTCTTTAGTTAACAGTCTGAAGAAGCATTTGTCATAAATGTGAAAGCGCTTACTGTTTTAACGGGTACTGATTGCTGTTACTTTATATTTGATTAAACGGTTGCTTTTATTTGCCGTGGAGTGTCTTCATTTGGATTCTTTGGATTATTGACAACTGAGGGTAAGCTGAATGATTATGATAAGAAACTCATGAGATGTAGAAAATTATAGCTAGAAAACACTTACCTTAGGGAATGCATTAAGTTAAAAATCATCCCTAAAGGTTTGTGTTTATGGAAGTACCCAACTGGCTTAGTTCCTGACTCTCCCTTACATATTGATTTACTTAAGTTGTTTGACAGATCTGGTTTCGAGTTACTTGAACTTTTGATAAAATATAATGATAAGGAAATTTGTATGCTGAGCAATGCACTGTCTATTTTGGACAAAAGTATACGAGAAGACACTTCTTATGACAGTTTTAAATATGAATACTTGAGAATTTTCAATAGTATAGGCCAGTATATTAAAAGGAAAGAGTAACAAGTTGGATATAGACTTGAATGAATACACCAACTGACTGGCATATCCAAAACCACCCGGTTCTTAATTTAAACGTAACAATTTTAACTCTGCCTACGAAAATCATTCTTCTGACAGTTTTAAGTATAACATTGACTCTGCACCTGATATAGACATAGATGATGGTGGAGTGCCCCCTCAAATATGATTCTGAGTACCCTGGCTTACGAAGATCGGAGAGAATTAGGAACAAATATGACTCTCAACTGAAGCAGAGTACGCAGGGGGGGGGGGTTCAAGAAATGTTTTTTCAGGGGGCCAGGCCCAAGATGAGGAGCTGGAGGACATAATTTTGGCTTTGCATTTGCATACTAGTGTGCCTTATCCTAATCCGATGTATAATGAGAGTGGGATTGACTTTCAACAGTTAGCAAATGATTGTTGTGCCATCACTGTTAATGACAAGAATGACTTTAAAGTATATAACTACACTGGTGTGAACATTGACATTGAGGTGGCTAACCTTCTAACTAGGGGCATAACTTTTGTGCCAACAAAACCTTTTGACTTTGCGACTACTATTATTGACTTGAAACTGTTTTTGAGAAAGGTGAATTTCTCTTTATTGCACCATAACAATTCTCATGGAGTCAGTGATAATATATGGAGCATCAGTTCAACTTACAAACCCCCCTCCACCCCAGACTTGTCATGTATGAGAAGCTATGCGAGTTAGATTTAAAAAGCTTACAGAAGTATAAAAATAGATATTCTAGTAACAATTTGAAAGAAAGTGAACTAACCATTTTAAACAATCTGCAAAATGAAAATATAAAAGTCATGAAACCCAACAAAGGGGGTGGGGTGGTTATTATGGGAATGGATATGTACCAAAGAAAGATGCAGGAGGTTATGGATACTGACACGTATAAAAACTTCCATTAAATGAGTTGAACGGTGCATACAGAAAAATTTACTCCCAATTAAGTGACATATTTTTGGAAAGGAGAATAGATATTCACCTTTATAATTATGTAAGCATCATACACCCAGAATACCTGTATTTTTTGGCATCCCTAAAATCCACAAAAGTTTTGTTAACCCTCTTATGAGACCTCTTGTGGATGGAAGAGATTCCATAATGTTAGCTTGTGCACAGTGTCTGGATTACGAGCTTATGAAATTAATAGTGAGGGAACTTCAAATTTGCAAAGATTCATGGGGTTTTCTGGCAAAGGTAAATAAGAGTCCTTAGGATGTTAATGACATATTAGTCACCATAGACGTTAAATATCTGTATACAGTCATCCGACAGGACATAGGTTTAGAATGGGTAAATGAGATGCTCTTAGAGCATAGGATAGCTCATGAAACTGCCACTCTAATCTTAGAACTTTTAGAGTTGGTTCTTAGCAATAATTTCATCTGCTTTGATAACAACTATTATTTACAGAGAAAAGGCATAGCCATGGGCTCACCTTGTGGTGGATCATTTGCTAACATTGTTATGGTTTACTGGGAGAGAAAGTTTGTGTTTCAGTCTAGATTCTGTCCCTATATTAGGCTATAACTCAGATTCCAGGATGAAATATATTTAAATGGAAAGCATCAATCATGGATATGAAGACGTTTTTGAAACACATTAATGGGACCACCTCATTCCTCCAGTTTATTTGGAAGTTCAGCACTCAGTCTATAAATTACTTAAGACATTTGTCTACTTAAGCAGATTACTAACAATAGGTATATGGCTAGGATTTTCAGGAAGGAAACTTACTCATATTCCTTCCTGTATTTTAGTAGCTCACATCTTTTCCTTCAAAAGAGATCAGTTGTTAAAAGGCAACTTGTTAGGGCAGCCCAGATGACCACAACATTTGAAGATTTTATAGATGAGTGCAATCTTTTGCATTTCATGTTCCTCAGGAGGGCTTATCCTTGTAAGCTAATTGACTATTTAATTGAAGAAGTTAAAACAAAAAGGTTGAATGGTTACTTTAAACTTATATTGGATAATCAAAACACTACCCTATTCTTAATGGATAACCATACAGGGGTAGCTTTAAGTGAGCCCATTCCCCCAAGTGGATGTCAGACTGACACCAAGAAAGCCATTTCAGACTTCTCCAAAGCACTGGTCATCACATTTAGCCAGGAGACTCATGTTTTAAGAACAATTTTTGAGAAGAATTGGCCCATCTTGTTAGAAGATCCGTGCATAAGACAACATGTAAGAGATAAACCTATGATTATATAGAGAAAAGGGCCCGATTTTAAGGACTTGCTTAAAACCAAGCAGGGAAGAGAAGCAAACATCAAACAAGGAATGGCCAAGTGCGGAGCATGTTCATGGTGTCATAAAATTCATGTTGCTAATAGTTTTGCAGTAAGACCTACCATATATCACTTGAAAAGTAAATATACTTGTAGTTCTAAAGCAGTAGTCTACTTGGCAACGTGCAATTCCTGTTCATGTTTTTATATTGGGAAAATGGGAAGAAAACTCTGGCAGAGGATTGATGAGCACAATTATGCCATAAAAGACACAACATGAATAATGCTTTAGCTAAACACATTAGTAGTAACACCGACCACCAGTTTAATTTTATGGCCATAGACCATGTGTCCACTGAAGACAATAAACCGTGGGGGTTGTTATTAGAAATTAGGGAACTTAGGTGGCAAATTCGCCTACAGGCAGACAGTTGACCAGGCATAAATGAGCGAAGTTCCATTTCTGCAATTTTAAAGTTGAAGGCACTTGAAAGGAAACAAGTGCCAGCACACACCATGTAATTGAAATTAATTTTGTTCTTTATATATTTTTTTAGTTTAGTAGATGGTGTATGCATCTGACCTTGTTGTATTATATTATATATTTTTTTGTCTGTATGCTGTTATAAGTTAGAGACCTGTTTAGGATGGAATTTATCTGTTAAACTTTAGAATATGCTTTTATACAAAATCTGCTTTTTAATACAATATATGATTAGCATTCAAACAATTAATACAATTGTAACAGACAACAACAGGATTTTTATTATATTTAATTAACTGGTGTTTTCATTTTACCTAGGCACGGAGGTATTAGTACATATTTAGTAAATGCTAGGAATGTCTTTGAAAGTTAAATTGCTTTTTAATATTAATGTTAGAATGAGCTAATCAAAGACTTACGAAGTGTATAAAGGAAGTGACTTTATGATACTCTTTTGTCGGGCGAGTTTAACATATGGTTAAACAAAAGTGCTAACTAACCTTTTTTCCTTTAAATAAAAGTGTTTTTATTTTAATCGAACTGTTTGTGTTTCATTTTACAACGTTATAACTATATCTTGTGCCAAGTGAATTCCATTTTACTGCCATCATTTGTCTTCCCGGTTCTTTGCTATTTATTGTGTTTTATCAAATCTTAGTATGTTAGAAGACCCCATTTCATCATCATCATTATCATCATCAGCCCCCTTTTTCCCATTTTTTCTACATGGGGTCAGGCAGGGTATCATGTTACCTGTCGCTAACTCTTTCGATTCAGTGAAACACTCCTTTCTTCTTCAGAACTCATGCCTGACTGTCGCAGATCTTCTTCCACACAATCCATCCACCTCTTTGCTGGACGTCCTCAGTTCTTCTTACCTTCTTCCTGTCTGTCCCAAAGCTTCCTCACCAAATTGCCTTGTGCTTTTCTGACCATGTCCAAACCACCGTAATCTGTTGTCTTTGATCTTTTCTGTAATTGGAGCTACTTTGGCTTCTGCTCTTATGTCCCCATTTCTTTGTCTGTCACACAGTGTGCATCCTGCCATGCTTCTCAGGCACTTAATTTCCATCACCTCTAGCTTCTTCAACTGTTCTGCCTTTACAGCCTAGGTTTCTATACCATAGAGTAGTACTGGTCACACCACTGTCTTGCACACCTTACTTTTCAGCTTCTTCGACATTCTTCTGTCATAGACTACATCTGACACTCTATGCCATTTGTCTGCAGCCCCCCTGATTCTAGCTTTGACCTCTTCATTCAGACTTCACTTTTCCTCAACCACCACTCCCAGATACTTAAAGCCGTTTACCTCTTCCACTATCTTCCCTTCTATCTCTATTCTTAGCTTCTTCTGATTTCCCCAGTTTGCTGCCATTACCACCATCTTATCTGTGCTAAGTTTCATCCCATGTGCCTTCAGTTTTGCATTCCATTATCCTATCCTTTGCTGAACTTCTAGTTCAAAGTCTGCCTGTAATGCCAGATCGTTTGTGTATAGCAACTTTATTGATTCATCCCCTAAGATCTGTTTGCTAATGTAGTCCATCACCAGTATGGACAACGGTGGGTTCAGAGCTGAACACTGGTGTACACCCACTCCCATTGGGAACCCCTCTGTGAGGCTGAACACTGCTCGTACTTGAGTCATTGGGTACTTTTACAAGGCCTGCACTAATTCTAAAAGTTTTTCTGGGACTTCAAACCACAGCTGCACTGCCCAGATCAGCTTCCTTGGGACCTTGTCAGATGCTTTCTCCAAGTCTAGGAGGGTCTATATTACAAAATCGAATGTTTAGGTTATCGAACACCTAAACATCGAACTTGTAATATCGAACCTAAACACCAAGAATGGCGCAGGGAAAGACTTCCATTGGCCACAATAATAAAAAAATAACTTTACACCCAAATGAAGTGGGGGGCTTTGCGCCTCACACCCCCTGACATGGAAGGCTGTGCCCCCATATCACCCCTAACTAAATATACCAACTCTAAGATAGCTCTATAGTACACAAAATGGCAAACTCCGGTGAACAGCCAAGGGAACTCTTTCCTTGCATTAAACTGGCCGTTCGCTGTTTTTTGTTTTTGATATTACAAGTTTGATGTTTAGGTGTTCGATAACCTAAACATTCAATCTTGTAATATAGACCCATCTAGGAATGCCCAGTTGGACTCTCTTCTCATCTCTAGCTTCTTTTCTAGTATCTGTCTCACCGCAAACATCGGGTCAATTGTGCTGCATCCTGATCTGAATCTAAACTGCTCATCTCCCATCTTACATTCTACTGCTTTGCATATCTGTTTATCAATTGCCCTCTCCAGAACTTTCATGCAGTGTGATAGGAATTTGATGCCTCTGTACTGCGCACAGTTGTGGATGTCCCTTTGTTCTTTTACAGTGGCATGAGTATGCTTATTCTCCAGTCATCTGGGATATGCCTTTCTCTCCACACTGCTATTAGTACCCTCAGGAGCCATTTCTCCCCTATCTCACGCAACATCTTTATCATATCTGCTGTGATCTTATCTGAGCCTGCTGCTTTCCCTGACTTAATTTTCCTTAGTGCTATTCTTACTTCTTCTAGGGTGGGCTCCGTTCTTCTTTCATTTTAGGCTGTTCCTGGGGCAGTACAGCTTCTGTGGAGTTTCCTTCATTCAGATGATGCTGAAAATACACCCATTTGTTCTTACATAAAGTCATGTTAAGTTCCTAAATATACTGAATGCACCTCTGATTAACAGGAATTTCATCATGCTTAGAGACTTTAGTTACCCTACTATAAAGTGAGATTCCTATATGTCTTCTGCTGGTTATGCCCAGGAATTAAAAAAAAAAAAATAATAAAATAAATAAATAAATAAAATAGACCAAATTGTCAAGGAACCCACTAAAGAACAAATACTCTTCACCTGATCCTTACCAACATGGCATTGATATCAACTATCTCCATGGTACTCGCTTCTCCATTTAATCTGATCACACACTGGTAATCTTTTCCTTCAAAATTTCCAAACATATATAAATATAACAAAGTTCAAAGACTTCATATGTGCAAACCTTCTGCAATTATATGATGAATAGTCTAAATTCGAGTTTAACTATATTACCCAAGATCCAGGTGTAATGATGTGAGGTATTGCCAGCTATGCCAGAAGTAAGGGGTGTATGTGTAACATATGCCAGCATAGCTAGTTGGAGTTTTGTAAAGAATTATATGTCATTTGTATATCAAACTGATTTGTACAGGTGCTTGTGTTGAAAATGTATTTGCAAAGCTGCTTGTCTTAAAAATGTACCAACAGTGGATCCTGCTAGACAGAAAATAAATACACTTATATGTCAGATTGTATTGTAACTGCAGAAATGAATATATCTTAACAGAGGATACTGGAAGACAAGAGGTTAATCTCAATCCAGCTAACTTTAAAAAATAGTCTGAAAGTAAATTAGCTGGTTTAGGCCATAAAGATTGTATCTTACAGTTCTGATTCCAGTCACAGACAAAATGTCTCTGAAAACCAGGACTAGGAATCCTACTGTATTGTCTATAGGGGTGAACTAATTGCTACCCTGGAAGGGTGGAAGTTTTTGAAATGGGTTTATGGCCTCCAGATGCTATAACACATCTTAGCAAAGCTCTATGTGTGTGTATGGTAGCATATATGCAATATTTTGGCTCAGTTTTTAGTAAACAGGATAGAGTGGGGATCAGAAGTTAAGTGACCAGATGTTCATGATGTCATTCTGTAATCAGCACTGAAATTATGTTTTAATACTAGATGAGATAGAAGTCTCAGGGCCGTTTGTTTCTGAAACTTGACAAAGAAGGATGACTCACCCACATCATCTTGCCTTGCTCTAGTAAGTGAACCACTGGACAGTAAGTCTTTAGTTCAGTCAGGAAAATATAGCAAGTTTACTTCAGTATTGATTTTCAGTAGCTGTGTGAATCTTTCCATTGGTGTTAATTTTAATATTTCTTATGATTAAAATTCTGTTGTTTATTGTAAATAGATATTTAGTATTTTCATTTTGTTTTATTATGTGTTATTAAAAATATTTAAATGTTTCATTGTGGCTGGTCTTTTAGGGAATATTTTAACCTTTGAGACTACTTATATTTATTTGATGACACCGTGGCAGCTCCTGAAAGCCTTGCTGCATTGGTCAAACACTACCATTTTTATTAGTATTAATTTTACTAAATATAATTGGATGCCCTGGTAAGAGCCTTAGAGTAGCTGGCTTTGGAGTGTTCTGGTGGCAGTACCTACCTTATAGCCTGGGCAGAGGGGGCATAGCTGGCGAATCTGTGCCATCCTTTCTCAGGTGTGTGTGTGTGTGTGTGTGTGTGTGTGTGTGTGTGTGTTTGTGAAAATCAGATCTCAGACAGCGTAGGTGTCGGTGACACACAGCACTGGTTTCACAGAGAAAGTGGTAGAGATCTTGGCTTGGAACATTCGGCTGAGGACGCAACTCTACAGCTGTGGTCAGTGTGTTGTCTTATTTGGATCCAGGTGAGAGAGAGGGAAAACCAGTCCCAGGATGGGAGTGTGTTCCCTGTGTGCTCTTAAGGGAAATTGTGCTTGGTGCATGGACATGCATCTGGAATTACTGAGTGTATCTATCTTTCTTCCAAGTGAACGTTCCTCACCAGTGTCCGTGATGAGGATTGAGACTCCTTGATCACTGGCCCAGAGGAGGGACGTCACACCTGATATAGAAAGTAGTCATGCAAACAAGCTCTGGGCAATCTGGAAAAATATATTGATCTGAAAGTCTCTAACAGATCCAAACAAAATGAAAATCTCAAAAATAAACCATCTTGGTGGTCCAAACTATAAATAAGAGATGCACTAAAAGATAAAATGCTTCTTAAACTATGAAGCAAAGCAAAAATCACTCTAATCATGGTTTACATTAAGAAGCTGTGGAAAGAGCTAAAAATATCACCAGGACTAAAAAACATAATCAGGAACAAAAAAAATCTCATTAACTTCA
Source organism: Protopterus annectens (assembly GCF_019279795.1). Taxonomy (NCBI): domain Eukaryota; kingdom Metazoa; phylum Chordata; order Ceratodontiformes; family Protopteridae; genus Protopterus; species Protopterus annectens. The sequence continues at coordinate 381,358,812 of NC_056727.1, read as the reverse complement.
ACTAGAATTCGAAGCTAAGGAAAATTACAAATCTGTCTTTACTTTTAGTAGGAAAATAAGGAATCATATCCATTGTTGCTCATTGCTAATCCAAAATGGAACTACTTACTGAGATCCGGAAGATACAGCCAACATACTAGCAAACAAATTCAGTGCACATGTCAGAAGAGAAACAAATGCCAACATATCCCACAGAATCTCAACCCTGCCCCAACATAGCCAATAAACTAAAGGTATTCTCCAGTAGAAAAAAATACATTAAACATGGCACCTGCTAATATACTGGAATGCCTAAGCAACCATACAAAACAGTGCCCTAGTGGCATCACTCCTACAGCAATTCAACCAGGTTTGCACCTGAGGTATGGCACACAGCTGCTGTGATGCCACTTCACAAAAGCAGACCCAGCACTTACACCAGAAACTACAGACCCATTAGCCTAACCAACCTCATCTGCAAAGCTATGGAACATATCATAATGTAGCAAATTACCTATGCTATCAAAAACCTTATATGGCTCGACCCCCAGCAGTTCAGCTTTGTTACGGTTAGAGCCTATCTAATGAATCTTGCTGATTACTTTAACTCAAACCCTGGACATTGGACATGCTGTCCATACAGCTTATCTCAACCTGTCTAAGGTTGTTGACACTGTACCACACACTAATGTAATATACAAGCTGAATGAGTGCCAAGCGGACCCATACCTAGCTAGATTTATAGTGACAGAACCCATGTAGTGTCAGAAGCATCTTTAGCAGATATGAAGATGACCAATGGTATTCCTCAGGCTGTCTGTTCCAGGACCTTTACTGTGTATATATAAATATATGTATATATATATATATATACATATATATATATATATATATATATATATATATATATATATATGTATCTATCTATATGTATCTATCTATATACATATATATATGTATAGATAGATATAGCTGTGTGTGTGTGTGTGTGTGTGTGTGTGTGTGTGTGTGTGTGTGTGTGTGTGTGTGTTATTGTGTATAATGTGTGTTATGTGTGTATATATATATATATATATATATATATATATATATATATATATATATATATATATATATTTGTTTACTGCGGTAGTGCACTGATCTCAATAGACCATTTAGAGGCCCGACTCAGATGAATAGAATCACATAAGAAATGAACAAATCATATTTACAGATACAAGCATATGCTAGAAGACATATATGTATTTGCAGATGCAAGAGTATGCTACAACATTAAGTTGAAGAAGCTGTTTACAAAGTCAAAACATGGTTGGAAAATGTAATTATGCTTAGCAGAGATTTTGGATAAGATGTAGTCAAAATGACTGAGCTGGCTTATATTTCATGGAATACAGCATACCATTATATACAGCTGTATGAAGACATTAGAAGAGTTAGCTAGTTACAGGAAAGCATACCATGGGGACAAGTCAGAGAAATTGAGAGAGAGGCATGCAGAGGAAAGAGAAGCAGAAAGGAGAGAATGTTTGAGAGATGCAAAGAGAAGAGGGAGATAGAATTAATGACAGGCAGAAAGTGAGGGGTTGACAAGATGAGATAAGGAAGGATGCAAGCGGGATAAAGGAATGTGAGAGAACTGCAGAAAATGCAATGTGACTTGATTGAGTGCAGCTGCACTTTGGGTGAAGAAGTGTTATGTTACTTGGATGTCTTTTGCAGATAGCCAAATAACAAATAGGGATCTCTGGCTAACCAAATATGCAGACAACAGCACTTGTGGTATCATCCTCAAGAACCCCGCTGATATGCAGAAGCTACAATTGGAACTCACACATTCAACAACTGATAGTCAGAAGGCAGGTTAACACTAAATGCTAAAAAGTACAATATCACACATTTGGTAACAATCCCTTCATCCTTGTTATAGTACATATAACACCCCACTTCAAAATGAAAATGTGGTAAGAGACCTTGAAACATGAGTAAATACTTATCTTACCTTTGACCATCATGTTGCACTACTGGTTAGAAAATATTTTTACTTGGTATAGACAATTACAAAAAAATATATTTTCATCTTTATTAATCAGACCTATTATTGAATACATTGCCCCTTTAGTGATATATCTTAATAGGTATATCAAGCAACTGAAAAGACCCCAGAGGTTCCTAACTGAAACAATCACAAGTTTAAAAGAAAAAAGCTACCAGGAGAGGCTGGATGTACTACCCTTTTATTCAGTGTCCTACAGACTCTTTAGGTGTGATCTGTGCCTAGCTTTTCAGACCAATAGGGATCCAGTATTCCAATACCTTTTACATCTCCACAAATCAAACATACATTGGTAAAGAAAAAAAAATCACCTCTTCTGTTTACTGTAAGCTGGTCAACTTAGGAGACTGCAGGAACACTATAAGAAACTATTGTCATAAAAATGACCAAAAGATGTTTTCATACCACAGTTCTCCCTGGCTTGAATGAATCTATTTTGATAGCTAGTGTGCTTAGAGTCAAATCATATTATGTTTAAACGTGACATATATTTTACATATAAAAGTTTTTAGACACATTATATTTATACCGTTAGTGTATTTTAATAGTGTTTATATAAAAATGTTTAGTATATTAACTTAATATTGTTTTAAGAATTCATTTGTTGTTGGTATGTGGAGCAAACACAATATATGTTATTTAAATTAATTTTTTTACTGAGTCTTTAAGGGTTAATTAGGGTGGGTGTTTAATTAAATAATCGACTGAATCCTAGGGTATTTAAACTGATATTTTTTAGATGTAACTTGGATTCTGATGAAGTTGTGTTACAAGCTTATGAAAGCGCTCAATCCGTTTGTTACTGGTGAATAAAGTGGAAATGGTGGAATTTTCCCTCTTTTTGCTGCTTTTTTCAGAGGGTTTGTTTTATTTGTTGGTTACTGGTTGGTGTCTAAAAGTTTTCATACCTCTCATCCTCTAAGATTGAGATATCTGCACAAAGCCATATATAATGGGGGAACAAAAGCCAAAAAATAGGTACCTATTTTAAATATTGCAAACATTACAGACATAGAAAGTTGATAGAATAACAGATTTTGTATTAGATGAATTTTCTGAAGAATATGAAGTCTGCAACTCGAACATCTGTCATCATTTTCTTATTTCAATCCTCAATGATTTGCCAGTGATTTGCCAGAAAAAACAAAGACCAAAAATATGAGGCAAAAATCTGGACATTCTGCAAAAATCTGTACAATTGAGAGTTATGGCCCATGTTTTACAATTGAATCACATTACAATACATACATGGCATTTCAAGTGCCTGTAGAACATTATATGACAAAAGACCATGTTCTCATTCATCTGTTTCAGTTTCATTTTCAGAAAAATGTATTACATGAGTGATTTTAGAAACACTCCAGGAATAGAAATGCTGTGTCTTTCTTAATTCACCATTCTCTTGCCTTTGTTTTCTACTTGTAAGAGAAAGTTACTGCCAGTTGCCTGTCGGGTGCCAGAATCCGCAACATTACCCACGCACATAGGTCACTCCACAACAAGTACAAATATGACTCTGTCATTGTCCATGTTGGTGTGAATGACCTGAGATGTACCTCCCTGGACTACATGAAAAGGGACATACAAGAGCTCTCCAAGGCAGGTATGACCCTAGCCCTGAGTAGTATCTTACCCTCACCAAGTATGATACCACACTACAAGGAAAAAATTATAACATTTCAACAACTGGCTAAGTTTTTGGTGTCATTCAAATAGGATCCAGTATCTGTCTGCCTGGGATGACATGCTCAACAAGCCTCAATGCTTCACCAGAGATGGCTTGCACCTGTCATTCCTGGGATTCAGGACACTGGCAAAGGCTCTTACCCCTACCATAGTGCCTTTTTTAGGCAAGGCTCAAAAAACAAAACCACCACCGTAACAAGTACTAACAATAATAAACTGAGGGTTATGCTGCTAAGAGTTTAAACCTTAAAATGCACTCTCTTGAGGCACTCCTCAACATGGAGAACATCGATATTTGTGCAGTAACTGAGACCTGTTTCAAGGCTCAAGAGAGCAGCCCAGCAATTCCAGTATACAACTCATACCAAACATTTCTGCCACACAACCCGAAACGAAATACAAAGGGAGGAGGTGTATCCATATTCATCAAGGATAACCTCACCTCCAGAATAGTTGCAAAGTATGATGTCTTGGAGATCATCCAAGTACAACTGACAATGGGCAAAACTGCAATACAGATTGTAGCTTGCTACAGATCACCTTCCCAGCCCCAGGACACTCACTCCACTTTCTTCGAGGTATAGGAAAACATGAGAGTTCAACCAAACACCCTTATACTAGGTGATTTAAATTACCCAAACATCAATTGGGAAAACTATGAAAGTACAAATACCTTTGCTCAGCATTTCCTGGAATACATTAACTCCAATGCTCTGGACCAGCTTGTAAACACCCCCACAAGAGGTAAAAATATACTTGACCTGGTCATCACCAACATGGGGACAAATGCTCCACACCTGCGGTAAATTCCTCATTGGTCAGATCTGACCATAAACTCATCACCATAGATATTCACATACTACCCCATCCTCTGTCCCAAAAGAAACCATGGTTAAAAATTTCTCCAACGCGAACTTTATGCTACACAAGACAGAGGTGGCAAACTTTGTTACTCCCATGCAGAATGTCAATATGATTGAATCTGCTATATTCTACACAAAAGCACTCTACAAGCACCTACATGAGTGCATGGACCATGCTATCCCGAACAAGACCCACTCCTCCAAAAAGAGGAGACCAGTCTGGTGGACCCCAGCCATAAACAAGCTCTATAATAGAAGGAGGAAATTACTACAAAAAAAGTAAAAACCCAGGAATGGAGGGACTCCCTGACCAACCTTAGCAAAAAACTAAGAACCCTCATAAAATGCTCTAAGGCGAGCTTTGAAAGAAAAATTGCAACAGACACCAAAGACAATCACAAAGCATTTTTTAGCTATGTCAAAAACCTTAATAGCAACTCTCGGATATGCTCCGAGCTACAGCATAATGGTTCAAAATTCACGGAACCAACTGATATCGCCAATATATTGGTAGATAGGTGCAGTGCAAACTTCACCCCACCCTCTCCCCCCAAAGGGCTCATATCCATACCAGAAGATTGTGCTGCCCCTGAAATCACAGACACCTAGGTGAAAACAGCACTCTCCAAGGCAAAAAACACAGCATCCATGGGACCAGACAGCATTCCTCCAAAATGAATAATCCCCTCACATTAATACCATGTTTAACCACAGCCTCACCTCAGGCTATATGCCCACAGAGTGGCACACGGCAACAGTCATCCCACTCCATAAAGGAGGTGCAACCACTGACCCTGGGAATTATTGCACCATCAGCCTGATGAGTCTCGTCTGCAAGGCCATGGAGCGCATCATCATGGAACTCATAAACAATGACATTGGTAACCTACAAACCCTAGACCCCACCCAGTTTGGGTTCATAAAGGGAAGGTCATGTCTCCTAAATCTGGTTGACGTCTTCAAAATGGTCACTAAAGCAATAGATGAGGGAAAGGTGGTTCACACAGCATACCTTGATATTGCAAAGGCCTTTGATACCATTCCCCACTCGGGAATTATAGACAAACTCACCAACCTAAATATAAACCCCTTCATTGCAAGATGGGTCACTTACTGGCTCATGGATCAAACCCATTCAGTGAGAATAGGAAATGCTAGATCAGACTCCAAACCTGTGACTAGTGGTGTACCACAGAGCTCAGTCCTGCGACCCCTCCTGTTCGATATCTATTTTTCTAAGGTACAAGCAAACACGGGGGGACTATGGCTCACAAAGTTCGCAGATGATCGCAAGCAGGGTGCCATAATCGAGACTCCTACTGATGTAAACATCCTTCAAAAGGGTCTTACGGATACAGATACATGGTGCCAAAACCATGGCCTCAAACTAAATGCAAAAAAGTGCATTGTTATCCCCTTTAGGAAAAATCAAGTACCTATGAACTACAACATAGGTGGCAGCCCACCTATCACAGAGAGTGTGATAAGAGACCTAGGGACTCAGGTAGATAGTAACCTCTCCTTCAACAACCACATTGCCAAAGTGGTTAGAAAATCCTTCTACATGGCCCACCTTATCATAAAAGGGTTTGCATCTAGGAATAAGAAAGTTATTATCCCCCTATACTCATCACTCATTAGACCCATTATTGAATATAATGCCTCGTTCGGGATGTACCTAACAAAACATCTGCAACAACTGGAGGGGCCTCAAAAGTACCTCACTAAGAGGATAATGGGCCTTAAACAGATGCCCTATGCCATGAGGCTAAAAAAACTCAGACTGTACTCGGTCGCGTACTGGCTATTCAGAGGTGATCTCTGCCTGACATACAAGGCTGTGCAAAACCCCAAATTGCTAGAAATGCTCCACCTAAGGAAAACCCAATCCACCAGAGCTACATGCTCAAGGAACATAAACCTGACATCATCAATAAACAGGACGTGTTGGAGGGACAGATTCATGTCCCAGAGACCCCCCTTGCTCTGGAATAAAGTCCCCATATATGTGAGGCAGAGCTCCTCATTGGCACTCTTCAAGAGAAATCTTGATGAGTGGATGGGAAACAGGAAATTCACCCCAGGAATCACTTCTGTGGCCCTGCTCGACAGGGGCGCATGTAGCTAAATCTCGTGGGAGGGAGGCGATAGCACAAAATTTTTGGCTAGGCTTAATTATGCCCTAGGGCCAATAGCCTAGTACCTACCTATGAACCTAAGACTAAACTTTTGGGATCAGCCACAGCTGTCTTCATAGCCCCTGAAGCTCTATGAATTCCAGAGTCACCATAGTTAGAGTACACTACAGTGTTAGTCTTTATTGACTGGCTCCTCTCTTTCCAGAAAGGAAAGCCCTGCTGTTTACTGAGCCATGTGCTCCCTTACCAAGGATCAGACACATGTTGCCTGTTGTTTAGATGATTGCAGCTTACATTCTAAATCCTTAGATATTGCAGGGTGAATTTTACAGCTATGTGTGCAATGACATATTGTGAATGGGTTGTGTCAACCTTACCAGTGATATTCCTTATTGCCCAAACCTCTACATTATTGGTTGACCCCTATGCTGGCCTCGTTCTCAGTTTCTACCAGAAGCTGACATAAGTTGCACTCTAGCATATCTTCTTCACTCTCTCCTCACAGTGTTTAATAGCTTAATAGTCTTTTCCCATATTAGCTCCTCTAAACTTAGTATATTTGCTAAAAAGACACAATGCCTAAACAACATGTTCTACATGGACTGACTCAAAGTCCTGTCACTATACTCCATGCCTTACAGGCTGCTAACAAGTGACCTGTGTCTAGCATACAAGGCATCCTCCAGCTCAATACAGATGGATTTAATGCACATCAGCAAGGCAAATGGCATCAGAAATACTCAGTCTAGGGATCTCAACCTCTTCAGCGAAGTCAAGAAAATGTTTTGGAGGGGCAGGTATATCTCATAGAGGATACCACTGCTCTGAAACAGACTCGCTATCCATGTAAAATAATGCTCATCCATGTCCATCTTCAAGTGCAACTTAGATCTATGGATAGAAAACAAAAAATGTTACCCAAGACAGCCCTCCGTACTACTAGTGGACAGAGGCTGCTCCTAAATGCTTTATCCCATGCATAGGTCCCATCAAATTATCTATTGTACAATCGCAATTATTATCGTTAGGGGTAATATATAATTATCAACTACGAGATGAGTAAGGCCAATCTAACACCAAATGGGATAGGCTAATGCGAGTACCAAAAGGGTAATTGTCTAGGCTTAAAATGGCCCACAAGGGCAGTTGGTCTTGTATTTGCCTATAAACCTATGAACCTGTAATGCTCAACCTGGTAGTCAAACTCAGGACATGTGGGTCATATGCTCAGCTTCATCACTCTGTGTTACAGTTGTATAACTCAGAGTTCTAACGTTCACATGTATTGTTATTTCACTATGTACTAGTGCCCTTATTTTTAAACACCACAAAACCATTTCATTCCTTATATGTCTGTTCTGAATCTGAGCAATGTACAAACCACCACTGCAGTAGATGCGCATTGTCATCCAATGTTAGCACGATATGTACATAAAAAATATGACTGCTGTAGAATCATTGATTTTCCCTGCGCTTTGGTTTGCAGTTGTTCAAAAATGTACATTAAGTATAGCTCACTGGTCTCTCATATGTTTTATACATATAGTCATTATTTATATGAATTAATACCTTAATCATATCAAACAACTTCAACTAACATCTGTGCTGTGCAACTACATTACTGAAGTGGTATATTTATAATGCCCAATTCTTTATAAATTAGGACATGCTTTTTAACTGTCTCAGCTATTAAGATTTTAAGTGTAGAACATAATTCTCAACTGTCCAGATTTTTGCCTTATGTTTTTGCTCCACTCCATTCCTCATAAAATGTGTGGTTTTCTGCCACACCATTGAGGACTTGAAGTCAATAAATAATGGCAGGCATTTGAGTTTCTGACTTCATATTCTTCTGAAAATACATACTAATGCAAAACTTGTCATTCTATCAACTTTCTAAAATTCTAAGAGCAATATTTAAAATCTGAGCCTGATTTTGGGCCTTTGTCCCCCTATTATTGTTGGCTTTCTCCAAATTTCTTGCACCAATAACACAGGTATGGTGTGGAATATAGTTTCAAAACTTTGAAAAGAAACATGTATTCCAAATTTAGAATGTTTGTACATTTACACAAGTGGTTTGTTTATTTTGTGTTCCTTTATTTGCCTGCTGAAAAGATGTGTTTAATAGCTTAATTGGCTGCGGGCAGCTCTATTCTACTGACCACCTGGTAGCAGAACACTGCCGTGATTTTGTCTACACATCTGGTTCTACTTTTCTAAAGAAATATTTATTAAACTTCTGAATAGTCAGCACATCAGTAATTGTTGTGCTACTCTAATAAACATTGTAAAATTAATATCACAACCCATTCCTAAATATACGAATAACATTCAGCCTACTACTGCATGAGTATATACCAAAAACAAATGCTATATTCAAAATAAGCACATTTAATTATTGCATAACTCACATCAAAACCCCCTGTTTATCTGTTTCTTGATACATGTATGCATGCATGTATGTATATATGTATGTATCTATCTGCCTGTCTAAATCTATCTATCCATACATCACTATCAACCTATTCAGCTATCTTTGAGTTAATAAAATTAACAAATTACTGTTGAAAGAAACTTCATTAGTTTGTACCATGTTGCAACAATGCCAGCAGTAACTAAAAACAATACTCATGCTGCATGACAAAGGATATTGCCACTATAAAAATGTCCCTGACTATCATTGCTGCTTTGACTGTAACAGTATAAAACACAGCAGAATTAATTGAAGATATCATATCAGAGACTTTATCTGTTAACAGGTCAGCATTCATGCAGAAACAATAATGCACATACAGAGGCATGCAGACACAACAGTATATGCGTTATCAGTTTGAATATAATAACTATGTGGAAAGGCATCATCATATCCCTGCATCATAGCAAAGCACTGCAGAAGTTCTGGAGTGATGATGAAGTTCAGAGGTGGTACACTGAAACTATGTTACTACTGCTAACAACAAAAATAGTAATATCAATATCAGTATCAATCAATCAGTCTTGATTGGTCTCCTTTGTACCCCATCCAAAATCCAGAGGATGACATCTCTTTTCATCACCACCCATAGCACAATTCAAAATTTCCCACCAGTCGCAGGAGGCTAAAGGGCCATAAATGTCTCTGGATAACAAATGTAATCAGGAATATAATTAATCAAAAGACAAGGGCCGGTCAACTTGAAACAGAATGCACCAAATGAATAACTTCATCATGCTTATCTATCTCTTAGAAAACAATCTGGAATAACAACCAACACAGCTAAATCTCTAGTCATATAAGAACAAACAATGAGAGCCTCCAAAACACCTAAACATTTTTGGAAAGAAAGAAAATCACTTATAGGTCACACCTTGTCCAATAAAACTACCCCTCCCCCCATATAGCACTACAGACAGCCTCTCTGCTGATGATTGTATAAGACTGTCTCATCTCCTCCCCTCAGGCCATCATCAGCTCATTCCCTTCCACTTCAAACCACACTTCACTAGATTGTAAGTTATCACAAAGACTGTATCACTTAGCACAATACTTCCCAGAGATATGTGCTAATGAAACTACAAAATAACCTAACATTCTCCACTGCAGACTTCAACACACCCCACTATCCTCAGGAGAGCAGTAGAAAAAAATCAGAACCTATTACCTTTATCTGCAGTCTTTCTCTTACCTCATGAAAAGTCGTCCAGTACTACAGCACACTATTATTATTTCTCTTTCAAAGGTCCACCCACCGACCCAAAACTCAAATGGATTATAGAGCAATTTCCAGTGTCTGCCCACTAGCCAAAGCCTTTGAGGAAAATTCTTTATAAAAAAATGCTTAACCACATCTGTAGCTATGGACTTCTCTCAGGTAAATACTTTTTTTCTGAAATGCATTGAATACCACAATAGCTCTTTTCCCAGTAACAGATGCAATTTGTAGTAATATCAACAGTGTACTCATTACAGCTGTATTGTCTGTGGACATGACTAGGGCATTCAAAGCAGTTCATAGGTTGGTACTAGGCTATCGGCCCTAGGGCCTATACAAGCCTAGCCATAACAATTCCCTGGTTATTTCTTCCCAGAATATTTACTTCCCTGGTCCCTTGTCTAGCAGGGCGACTGACGTGATCCCCGGGGTGAATTTCCTATCTCCCATCCAGTTGTCAAGGTTCCTTTTGAAGAGGGCCAAAGAGTAGCTCAGCTTGACATGTATAGGCAGTCTATTCCAGAATATGGGGAGTCTATGGGTCAGGAACCTATCCCTCCAGCATGTTTTGTTCATTGTGATGACCAGGTTTAGATCCCTGGATCATGTGGCTCTGAGGGATTGGGATTTCCTTAAGTGTAGCATGTCCAACAGCACTTGGTTTGACATGGCTTTGTATGTTAAGCAGAGATCGCCTCTGAGTAGGCGATATGTGACAGAGTATAGCTGGAGTTTTTTTAGATGGTCAGCACAGGGCATCTGCTTTAGGCCTGTGATTCTTTTAGTGAGGTATTTCTGTGGCCTTTCTAGTTGTTGCAGATGTCTTGTGAGGTACATACCAAATGGGGCATTGTACTCTATAATAGGTCTAATGATGAGCACTGTGGGACAATTACCTCCTTTTTTCTGGATGAAAAGCCCTTAGTGATGAGGTGTGCCACACAGAAGGATTTCCTGACTATTGTGGGTATGTGGTTATCGAAGGTGAGGCCACTGTCCACCTGTGTTCCTAAGTCCCTTATCACACTTTTGGTGTTTATTGTACTGCTAGTTATGTGGTAATTCATGGGTACATGGTTTTTCTCAAAGGGGATAACTATACATTTCTTGACATTGAGCTTGATCCCATGGCTCTGGCACCAAGCATATGTTTCTGTAAGGCCCTTTTGTAGAATATCCACATCATTTGGGGATTCAACAGTCGCTCCCAGTTTGCAGTCATCTGTGAAATTTATTAGCCAGTGTCCCTTAGTGCTGGCCTGTACTTCAGAGAAGTAGATGCCAAACAAGAGCATCCCAGGACTGAACCCTGAGGTACTCCGCTTGTCACTTGTCTGGAGCTGGATTTTGAGTCAGCTATTTTTACAGTGTGGGTTCTGTCAGTAGGCCAGTTGGCAACCCATTGAGTGATGTAGGGATTAATGCCCAGCATAGTAAGTTTATCTATGATTCCAGAGTTGGGGATGGTGTCAAAGGCCTTGGCAAGGTCCAGATAGGCTGTGTGGACTGCCTTACCCTCATCCATGGCTCTGTGGACTGGTTTGAAGAAGTCAATCAGGTTGAGGAGACAAGATCGGCCCTTTACAAAACCAAACTGGGTGGGGTCCAGTGTTTGGCAGTTGCCAGTGTCTTTGTTTATAAGTTCCATGATAATGTGTTCCATGGCTTTGCAGACTAGGCTCGTCAGACTGATGGGACGATAGTTCCCGGGATCCAAGGTGGATCCCCTTTGTGGAGTAGGATAACTGCAGCTGTGCGCCACTCATTGGGCATGAAGCCTGAGGTGAGGCTATGATTAAACATGACACTTAGGTGAGGTGCCAGTTCATTTTGTAGTTCATGTAGTACACAGCCTGGGATGTCATCTGGTCCCATGGATGCTGTATTCTTAGCTTTGGAGAGTGCATTTTTTACCTGTGTGGCCATGATTACTGGAATTTGGCAATCTTTTGGTATTGAGATGGGCCCTTTAGCAGGTGAGTGGGGTGAGGTTGGCACTGACTCGATCTGCCAGGATATTGGCAATATCCTTGGGATCAGTATATTTAATGCCATTGTGTTGTAGCTCACAGTAGATCTGAGCATTGCCATTTAGATTCTTGACATAACTATAGAATGCCTTGTGGTTGTCCTTGGAATCTTCGGCAATTTTATTTTTGTAACTAGCTTTGGAGGATTTTATGAGGGATCTTAGCTTCTTACTGAGGCTGATAAGGGAGTTTTTTGCATCCTTGGATTTTCCTCTTTTCTGCAACAGTTTCTTCCTTCTGTTGTATAGTTTGTTTATGGCAGGGGACTACCATACTGGGTTCCTTTTTTTGGAGGAGACCCTCTTGGTTCTGTTTGGAATGGCATGATTCATGCATGAGTGGATGTGCTCATACAGTGCCTTAGTGTAGGATTCAGCGGTCAAACTTTCAGTTTCCATCTGCATGGGTGTCATGAAGTTTGTCACTTCTGACTTGAGTAGCATGAAGTTGGCTTTGGAGAAGTTTTTTATGGAGGTTTTCCTACTGGGGGTGGGATGTGGACATCAAGGGTGATTAGCTTATGGTCAGACCTGACCAACGAGGTGGTGACCACTGGTGTGGAGCATCATTCTCCCATGTTGGCAATGACCAGGTCTAAGATATTTGAGCCCCTGGTGGGACTAAGGATTAGTTGGTCCAGGGCATTGGAATTTATGAATTCCAAGAACCGTTGGGCAAAGGTATTAGTACCTGAGTAGTTTTCCTAATTAATGGCAGGGTAGTTTAAATCACCCAGTGTTAGGGTGTTTGGCTGTATCTTAATATTTTCTAGTATGTTTAGAAAGGTGTAGTGAGAATCTTGGGGCATGGTGGGGGTTCTGTAGCAAGCTATAGTTTGGATTGCAGTCTTACCTAGTGTTAGTTGCACCTGTAGAATTTCAGATGCATTGCGTTGAACAACTAGCCTGGAGGTGTGACTATCCTTGGTGAATATGGACACTCCTCTGCCTTTAGTGCTTCAGTCCTGGTTTGGTGGCCGAAACGTGTGGTAAGAGTTGTAGCCTGGTATTGCAGGGGTGCTGCTCTCTGGATCCTTGAACCAGGTCTCAGTTACTGCACAGATATCAATTTTTTCCATTTTTAGGAGTGCCTTGAGAGAGTGCATTTTGAGGTTTAGACTTCTAGCATTGAGTAGCATTACCTTCAGATTTTGCATGCCTATATCTATTACGGTGGTTGTTTTGTCCTTTGAGCCTTGCCTAAAAAAGGCACTATAGGGGTGGCAAGAGCCTTAGCCAGTAACCTGAATCCCAGGGGCGACAGGTGCAGACCATCTCTGGCAAAGCATTGTGGTTTGTCGATCATGTCATCCCAGGCAGACAGATACTGGATCCCCTTTGAATGACACCAGAAATTTAGCCAATTGTTGAAGTCAATCATTTTGTCCTTATACTGTGGTATCATTCTGGGCAAAGGCAGGATGCTGCTCAGGGCTAGCGTCATACCTGCCTGGGCCACAAGATCCGAGAGCTCTTCCATGTCTCTTTTCATGTAGTCAAGGGAGGTATGCCTCAAGTCATTCACTCCTACATGGGCAATGACAGAGTCATATTTGTACTTGTTGTGGAGTGACTTGAGTGCATGCATTATGTGGCGGATCCTGGCATCTGACAGACAGCTGACAGCAATTTTCTCTCCTTGTTCAGCCTGGTGAGTGGGACTTCAGTGTGCCTGACTATAGCATCACCTATTACTAAAGTGTTGGGTATGTTGTCTTGCCTTAGGGGCTGTTGTTTGTTGGCACACTGGTGTTTTGAGCTATGGGTCACTTTGGTTGTGATTGGTGTTTGTTTGCATTTCAGCTTCGGAGGTCCTTTTTGCTTGGGCAGGTTAATGTTAAGGGACTCTGCATAAGTGGGTTTAGTGTTACTTTGTATGGATGTTGATGGCATGAGTTTTGAAGGGCTATGTGTAGCTTGAGGTGTAGTGCAGGTGTTAACCTTCTCCTCTTGACTGTCTAGCACAATCTTGCCTGGAGAGAGCTTTGCTTCCAGTCTGGCTATGTGAGTGCATCTCTCGCAGGTTGTAGTGCTGGGTGGTAGGAGGAGAGGGTTGTGTGTGTACATGAGGCAATTGCTGCATTGCCTCAGTATGCCCAGATTCATCAGGTAGACAGGAGAGATCACTGGAAGCTGACCCTTGGACATGCCTGGCTTGGTGTTTCTTTTGTAAAGTACAAGAGCTGTTTTCCCTTACCTTGGCAAGGTACTCTGCAATTATAGGCTGTTTAGTGCCCACAATTAACTTCTCCTTATTAACAAGGAGAATTGTGTGCTTGTATCAGTTTAAGGCTTCCTAGTGCTATCCAGCAGGTTTTAGAGCAAGTGCTAGTCACAGGGATTCAGATTTTAGTGCTACTACTGAGAAACCAGCTAGTTCTAAGGGAAAACTGCTCATTAACAAACTACAAAAATTTAACTTTGGTACGAGCACAATAAAATGGTCTCTAACCTATACTGATAATATAACATTTCAAGTTCTTTCAGATAATGAATATTTATTAATAGGCACACTCAATTTGGGTGTTGCTTAGCAGAGAGCCAGATCATGGACAAAGGGGGCCTATACAGAGAAATGAATCAGATTCCTGCTAGCCATACCAATATCCCATTACTCGGCATCTCTCCACATTTACCATAAACACTGACAAAACCTGTCAGTATACATATTTTTTTATTTAATTTTAGAGTTACCATAGATTTGGATTTGGTGTAAAACTCATTTGCAAGTGCTAGACAAACTGCACACACTGCATTTCACATCTCTGTGCCTGTAAAAAGCAAGTGAAATAAATGTGTATTCATTATTAATACTAAACTCATAGACTTCATGCTGTCAAACTTATTCACAGCTAAATAATAAACATACTGCCAAAATTCAGAAAATATGAGGAATCTAAATAACACAACTCATAATGATGTTCATGCTTACTTCAACCAAGTTCCTTGCTTTACATCATAACTATTCTAGTTCATGGGCAGTTACTAGCCTTGCAGTCCAAGGGACTATTGATGAACCTTGTCCAAATTTCCTCTTGTCCCAAAGCACTGTCTACTTATGTTAATTTATCAAGGACAGGGCACAACATAAATACCAGGTAAAATCAGAGCTGCTCTGTGAAACTGGAAACAGGTGAGAGTCAGACCACTCTAAATCACTTAAAATTTAATAAAGCATTGACTTTGCATCAATATGTATTTTATGAACTATATAAGGATGAAGCTCTGTGACTGACATTGACAGACTGCAATCCTCAGTGATTTACCATAGTGCAAAAAAGTAAGTATTAAAGGATGCTTTGCATTTGTGTGGAGGATTAAGACTCTTGATTGCAATAGTACAGAGTTTGGGTTTGTGTGAATTCACTTTATCAGACAGTGCCCCTAAATGGTGCGCGCACACACACACACACACACACACACACACACACACACACTGCATAGTTGCACTAACCTTAGTCTTGTTTCCTGAACAGTAAGAAATAGAAATCAGTAGGAGCAGAGCATAATGCTGCAAGCTTAAGTTATTTCATGGCCTTCAAGTCTTGCACCAATAGTGTGTGTGCTTTCTTGTATTCACACTAAATAGTCTACTTGTTAGTCAAAAGAGTAAAAACAGGGAAGGGAAATCACTGATGGATGACTAGGCCCTAGGCATCTGCCTAGTTTACCTTCTGCTAGAGCCATTCCTGCCACAGGGATCAGTTTTAGACCCACTATTATTGTCCTTATTTATTAATGGCAGTATAGAAGAACATCCCTCATTAAATGTTACATTAAACTCTGATGATATTCTCTTTTTTAAATCACACCAGTTTCCATTAAACCTTCATATCTTACTTCAGCACTCTTTTCATACCTCTCAATCTCTTAGATTAAGAAATCTGGACAAAGACATTAATAAAAGTGGAACAAAGGCCCAAAAATAGGGTCAATTTTTAAATATTGCTCTTAGAAACTTAGAAAGGTGATAAAGTAACAGGTTTTGCATTAGCATGAATTATCTGAATGGCATGAAGTCTGAAATTCAAATGTCTGTCATTATTTTCTAACTTCAGTTTTCAATGATTTGCCAATAATTTGCCAGAAAACCACAATTTTATGAAAAATGGATCAAAAATATGAGGCAAAAATCTGGATATTCTGTAAAAGTCTGTGCAGTTGAGAGATATGAGCTCTTTCTCTAATCTTTGCACTTGGACAGAGAAGAATAGTCTCCACATTAGCCATAAAAGATCAATTTAAAGTTTGTTTCTACTCCACAGCAAAGTACCACAACTGCCATACTTAAAAGTAACAGATATTCATAGCAACAGTATTCCCATGGTGTCTGAATGCAAATACATTGGTCTTATTCTTGATCTCTTCCTTAACTTTAACATATATACATAAACTATAGTTACTAAAGCCCTAGCACAGCTAAAACCTTTCCACAAAATAACTCATCCCCTCTCTCCTGCTGCATGTGTGGTGTTATGTAAAAATTGTACTGCTTCCAAAACTGGAATACAGTTTACCATTTGTTGTCTTGATGTACAAAGTTCTAAGTGATGGTTTTTGCCCACCATTTCAGAGGAAACTCCCCTCAGACAACAGACTTATTACCTAAGAAGTAGTCAAGAAAATGGAGTGCCCAACACTATGGAGCCAACTTAGTCCTAAGACAAAGAAATCAGCCCTCTCTGAACAACTGCAGAGTGAAATAGCATGTATGTGCTACAGGGATATGGTTAGTAGCGTACTGTTTCATGGACTACACTAAAGCTTTCTAAAATGTAACTTGCATTGTTACATAATATGCGTAATTAAAAGGTAAAATGCTAAATTATAACTCGTCGTATTGTAATTCCAGTGTATAACTAATTCTACTCATAACATACTTTAACAGAAGGAGTGAACTACAGTAGGCAGTTTGCTCTTACCTTTGTGTTTTATTTTTTGCTAATGAGATTTATGTTTTGCAATCTCTGTCCTAGCATATCTGCCTCATATTCAACAATGAGCTGCATGTTATAGCAATTTCTGTTTAATCCTGCCATGGCCAATTATGCTGATTTCTGCTCATATCCAACAGCATATTTACAAAATTGTACAAACAAGTGTTTATCTATTTAATTGTCATAATTCTGTCTACATATTGCCTAAATTTTCAGTACTTTACCTCCGACCTGGCTCATGACTAAAAAGCGTGTTAGAACCAGCAAATAAATAAATTAATAAATAAATAAATACATGACCCATAAATGCACACAACACCCTGTCAAAGGAAAAATCAAAGATCAATGCAGCAAAGGTTCAGTTAAGGTTCTTTTATTCTTGTACAAGGAGACAAAAATGCAGTTCAGAAATTTGTCTGACATTATACAGGAAATACTTCATTATTATACTGTTCTGTAAGCCATTGCCCTCTAAGGTGACGTAGTCAAATATAACTCTAAGCATTGTTCTAAAACAGGTGTTTACTAAGTTTTTCTGCTGATATAACAATTATAAATGTTCCCATGAGAAAGTTTTCTCAAAAACAATGTGGCCTTGCTGACCACCGGTCTGTAACTATTTGGTGTTACAATTTGTGATTCTTTCTTACTTCGAACACAAAGCATATACTGATTACAGCCTTTAGTTTTATCAAGTTCCTCTACAGCTGCAGTGTTCACTCAACATGAACAAGGTTATTTGCTTAAGTCTAATAACATTTCAGAATACTGTATTGTTCTATTTTCCTAACGCTATCAAAATCATCTGTTTCTCAGTGTATGAACAAGGTCATTCACCGAGCTGACCAGAAGCAAAGTCAGAAAGTACATGCAATTATTTTCAAGCCTGTAGCAGAATAAATGTGTTAACCATTTTAGGCTTCTAATGCAGCAAGCATAATGCTAAAACATATATGAATACATATTTTACTATATATGTGAATACATATTTTTCTTACAGTTCCCCCCTATTAACACTTTTATTCTCTTCAAAGGCATAAACAGTTAATTTCTTCTCCCAACCTCTTCCACGTGGGATGTGTGGTTAGGTGAGTCATTTAATTTAAACTTCTGAAAGCATTTCATTTTCCAGCAATTTATCAACTTCAGTGTTTTGATACAAGGTTTCAGATACTGACATGTCTATCAATTCTTTAATCAGTTTTTTCATGCAGGGTATGCCACAACACGCAACAGGAGTATCCCCACACAGACAGCTATTAATATGTTCATTATGAAGGTACCCCACCCCACCAACAGATTCTGGAAAAAGTCCGTCAGTGGGTTGGGGCCTGGTTTGGTCATGGCCGACACTTGCTGTATCACTTCAAGGTGGTCGTTTATCTCATGTTGATAATCAGGTATATATGCACAACACTCTTATTTAATTAAAGCGCACGTACCACCTCTCGCCGCTAGGGTGAAGTCGAGAGCCATACGGTTCTGGAGCACTACAGTTCTCATAGCATTCAGTTAATCAGTTATCAATTCAAGAGCAGAAAAAGTTGCATTACTCATTACTTCGAGAAGTTTAGACAGTTTTTGCAGTTCCCAAATCAATTTTGCCGCTCCATATGCTGGTAATATGCCTGCCCACGATATGACAGCATCACTCAAGTCCATGTGCGTCAGCTTGGTATCCACGGTATGATGGTCTTTCCAGCCCGCCTTGATCCGTCCCACTGGATTCTCAGGCTTTCTGACAGCTTTCTTGGCTACATCTCGGGTATTTTGAATATTTCCCTGAGGCAAAACTGCAGTGTGTCGTATGGCTGGAACCAGGTACCCCAAAAAACAACTGCTGGACCAATTCTCAGGTAACCATTTATATGCTTTCTTACCACACACAAAATAACAATCCTCTACCTTAGTAGTTACTTTATTATGAAATGGCTGCCCTGCATGAAATATTTCCCTATCTATTACAGACAGTTGCTTAAAAAGAACAGGATTACGTTGCACTTCATCAATAGTCTTGTGCATGGACTCATGAAATGAGTCATAATTCGAATTACAAACTGTATCCATTCTGTTTGCTTTGGTATAACATTTGTAATGTACAGTCACATTGCACCTGCTCCAACCCACTTGAATTGTGTCATTCTTATAAAAACATACAATTCCCTTTTGTGTCACAGGCAAATACAGTGCTACCTTATCATGTGCTTTGATAGCTACAGTCTCATAAACCAAATTTTCCCAGGTCTCATTGACCCCTAGGGGGACTGCAGTCATTAATAACCCCCCGTATGCTGTTGGTATGGCTGTGCAAATCCAGCAATTCGAAACATTAAAAGTCTCAGCATACACACGTGTAATTGCCTGATAAGTGTTAAAGTTCGGGTGCCAGTCTATGGTCGGCTCATCACGTTTACTCAGTTCAGCTGATGTGGCTGAAAAAAGGATGGGCCACAGCAAAAAGATTATTGTTGTCAGTACAATTAACAGGATAACCATGCAATACTTCTGGAGTTGTTCTGCATTCCTGTTTGCTCTAGATTCTGTCATGTTTAGTCTTTCTGTGAAACAGCAAGATTTTTATCTAGCTCAAAGTTTTTGCAAAGTTTACAGTGTGTCAAATGGACCCAAGAGGATTTCTCACTGATCTTGATTACTGTGGGTGTTGACAAGAGGACCTGGTAAGGTCCCTCCCACTTTGGCGAGGTCCAATTCTTCCGCTTGACAATCTTCACCCAGACCCAGTCGCCTGGGGCTACTGTCGCTTCCAATGGTTGATTTGGCTCTTTACCTGAAACAGAAGACTGCAAAAGATGTTTAGAGTTCAGCATACATCCCATATATCTTGCTAGTGTACAGTCTGCTTCCTGGTCCGTGGGCATGAGAGATTTACACTGAGGGGTATAGTATGCCCTCCCAAATATTATCTCAAAAGGGGTCAATCCTTTCTCATTCGGAACAGTTCTCATGCTCAACAGTGCCAGGGGCAGGCAGTACACCCAATTCTTTTGTGTATCTGACATCAACTTCCTAAGCTTGTTCTTTAAAATCCCATTGTGCCTCTCCACCAACCCTGCAGACTGAGGATGATATGCACAATGGTTTTTCAAAGAAATTCCAAAATATCTACTGAGTTGCTGTATAGTTTGATTTACGAAATGTGTGCCATTGTCACTGTAAATCCTTTCCGGTATACCAAATCTAGGAATAATCTCTTTAACCAGAGCCTTTGCAACCGTAGCTGCATCTGGATTTTTAGTCGGAAAGGCTTCCATCCATTTGGAAAACATATCTACAATGACAAGGCAGTAACATTTATTTTCACATTTACTCAGTTCTATGAAATCCATACAAATAGTGTGAAATGGATACGTTGGTGTAGGGAAACTCCCTTGCTTGGGCTTTAATGGCCCCTGTGCATGATGTTTGTTACAAGTGTGACATGATAAACAAAATTTTTTTGTATAGTTTGTAAATCCGTATGTAGTGAATACCCGGTTGACTAACTGTACCATCCCCCCTGTTGAGACATGGCATTGCCCATGGCTCAACAAAGCTGCATATCTAAACAAATTAGATGGCAATATTGGTTTTCCTTCTTTGGAGATGTACAGTCCTTCCTTGAGGAGTGCTCCTCGCCTTACCCACTTTTGTTTTTCTGCCTGTGTAGTAAGTGTTTGCATTGTTTTCAACATTTCTAAGTCTAAAATCTCAGAAGGTTGTAATTCCTCGTTCAAAAGAAATGCTTCTGAGGCTGCTTGCTTTGCAGCTGTGTCAGCTCTTGCATTGCCTTTTGAAATCCTATCTTGTTGCTTGGTATGAGCTATGCATTTACAAATAGCTACTTTCTGAGGTAACTTAATTGATTCTAACAAATCTAAAATAAACTGTGCATGATTAATCGGTTTGCCAGTAGATGTCACCATTCCTCCATTTTTCCACTGTTGTGCAAAAACATGTACAGTAGAAAAAGCATACTGGCTGTCTGTAAAAATGTTCACACATTTACCCTTTGCTAAGGTACATGCTCGTGTCAAGGCAATCAACTCTGCTGCTAAGCTATGTGGTAAAGGTTTTGCTTCTATAATTTCAGTATCAGGAACTACTGCATATCCTGTTAGGTTCCGTCCTGTAGGACCCTTTCTGCATGAGCCATCCACGTAATATGTCACCTCGGCATCATCCAAGGGAACATCCGTGAGATCTTTTCTGGGCATTGTCTTTTGCTCAATTATCTGCAGGCAGCTGTGCGGTGTGCCATCTGCAGGAGTTGGGAGAAAGGTAGACAGATTCAAAGTTGTACAACGTTCAATTGTCATGTGAGGTTGGCTCAACAAGATAGTCAAACAGGATAGATGCCTAGCAGGAGAAAGATATGCTACCTTCTCTTGCAGTAAAATAATCGCGACTGCATGAGGCACTCTCAATGTTAGAGGGTGGAATAAAACTACTGAGGCTGAATCCTGCACTGCCATTGCGGCTGCAACTACTGCTTGTACAAAGTGGGGCAAAAACTGCGCCACTGGGTCCAGTTGTGATGAATAGTAAGCAATGGGGCATTGCTTGTCCCCATGCTGTTGTGTCAATACTGACATCATATAACCTTGTTTACAATCTACGGTTTAGAAGAAACGTTTATGATAGTTTGGTAATCCTAAAACTAATGAGGATGCTATCAACTGTTTCAGTTTACAAAAAGCCAATTCTGCTTCTGGTGTCCATTGTATCAAATCTTGCGCTGCCATAGGCTTCTTAAAAATCAGGTTGGTTAATGGTGCAGATTCCAAAGCATAGTTTGGGATCCAGCTCCGAAAAAAATTAGTCGTGCCAAGAAAAGACATCATTTCCTTCTTGGTTGTGGGTTTTGGTGCTTGTAAGATTGCTATTTTTCTGTCTTCATCTAATGTCCTACCCTCTTTGGATATTACATATCCAAGTTACTTAACTCGTTTTCTCCAAAGCTGCAATTTATCTTTGCTTACTTTGTGTCCTTCAGCGGCTAAGAATTTCAGTAATGCTATAGTGTCTTCCTTACAATCTTGCTGGGTGGGGGCTGCCAGCAGGATGTCATCAACATAAAGTAAAATCTGACTACCTTTTGGTGGGGTAAACCCCGCCAAGTTACTTGCCATCTCTTGTGAGAATATCGTTGGACTTTCACAATATCCCTGTGGTAGTCAGATATGTATACCGCTTCCTGAAATGTAAATGCAAACCAATACTGGCTGTCAGGGTGTATCGGTATTGAAAAGAACGCATTGCTAATATCTACCACAGAAAAATATTTTTGTTGAGGCTTTAGATCATTTAATAGGGTGTGTGGATCTGGCACCGTGGGTGCCCTTGATATTACTGCATCATTTACAGCTTGCAAATCTTGGACCATACGCCATTCTCCATTTGCTTTCTTAACCGGGAATAAGGGTGTGTTACATGGTGAATCAGGAGATTCCACCAGTATTCCTTCCCTAAGAAAAGCTGCTATGATAGGTTTAATACCTGCTTCTGCATCTTTTCTTAAGGGGTACTGCTTTTTTTGTGGTCTAAATGCTGACTTTGGCATGATGGTAACTGGTCCTGCTGTACAAATAAGTCCTACATCTGATTTCCCTGTTGACCAGAGAGTCTCTGGTATGTCTAATAAAGCTTTTTCTTCCTCCTGGAATAAAACTACTGAGGCCAAATCCTGCACTGCCATTGCGGCTGCAACTACTGCTTGTACAAAGTGGGGCAAAGACTGCGCCACTGGGTCCAGTTGTGATGAATAGTAAGCAATGGGGCATTGCTTGTCCCCATGCTGTTGTGTCAATACTGACGTCATATAACCTTTACAATCTACGGTTTAGAAGAAACGTTTATGATAGTTTGGTAATCCTAAAACTAATGAGGATGCTATCAACTGTTTCAGTTTACAAAAAGCCAATTCTGCTTCTGGTGTCCATTGTATCAAATCTTGCGCTGCCATAGGCTTCTTAAAAATCAGGTTGGTTAATGGTGCAGATTCCAAAGCATAGTTTGGGATCCAGCTCCGAAAAAAATTAGTCGTGCCAAGAAAAGACATCATTTCCTTCTTGGTTGTGGGTTTTGGTGCTTGTAAGATTGCTATTTTTCTGTCTTCATCTAATGTCCTACCCTCTTTGGATATTACATATCCAAGGTACTTAACTTGTTTTCTCCAAAGCTGCAATTTATCTTTGCTTACTTTGTGTCCTTCAGCGGCTAAGAATTTCAGTAATGCTATAGTGTCTTCCTTACAATCTTGCTGGGTGGGGGCTGCCAGCAGGATGTCATCAACATAAAGTAAAATCTGACTACCTTTTGGTGGGGTAAACCCTGCCAAGTTACTTGCCATCTCTTGTGAGAATATCATTGGACTTTCACAATATCCCTGTGGTAGTCGCGTATATGTATACCGTTTCCCCTGAAATGTAAATGCAAACCAATACTGGCTGTCAGGGTGTATCAGTATTGAAAAGAACGCATTGCTAATATCTACCACAGAAAAATATTTTTGTTGAGGCTTTAGATCATTTAATAGGGTGTGTGGATCTGGCACCGTGGGTGCCCTTGATATTACTGCATCATTTACAGCTTGTAAATCTTGGACCATACACCATTCTCCATTTGCTTTCTTAACCGGGAATAAGGGTGTGTTACATGGTGAATCAGGAGATTCCACCAGTATTCCTTCCCTAAGAAAAGCTGCTATGATAGGTTTAATACCTGCTTCTGCATCTTTTCTTAAGGGGTACTGCTTTTTTTGTGGTCTAAATGCTGACTTTGGCATGATGGTAACTGGTCCTGCTGTATGAATAAGTCCTACATCTGATTTCCCTGTTGACCAGAGAGTCTCTGGTATGTCTAATAAAGCTTTTTCTTCCTCTTCTAATAAGAGTGCTTTTCAGCTGTCCCCGCTTGACTGCAAGTGTACAGCTGGGTGTGTCTGTGTTATCCAATTCAATTTCTGTCTTTGTACTCCTTGTTCTGATAGTTCTGACTCTGTCTCCTTTTCCCATTTTGTGACTTTTTCTCCTAGATCTGCCCTTTTCATACTCTTGTCCTTAGTTAAACTAACATGTGGTAATCGATTTGATTTATGCAGTGCAAAGAACTCCTGGGGCAATGAACAGCTAACTACACTGTTCCCTTTCATGTCCCAGTACAAATTACGCAATACTAATCTGTTTGCACGGTTTTTAAACAATTCTTGCTCATATTCTTTGTCAGGTCCTGGTGTATTACAATAATACAGAGTACAGTGCAACAGATGTTGTATGTCAATGCAAAGGGAGGGGAACTTACTGATAGCTACATTCATTAACTCTCCAGTTATTGCCCCAGGACCAGTCGTAACCAAGTCCTGGCTGTACCAATAAAATGTTTCACCCTCCGATTGCACTGCAAAAGTATTAATTTGTCGCTGTGCTTCCATACCCTGCATGGTTGGGACTACTGCTATGCCAAATAGTTGCATAAGGTCTCTGCCCAAAAGGTTCTCTGGGCATTTCGCAGAAACAACAATTTTACTTTTCTCGGTTAATCCTGAAACAGGATCTGTTATTGCAATATTATGGGAGAGAGGCTCCTGATACAGCTGTCCATTAGCTGCTTTCACTAATAAGTAATCATGTGACTCTGAATTGTCCGGTAGTTTGGAGGGGTGTACCAGGGTTCGTGATGCCCCTGAGTCACACAGAAATTTGACTTCCCTCCCTTCTACCAGGAGTGTAACTTCTGGTTTCGTGTCAGCCAAATAGAGCTCCAAGCTCAATAAGGCTAGGTCTAATATTTCATTGTCTTCACCATCGGTAGCTTCCTGCACTTCCTCTATTTCTCCTAACACATTCTCTGCTCTGTCCATCACATTCTCATTTGTCCCTTCTTCATTATTCCTATCTAGTGATTCTTGACTATCATATAGTCAGTCCTCACCCTCTTCATTTTTATCCTCCATAGCAGCCTTCTTATTTTTCTTACAATCCCTTGCCATATGTCCCTTTTTACCGCATTTGAAACATTCACCCCTTTTCTTTCGCCCGTCAAAGTCCTCTGATCGCTGATCAGATTGTTTGTTTCCCTGGGCATTCTTCTTGTCCTTCTTTCCGGACTGTACTAAATAAATTTCTCTGTCATCTACAGCAAATACTTGGGCTTTCTTTTTCTTTTTGTTATTAAAATGCCTTTCGGCATGTCTAGAATATTCAAGCAGTGACTGTAATCTGCTTGTGCGATGATCTACAATATGCTTCATAATAAAACTACTTATGGGTGCAATACTGCCTTTTAAAAATGCATTCTTTAACTGCTGCTCATATGGGGAATCTTGTGTCTGATCTTCAGAAATCTGCATTCCACAATGGTTATTAAAACATTCTAATAATCTGGCATAATACCTATCAACAGTTTCACCTTCTTGTTGGATGCATTGATTAATGCAAGTCCAGTCTGCCCTAGGCTTCCATTTCTCAGAGATTCGGTCTGTTAGACCTTTCACTCTGTTGTCTAACTCTGAGCTGCTATGTGGGAGGGGCTTAAGTGCAGCGTCACGGGGATTCCAGTTGCCACTGATCCTGTGCCAATCTGGTCCTACTATTTGTCTGACTACTTTTTCTACTTCTTCTCCGTTTAAGTGATAACTTAACCTCATACCTTCCAAGTCTTCTAAAAACTTTCTAAAATTAACTTTTTGATGGGGAATTCTCTCTGTGGCTTTCCGGATATCTTCCGGTGTCCACGGTCTGTATACTAGGAGAGTTGGGTCCTGCCCTTCTTGTCCTGCCTGAGGATTTGGTACTTCTGTGAGTGGGCATATCTCCTCTTCACTCATAGATCGCGAATTTTTAATTATTTGATATAACTCAATATCCCCTCTCAAATTGCGTGTTCGAGACCTAGTCTCGACAGGATCTCTGACAAACGGCTCTGCTTTGGTAACACTTCTACCTGACGGAACAGCAGGGTATCGTGGGGGTGGACCTGCCTGTTCACTCGCTTCATATTCTGGCAAGGGAAGTGGAGGGGGTGGAGGGGCTGATGCTATAACCAAGTTATTATCCTCTTTATCTAAAAACATTGCTTTTGAATTTTTATTTATTTGTTCCCTTCGGTTTGTTTCCTCAATCCACCTGTGTGCCTGAGGAATTCCTAATTTGCGCTGTCTTTTTACCTGCCCTTTGGAATCAGTTTTGAGTTGTTTTAAAAGTTTGACAAGTGAGGATTTTTCTAGTTTACCATCAAATTTATATTTATTAACCCACTTTGTGTAGTACTTAATGTTATCGGCACGTCGTGACCGCATGTATTCTGCATCTGTGGCTAACGGCGGATTTTGGGGTAGTTTTGTACACTTATTACCCATTTTGTCCTAACCTTATAAATGTTACGTAACCCTTCTTATTTTTAACGTGGTACCATGAAGATTTTATAGTCCCTTCAGACTACCTGCCTACTTATTCTGTTTCCCTGATCTATGACAAGATAGCAATTTTTCTGTCCCTGGATTTACACAAAAATTCTGACTGAACAAATACAATCAAGTCCCTGATCTAAAACAGAAAAAAGTAGAATCACTTTACCTGAGCCTCAGCAATTAAACACCCTGGTCTGATTGAAACCTGCCCGTCAGCCACAGATCAGAAAGTGGCCGGCCTCTGTTTATACGACAATTCAGTCTGAGGTCTTTTCGAACAAGAAGAACCGTTTCGGTAACTTCTTCCATACGGATTTAAGCCACCAGGCCTGTCTGATCCGGGATAACCGAGAGGTTTCCGGTCAACGAAGGACCAACTTGTCAAAGGAAAAATCAAAGATCAATGCAGCCAAGGTTCAGTTAAGGTTCCTTTATTCTTGTACAAGGAGGCAAAAATGCAGTTCAGAAATTTGTCTGACATTATACAGGAAATACTTCATTATTATACTGTTCTGTAAGCCATTGCCCTCTAAGCTGACGTAGTCAAATATAACTCTAAGCATTGTTCTAAAACAGGTGTTTACTTAATTTTTCTGCTGATATAACAATTATAAATGTTCCCATGAGAATGTTTTCTCAAAAACAACATGGTCTTGCTGACCACCGGTCTGTAACGATTTGGTGTTACAATTCGTGATTCTTTCTTACTTCGAACACAAAGCATATACTGATTACAGCCTTTAGTTTTATCTAGTTCCTCTACAGCTACAGTGTTCACTCAACATGAACAAGGTTATTTGCTTAAGTCTAATAGCATTTCAGAATACTGTATTGTTCTATTTTCCTAACGCTATCAAAATCATCTGTTTCTCAATGTATGAACAAGGTCACTCACTGAGCTGACCAGAAGCAAAGTCAGAAAGTACATGCAATTATTTTCAAGCCTGTAGCAGAATAAATGTGTTAACCGTTTTAGGCTTCTAATGCAGCAAGCATAATGCTAAAACATATATGAATACATATTTTACTATATATGTGAATACATATTTTTCTTACACACCCATAAGAACAACAGCCAACAAACACACACAATGAGCATAAAAGTGTCCCTAAAAATTGCAGGGAAAATTAGGTAAGGACATATGTGTCCATTCTATCACATCTGGCACAATACTTAGGTTCAGAACACATGAATGCATTCTGTGCCAAGTATAATAATTGGCATAGAACATTTATGTATGTTTTCTGGATAAAACAGCTTAGATGTTAAGAAAGAGAAAGCAGTCAAAAATTGTAACCATTTGAAATGGTAGAACCCTCTAGAGCGAATCATGAAATATGTTGAGTGAATGGCCGAAAGAGTGAACTTGCATATAGTAAATCCAAGATGATATTTCTTGGACTATTCCCTTTTCTCCAAGGTATGGCAATCTCAGAGTTGATATATATAAGTTTGTAGAGGGGGTTGTAGGGGTGGCTTGCCCCCTGCAAAAAGAAGAAGGAGAAGAGCGATTTTCAAAATTCGCTATTCTCTTGTGTTTTTGGTCTTTTTTTTCAGCTTGTTGGCACTTGGCATTTGGACAATGTTACCTTGGAAATAGGAACACCCAACTGATAGTGAGACAAACAATTGATTAGATTTTCTAAAGGACATTGTTCTATCCAAATAGAACCTGAGTTCCCTATGAAAATTAAGGCAAAGCAGAATATATTCACCCCATTAGAAAATTTGGAAAAAAAAGACTGGCAGATGAATAGACTGATTCAAATTATATTTGACACCACATTAGGCAGAAAAGAAGGATACTGTCTAATGGACACTCTGTCTTAATGGAAAAACAGATAAGGAGGGACAGCAGAGAGCGCTTGCAACTCTGACATATGCATGGCAAAGGTAATGGCCCCCAAGAACAAAGCCTTCCATAATAGTAACTTCAGATCAACAGTAACAGAAAGCTGAAAAGTAGGAGCAGCTAGCAACTGAAGCATAAAGGGCAAGTCCCAAGGTGGAACAGGGTCTGGCACAGTAGTACTGGGTAAAAGAGTTCCCTTAAGAAAGGCATACAGGATCTTATGTGCAGCTAACAGCACATTACATTTACTAATGTGAAAATTAGAAATAGTTTCCAATTGCACTTTAATAGTGGAGTAGCTAGACCAATAATTAAACAAACCCACAAGAAAGTCCAGGATAGCCTCCAAAGGTGCTGTAAAATGGCCTAAACCCAGAGAGACAGCATATAAAACAAAATATTTCCACTTACTAGCATACACCTTTCAAATAGATGACTTTTGGAAAGAAGTTAAGATATGAAAAACTTAGTCTGAAAGCTTGGGATTTCTAGCCGTCAAGGGAATTTGGGAAACCAAGTGGTTAACTTGGTTGTTCAAAAACTAGGGGGATCCAAGCCCACTTGGTGAAAAATGAGATCTGGAGTAAGATCCAGGACCCAAGGGGAGTACTTCAGGATAGGCCATATGAAGGGATACCACACCTGGTGAGGCCAAAAGAGAGAGTAATGAGGATTACTGGCACTCTGCAATGGTCCAGTTTCTGAAGAGACTGTATTTTCAATGGGGTCAGAGGATAAGTATGTAAAAGACTGTGGGCCAAGCATAAGGGACAGTGCCTTTGGGTAAAAGTCCCTAAGGAGAAACTATATGCTGCACTCGGTGTTGGATGGGGAAGCAAACAGACAGCAGCATGGAGTGCCCCAGCACTGAAAAATCTGAGCAGCAACTCTCAGATTCAAGGACCACTTGTCTACTAAGATGCTGGATTTCATCAGTATATGCACTGTAGTCAGAAACATTTGAATCAAAATCATCCACTGCCAGGCCCTCATGGCCTCCCAACAAAGAGGGTAACACCAGGGTCCCCCGTTAGTTCAGATGCTAGACTAACAACATAGTGTCAATCTGGACAGAAACCACATTCATGGGGAGAATGGCCTGAAAACTCTGCAATACTAGAAGGCCCACTGTCATCTCCAAGAAGTTCATGTGCTGGTAGGCCTTGGACACAGACTAGGTCCCCTGGATAGTCCTGTCTTGGAAATGCACTCATCCCCACCCCTAGAGAGACATCTGGCTTAACAGTAGCCTGAAGAGGAGTAAGGCAGGCCAATCAGTCTCCCAGTAGACACCAGAGGACACTCTAACCATCAGTTATTTTGATCCTAACAAACTAATTTCAGGGAAACTGGAAAATCCATTGCAAGGGTCCACTTTAATTATCTCATGTGATACTTGTCAAATGACATGTGGCCTAAAAGTCTGAGGATAAGATACACTGAAGGCTTTCTGCACACAATCCAGCACCTTGCCATATACTGAAGCTTTAATATGCTGCACTCTGGAAGCTTGGCAATCTGAAGGACTCAGTATGTGGCAACCTATAAATTCCAATTACTGAAATGGATGGAGAAAGGACTTCTGGTAGTTGACTGAGATCCCTAAGGAACTGCTAAGCTGGAATATGGTATTCCTGGTCCTGATCAAGGATGCTATCATGGAGAGGTTGGGATTCAATCATTTCAGGTAATGAAAGAACTGGAACCCCTGTAACTTGAGCCAGGCTGCTACCACTGCCATACACTTGGTGACCACCTGGAGGGATGGTGAGCCCAAATGGCAGCACTCTGAACTGGTAATGATCAGCCCCCACTGAGAATGGCAGGAATCTCCTGTACCAAATCTCAATCTTTATATGATGGTAGGTGTCCTTGAGATATACTGAGCAGATGCAATTCTCCTTCCTTAACAGAGGTAAAATGGACTACATGGTGACAATCCAGAACTTGATCTGCTTTACAAACTTATTTATCTTGCTCAAATCCCAACTCAGTCTTAGATCCTTGTTCTTATTTGAAACCTTGAGTAGCCACCGGATCCTTGTTGGTCTGGTGGGACCTCTTGGATGACTCAGCTTGCTGGCAACTTCTGGAATTCAAAGGCTGCTGCTTTTCTCTTATGGGATGGAACATCTGGAAATCATTTTAGAGTTACACTATAAACTTCCAAAAATGAAATTGTGTAGACTCTGGATATAACTCCCATGTGTCCAAGGTGATGGCATCCCAAGTTTTTATGTATAGAGCCAATTGACCCCCAAATTTCATAGAGAGAAGGACAGCTGCACATTTCCTCAGAGTCACTGAAGTGGCCTACAGGATGGCCTACCAGAGAAAACTCAATGGAAACCTAGGTTCACCAAACCACCTCTGCCGTGAGGGCAGCTTCTTTTGTGTTTGCCCACCCTGCCACAGGGAGCACCTTCAGAAAGAATGTCTGGAAAGGTCTGCTGTTATTTTCTAAAACAGAGACATTCCTCCCTTCTGTTTCTGATAAAAAGTTTGTCCAGGACTAGCAAAATGAACTCCAGTGGCAGACAAAGTATTCCTGTCTTACTCACTCCTGGCCAAGGTGTTTTGCCTTTCATCCAGAAAAGAGATGAGCCATTATAAGGGTTGTTAACAAAGGATGTTATAAGCAGTCCACAAAGTCACACAATTTCATCTAAGCAATGTGACGCATAGCAATGCTAGTGTCAGCCATACAAGACGTGCTAGCAACTGTGTTGGAAAGCAGATGTATAGACACATTAAGAATGGATTGAAGGGAGGATAAGTTAGTCTCAGTGATCTTCTGAGCTTCTGGAAACTGCTATGTCTTCACTAATCTTGATACTTCTGAGACAATATCCCACTGAAGCCTGATAAAGTAAGCCAAATCATTTAACACCCTTAGTGAAATACTGGCTGAAGTGTAAGCATGCTTCTCTAAGCTGTCCAATGCCCAAGACTCTCTATTAGAGGATGGACCAATGAATTCTCCACTAAAACATCCTTTTTGCTGGCTGCTACCACCACAATAGATTCCACACCAGGACCTTACTCCAGTGAAGCCAATCCTTGGGGCTAAAGAGTAACTTATTGGCCTTTTGCGGGATCAGTTCCTCCTTATCGTGCTCCTTCCACACTCTCCAGTACACCGAATCAATAAGTGTGTTTGGAGAGGGAACCAGGCAGGACATGGATGGGCCCTCCCTGAAGGCCTCAACCATCACCAAATCCTCTAGAGAAGATGCTTCAGCAGTTGAGTTCCTCTTGCAGCACAGTAGCTCCACAAATTATGGAAAGAGGCATCTTTGAGGGGGATTTAGGAACATTTCTCCTTCCTCAAAGTTGGAGTCCTCGGTGAGGGACTCCTTGGGTGAGTACAGGTGCTTTCTGTTGCACTGGCTCTTACCAGAGACTTCCCACCTGGAGACCCAGAAGGGGAAATGAAAGAGACTGTTGGCCCTACTGAGAATTCAGTATGAAGCCCAACAGGGGCAGGCAGTCAAGGAGCAAGCTGAGAAGTGGTCACAGGAATGGATGTGGAAGGGGTGGTACTGGTCATACTAGACCATTTTCTCTCCTAACAGGAGAACATTCTGTCCATGAGATTAAAAGCAGAGGCCGTGACAGGCTGCCTGACACGGTAGACCTAGGGTCCAAAGACCCAATGGATGCACTGGAATCTGGTGCCATTCTGCCCTTCTTGACACTAAGACTGGGGTTGAACTACTAAAGACAGAAGCCCCAAACAGGAGGGACATACCTTACAGTGGCATCATCAACCATGACCTACAGACCCCTGTCTCGACCTTTCAGCCCAGGGGTCCCCCTGGCTCTGGTACTGCTAGAGCTAAGGACAACAAGGTCAGGATCAGAGTTGAAATCAACCTGACTCTGATCTTAAACAATAGAAGATGACCAGTTGCAAAGACCTTGGATCAGTAGGACCCACGGGAGGAAAACGAGAGACAGGAGCCGAGGCTGTGGGAGCAAAGGCCTGGACGTGAAGGGATGAGGCCTAACTCCATTTGTGCCTGTAGAATGGACTGCATCAAGTGCTCCAGATCTGATGTCTTCAGACTTCCAATGGACCAAGATGACTGAACTGAGGAGGCCACTGATTGATCTTTGGCAGATCACTGACCAGACAATAAATCCAGCTTGCTGATCAGAGCTGGGGAAGCTCAGATGTTTTGCAGTAATGTGGAGGACTCAGGAAAAAAAACTCCCATGGTGTAGAGGGAGAAAATTGGGAGAAAGCCTGTCCTGAATGAAACCCACCTTGCCAAGAAAGGGCTTGAAACACTAATAGTTGGGGCGAGTGCCCTGCTAGTGACCACAGCCAAAGGGGAATGACTCCAAGGTAGAGGAGTTGAAGGAGATCAGCTTCAAGGTCCTGGTACCAAAGAGGATTGACTCTTAGACACTGGTGCTGGAAGTGCAATTGGCTCTGAGGTGTCAGAGCTGATGGCAAAGCTGAGGGATCCAAAGGTGTAATGACTTGAATCCAGCTGGCCAGAAACAGAAGTGGATGATTGGGCCGACTGCTTACTCTCT
The DNA here is from genome assembly GCF_019279795.1 of Protopterus annectens. Lineage (NCBI taxonomy): Eukaryota > Metazoa > Chordata > Ceratodontiformes > Protopteridae > Protopterus > Protopterus annectens. The sequence continues at coordinate 381,325,628 of NC_056727.1, read as the reverse complement.
CCCTTAAAATATTTGGGGTTCTTAGTCTGCTTGTGAACCGACTTTTCACCCTTGCTGGAGGAGGCTGACAAAGAGTCCCCAGAATGAAGAAGACCCTTAAGGATGAGCTTAGCTCTCCTCTCATTAATCACATAAGAGCAGAAGCCCTCACAAATAGCACAAGGGGACTCCAGGTGAGCAGCCCTGAGTAGTAGTTTGCCATTTTTTGGTGAGTCAGGAGTTCATTCCACAACAGCTGATATCATTTTTGAATTCTGTTAAGGCTCATCTTCACTCAGGATGTATATAACCTTACAAGACCTAAAGCAAAAACAGCAACAAATGGAGTGAGGGTAACATACAGCTAACTCAGAGCAAAAAGCACTCAATATACCAGATTTAATGAAATTCATTGTGTAATAAAATGCCAATGAAATTATCTTCACCAAATAAATGTTATGCTTTGCCACCACTCCCACTTGCATTGGTCAAAATGTGGCGTAAATTGTGTTAATATGAAATGTTTCTTAAAAACACATAAATTAAGAAAATAAGAGAAGTTATGATTATATTCCATGTAAAGATTAACAAGTTCATAATTTACTGTGGTTGTTTTATATTATAAATATATTATAGATATTTGTATCTTTGAGAATAAATTGTGTTTGGTGAATCCTGCCTTGTTGTTCTTCTACATTCTACATTTGAGTGCTGTTGTTCTTGCTGCTTCATGACTTCAGATTCATTGGCTCAATTCCCACGGGTGTTACGAGACACCATGGATGGATCACAACTTTCTTTGGACAGTTTTGTCAGCAATGCCTTGGACAGAGGTGAGAGGCAGTTAACTACCAGAACTGGTGTTGACAAAGGTAATATATTGTGGGATAAATGGGAAGACGAACGTAAAAAACGTTTCCCTAATCCTTTCTGCAGTATTGGCAGGAAAAACTGTGTACCAGATAATGCAGAACAGAAATCTCTTTTTGACAGCTTAGAGAAAAAGATGATAAAAGAAACTGCCACCTTTTTTAACATATGTGGCTTACAACGCTATATTGACACTGAAACTACACCTAGGGGACTAAGGGCGTTCAAAGATCCCACTACGCCCTTTGATCTCTCAAAAGAATCAGAGGTACTGTTTCATAAAAGGTGGGTTGCTGCAGCACATAATTGCACTACACAGTGGCTACAGATCTTGATAGAAAGAGACAGCCTAAAGCAGAAAGAGTTGTGTGCTGACATTAAAAAAACTTGCAATGACATTTCTAAAGGTGCATCTTCGTCCTTTTTGGATGACTTTCTAAAGCAAATGAATGATAAGTTAAAAGATTATGAACTAACACTCATTGATCGTAAAAAGCAAATTAATAAGAGATTTGCGTGATTATGAACTGAACAAGGCGTTTGTGTCAAGAACCAATCGCAATAAGGGGCGGAAACAAGTGAGGTTCCAAACGGAAGCTGACAGAGTACGCTCCTTGAACTCCTCGGCTTCTGCTTCAGAAAATGGTTACACATCCTATGAAGATGATGGATTGGACACTGACTTTCCACACTTGCCAGCAGCAGAGAATCCTGAACAATTGAGACATAATTTCGTAGGGAAGGTCCGCAACAACAGAGAGATAACTCGCGGCTTAAACGCCAGCGAGAATATCAGGACTATATTCCCTCAGAATCGACGAAACGGGGAGGCTACAAGCGAGGAAGATGGTAGTGAGTTGTCCAACTCATTGAACTGTTATGTTGTTAATTTATCCAACTTTGAATTAAGTAATGACGAACTTTCAATACTGAATTTAGGTTTAAAGTTCATTCCAACTGTGGTCTCTAGGTTACATGACATGCAAATGGATATATATAAATTCAGTCTAAATTGTACTTGAAGTATTTTTTTAGTCTCAATATTAATCAGCAATGCATAGATTTTAATTCTGATGATTCTAGTTCTAATAATAGTTTTTATTCTTGTTTGTCTGATGAATCTACTAATGCTTATGTTAAGCTTAACACTGACAAGGTTCCTTCTAAAAGTGATTTTTTTCCCCTGATTTTCAATCAGGACATTGCTAGTTTTACTAAAATGGTTAACCATTCGCTGGAAATGGGATATCATGAATTCATGTCTAACTATAGTAATATTGAATATAACATGTCAAAAAAGGATTGGAAAATCTTAATGAATCTTAGCAAGAGAAATAATGTCGTTTTTAAACCTGCTGATAAGGGCAACAAATTGGTTATCTTAAATAGTATGGACTATTTAAACATATGTATGCAACATCTTGAAGACAGCAATACTTATGAAAAATGTGAGATACATAAATATCATGAGGCTATATCACAATATAGTGAATTGATACATAGGGGCTATAGGTTGGGCTATTTTGAAATGAAAGATGTGAAAAACAAATTTCATACTGAAGGCTGTAGGAAGGCTTACTTTTATTGTTTGCCTAAGATTCATAAAGGCCTTGACAAACTTACGGGTCGCCCTATAGTTTCTGGCTATAATTACTTTTTAAAAAATATAGGTATTTTTCTGCATAATTATTTAATTCCTTATGTGAAAAAATTACCCTCTTTTTATTGGATGTTTTTGATTTTTTGAACAAAATTAAAGGTATAAAATGGAATCAAAATTTATATTGGTTGTCTGTAGATGTAAAAAGCTTATACACCAATATAAGCCATGATTTTGGGTTAGAGGCTTTGAGACGGTTTTTGGGTCAGTCACCTGTCTCTGAATTTGTTATTGAGTTGATATATTTTTCGTTAACAAACAACTATTTTGAGTTTAATAACATTATGTATCGCCAGAAACAGGGTACAGCCATGGGGGCTCCTTTCGCCCCCATGTATGCAAATTTGGCAATGGGACTTTTTGAATATGAGTATATTTACAAACATAAATTTTTTCAAGATTACGTTATTAAATATTATAGATTTGTAGATGACCTGATTTTTTTGGTAGAGGGGGATCAATCAAGGGCTGTAGAATTCATTTCGGATTTGAAACATAACAGGTTTGGGTTGGATTTTGATGGACTGACCATGGGTCCTAGAATACCTTTTTTGGATGTTATTTTGGACATTTCCAGTGGTTATAAATTAATAACCTCGGTTAACAGAAAGTTTGAAGGTCCGACTGACTATGTATATGGTACTAGTGGACATGTTCCCACATTAAACATTCTTTACCATATGGTGAAATGTTAAGATGTTTTAGACTTTGCAATGATGAAGATGTATTTAAAATGAATTAGAATTAGTTTATAATTCATTCCTTGCAAGAGGATATAGTATATCCTGTATGGAGGAATGTTTGAATAAATTATGGAAACATATTAATAAACATAGTGAAGAAAATTTGATAGAAAAAAGGAGATTAGAAGCCAATATGCCCAAAATAAAGTGGAAAAACAAACCTTTGGTGAAGACATATATTTTGTCACTACTTATGGCTGTTATACTTTGAATTTGTTAAAAATGTTTCACTGTTTTGGAATTATTTTAGTTCTCTTGATGAAGTTAAATCTTGGTTAGATGTAAATTTAAAATTTTCATATAGAAAAGGTAGAAGTATCAAAGATTTATTGGTGCATAGTAGATTTAAGGTACCCATAGATGGTTTGGTGGAACAAGTTAGGCTAAAAGGAACTCATCAGTGTGGGAAATGCAAGGCATGTAGTTTTGTTATTCGTAGTTTTAGTCATATAAATGGCATTCCTTTTAATGTTCATGGCTGTTTTAATTGTAAAACAGAAGGGGTAATTTATGCATTATCATGTCCTTGTCAAAAGTTTTATATTGGGGAGACAAAAAGACCTTTCAAGGTGAGACTATTGGAGCATGTCAGAGACATAGTTAATGTAAAGAATGAGAGCCCTGTGGCTCAGCATTTTTTTGAAAAACATAATAGTGATGAAAGGTTGCTTAAAGCTTCAATTTTGGAGCAAGTATCTAACAATGATACAGATATGTTTAGAATTAAACAGTTATTATTATATAAGGAAACTGTTTATATTTTAAAGTTTAAAACTTTATGTCCAAATGGTCTTAATGAAGACTTTAACTGGAGAATGCTGTCTAAGTAATTGACTCTCAATACATTGATTGTTTAATTATATAATTAGTTTAACCTGTATATAAGACCTGTTGGTTTTCATTTGAATTATACTCCTGGAAGGCGAAGGCCGAGACGTCAGAGTTTTTTGTATCTTTGAGAATAAATTGAGTTTGGTGAATCCTGCCTTGTTGTTCTTCTACATTCTACATTTGAGTGCTGTTGTTCTTGTTGTTTTATATTATGTTTGCACACTTGTAATCATGTGATTTATGTGATGGATTGAATGTTATTTAAATGGTGCACTTGAATAGGCATGTTGTTCTGTAAAAGTTTATTTATTATTATTTTTGTTTATAGAGAAAGGTGTTAAACCTTTTATTAAACTGTTTCTCTGTCACTTGCAAAAGCGTTTTTTGCTCTGAACCTTGCAAGAAAAGTAATGACTTTGCCATTTGTTTAAAACTCATGGACTCATTCTATGGCAGCTGACATAGTTTTGAAAATCTGTAAGCATTTGTTTTAAATGGGGATATACTGGGTAATAATCTGCATTGTGATCCTTATCATCATAATCATCATCTTTATTATTTTTCTGTATTTCTCAGTGAAGTATTTCTTATTGCTTCAAATTATCATACAGCTTATGTTAAAAGAAGTGATGAACTAATAACTGTGTAGATATCTTGTTCATTAATGCATCATTATGTCATTTGTTCTTGCTCATGTATGTACTGCTGTATATTTGCTGTTACCATTTGTCCTAGGCCATGACTGAAAATGGTTCTGTGTTTAAGACAAGCTCATTAACCTAATTAACAAATTAAATAAACATAAATAAATAAAACAACATGCATGCCGCAAATCACCTACAGTACATATATAGTAGCACAATGATGCAGAGTGACTACTATCATTGTCTTATTTGGTTTATACTGTTCTACTGACTCAAGCCTTTACAATAAAGAACTTATGTAGGAATGTCCACCTTCACCTCCCAAATAAACGTTTTCCATAATGGAGTCACCTTCCTTCTTTATGATTTCAAAAATGTCTTCCCTAAGCTTTTTCTTGGTTTTAAACATAAAAAGTTCTCACTACAATATTTTGATCTGTTTTTAGCATTACTAATGTTTCCCTTCTCTTCCTAGTAATTACAGGAATTGTTTAACTCCAAAAATAACTGAAACATCTCTTTGTCATAATCACTGGTGTAAGAAATAGTGTGTGTTCACCAAATGCGAGATCTGTAGCCTTACCTCTCCTAAATGATAGCTGGTTCTTCCCTTAGTCATTTTATCCTAACATTTGCTATAGTCCTTTTCATACTTTTTAGCCATCTTCCTTGATATGTGAAGCTCCAGCAACATTCCTTTCCCTTAGCATTGTACTATTTCACTTCTGTCACAGTCTAAACAGCTTTCCATAGTTAAGTATTATTTTTACTATTAATTTCCTTTAAGCTCCAGCCATGTATCCTTGTTATGCTGTTCTTGTTTTTTTTTTTTATTTCATTCACTCTTTACTTTAAAGTTTACGAATCATCATTCTATATCACATGGTCTTCCTAAATAACATTCTTATTCTGGTTATTGCTGATCTATTGCCATATGCATATTCCAAAATCCACGCAACAGTGGCTTGATTTGTACACGATTCTTTCACCTTGGGTTCCCACCTCCAGTTCAGCCTTGTTCTGTGTTGTTTTATACTTTGCAGAAAACTGCATTAAATCAACAGTTTACAATGTTTTCAGGTTTTCAGCTAATGAAATTCTTCACACTGACTATGCATACAATATTTCCTCTATATTTTCTACTACAGATCTCATGACAAGCATAAAAATTATATGCTTATTCTTATTCTGTCTTATTCACACATCTTCCCTGGCTCAGTCATTTTCTTTTCGGTTCTTGTACTTCTTCATCCCTATTCTTGTCATGCATCTTCTTCATTCTTTAGCAAAATTGTCTGTCTTCCTCAGTTCTTCACAAAACCAAAAAAGCTATCCTTGTCCCTTTACATTTCAACATTTTTTGATATTATTTCTACATGATTCATTCTTCCACCTTTCCCTCTTGTTTTCAGCCATTTCCAGTTCTCTCTTAACATTTGTTTTAATCCTTAGAGATGCAGTATCTTCTTTCTTACTGTCCAAGGTGAGAATCATCATGCCTACATCTCTGGAAACAGGTAATGCAACACTGTCCTAATGCCACAGAGAAGCTCATAGGTATATACTAAGCTAACAACCACAAGGGCCTTTATAAGCCTACCTGTGCAATCCAACCCAACTGTGTCCCTGTGTATCATGGACATTTATTAGGAGAGGGTATGATGGTTAAGAAGGTTATAGAGGTTATGTGGGGGTGGGGGTATGTTAGTTTGGACATTACTGTCTGCCTCTGTCTATCAAAGACATGTGGGTTAGACCCAGGTTGAACTTCTGATTTCCCATCCATTGCTTGAGGTAAACCTTAAATAGGGTTAGGGATGGACTCTGCTTCACATGCATAGGAAGCCTGTTCAAGAGCATGGGGATCCTCTGTGTAGACTAGAGTATGTGTGCTGTATCTTTAAGAAGCACTCCAAGGACTGAACATGCATATAAATAATCAGCACGTGCCAGGTTCAGCGCCATTTTGTGAGTGCAACCAGAGAGTGAGCATGTATGAGTGTAATCGTTAGTTTGTTTAGAAGTTTATCTAAGTTAACGTCATTAAGCCTCAATCCTGATGTGTTTTTACATGATAAAGTTGCTTGAACAGAACCCACGAAGTCTCATCTTTTGTATCCCGACTAGATGACCAACACTCTGAGACACATATCTGTCTCACCAACATGTCTTATTTATGTCACAAGCAAAATTTAAATCCTTGAATGCAGTGGTTCTGATACTGTTTATTTTGCAGATGTGCAAAAGGTCCATCAGAGCTGGACTGAAGATGCTTGTATAGCAGGCATAGATTGCATCTCAGTAACCTGTAGGGGACAGAGTATAGAGATAGGGCTTTAACACAATCTGTATAGGGCAATGTGCTTATGCCTTGGAATCTATTGGTAAAGAATCTTTTTGGATGTTTCAATTGTTGCATATGTCTGGTCATGTATATGCCAAAGGGGACATTATACTCAATGATGCATCTGATAAGGGCCAGATAAAGTGGCACTATGGCATCCTTAGACCTGTATGTCATGCCCTTACTTATAAATTAGGTGACATAGAATGATTTTCTTGACATGTTGGTCAAAGGCCAGATTACTGTCGACTATGTTCCCAGATCCTTGACTACTGGGTCAAGTCTTGCGGGTGTCTGCTTGATGGAGTAATTAGCCTGGGAAATTATAATGCATTCCTTGGCACTAAGTTTAATCTGTGACTTTGATGCCATTCATTTGTCTGTGTTAGACCCTCTTGTAAGATGTTTGTGTCATGGAAAACTATGATAGCTCCGAGTTTGTAGTTGTCAGTAAATTGGTCAGCCAAAAGCCCTTGTCATTAGCCTTTAGCTCTGATAAATGCATGCTAAATAAGAGCAGTCCTAGCTTGGAGGTCTGAGGTTCCCCACTGGTGACCAGTCTTTTAGTGGAAGTGGCATCACCAATACTGACTTCCTGGGTACTGTTTGGATTGTCAGCTGACACTCCAAAGAGTTATGTAGGGGATTTATTCCCAGTTTGGAGAGTTTGTCAACTACACCTGAGTGAGGTATTATGCAAAGCCATTTCCAGGTGGATGGTTTTCACCTCAGCTATTGCCTTGGTGACCTTCTCAAAGATGTATACGAGGTTTAGTAAGCATGCGTTTCCTTTGCCAAAGCCAGACTGTATTTGGTCCATTGTTTTTAGGTTGCCTATGTCTTCAGCAATCATTTCCATGATAATTCATTCTATAGCTTTGCATTTCCTCACAAAACATCTTTCCTCACATATCTGCTATGTTTTAGACTTGTTTTAGCTAGTGGTCAGTCATTAAAAAAGTATTTTTTGATTCACTTCTTTACTCACACCACTACTACTTTACTTTAATAATGTCTCCTTTATTTTTCCATCTACAATGGAATTTACTGTAGTGTATGTAGACTGTTTCAGTAATCATAATGTCAGCAATGGCTGCCAAAGAGACAAAAGGAGACTGAAGATCACATGGCATGCATACCTGGTATTGTTATCCACCTCTTAAAGGTACATATTGCTTGAATAGCAAACAGCATACAAATATAGCTATGGGTTAGTATTTCAGGTTAATACATGCAATTCTAGTATAGCCGTAGTTTAGTATTACAAGTTATTGCAAGCAGTTCTAATAAAGCCATAGTTTAGTATTATAAATTAATGCATGCAGTTCAAGCAAAGACTTAGTTTAGTATTATAAGTGGTGTAAACTTGGCACTAGGTGATAGTCACTGTTGAAGTGACACAGCCAATGTGCAAAAGGGAGTCAGGGATGGATATGCACTTCTAGCCAGTATCTCACTTCCTTACTTCCTCAGCTTCGTTATAATTACTACATTTATTTTAAATAACATTTTTATGTAGTGTATTGGGTGTGTGTGTGTGTGTGTGTGTGTGTGTGTGTGTGTGTGTGTGTGTGTGTGTGTGTGTGTGTGTGTAAATGTAAGTATATATATATGTATATATATATATATATATATATATATATATATATATATATATATATATATATATAGATATATATGACCATCTCTCTCTCTCTATATATATATATATATATATATATATATATATATATATATATATATATACATACATATACACACATATAGATATATAGATATATATGACCATCTCTCTCTTTATATATATATATATATATATATATATATATATATATATATATATATATATATATATACATACATATACACACATATAGATATATAGATATATATGACCATCTCTCTCTCTCTTTATATATATATATATATATATATATATATATATATAAATACATACATATACACACATATAGATATATAGATATATAGCTATAGAAATACATACATACAAATAAAATATTTCAAGCATGGGCATTAATGCCCTTCTAGCTTGCCAATATACCAAAACACTTGTTCCCATAATAAGTATCCAGGCTGTTCTTAAAAAAAATATAAACTAGTACTTGCTTTAATGTAATTTGGCAGTCTGTTCCATGCATCAGCTACTCTGTCAGAGAACTAATTAGTACACTTCTCATTCCTATAGAATCTCTTTTTTTGATTTCTCCAAGTCTTTTGGGTTTCTAATACCATGACGGGAATGGACCCCATTCCTAAGTCAGCGTACGATTAAAGTTCATGAAATGAGTATTATTTCACTCTTTGATCTTAGCCAAATGTGCTCTTCGCAGTACCCACAATGTGCCCAGCAATGACTCCTTCTGCAATTCATACAGTTTTACATGAATTGGTAACATATCTAAATATGATTGTAAATTCTTTTTTATAAGACCAGTTGCTCCTACTACTACTGGAACTATCTGGGTATCTTTCTTCCACATGGCTCTTGTTTCTGGCTGCAGATCAAGGTATTTTATGACTTTGTGTCTCTCTGTAAGCAAGACACTATAGTCACTAGGTGTGGCAATTTCAATGATCAATGCTACTTTTGTCTTCTTTTCATGCATCACTATGTCTGGTTTTCTAGCATCTATCTTTTGGACTGTTGGTATTGGGTGATCCCATGTGATATAAACTTCATCATTTTCTATGATTCTCTGTGGCTCATGTTTCCAATGTTTTTCAGTCACTTCGATACCATAATGTTTGCACAATCTCCAGTGTAACAATCTTGCCACATTATTATGCCTTTCAGTATACAGTCCCTCTGCCATTAGAGCATTGCAATCAGCAATAAGGTGTGTAACTGTTTCCAACTCGGTTCCACAAAACCTACATATGTCTGTTTCTCCCACATGTTCAATGGACTTAGTAAACCAGCGTGTACGCAGCCCACTATCTTGGGCTGCCAATATTAACCTTTCATTTCTTGATGTAAATTCACTTCTCCTTAACCATTCCCTTGCTTGTTCTTGATCAACATGAGGCTCTTCCAGACGTTTTTTATACTTGCAGCTATATTTATGTTTTTTCCACATTTCTTGCCTTCTCATCTGATCCTTTACCTTATATTCTTTCTTTCCTTTTTTAGCACATTCAGTTGCTGCCTGGTTTTTATCCACTTCTGTTTTGATTTCCATTCCTGCTTGACTTTATGAATATTATATTGACTTTATGATTTTATGCTTCTGCTAAATTAAGCAGAGATATCATCTTAGATTTATTCTCCTCATGTTTCAAAACTTTCACCACATTTGGATCTTGTGAGGTCAATAGATATGTGTAGAGTCCCACGATTACAGATCTACACATGTAATCAATTTCAAGGAGGCCCATCCCTCCTTCAGAACGGGGGATATATAATCTTGGTATACACTGATTTTTATAAATCATTTGGTGAGCATGAAGCATCCTTCTTGTTTTAATATCCAATCTATCCAACACTTTTTGGGGCCAGTCAATCACTCCAAAACTATAAGTTAGGAAAGGAAGAGCAAATTGATTTATAGCTTGGATCTTGTTCCTAGGTGTCAATGCTGTTTTCAGGATTAATTTAAGTCTTCTAAAGTACTCCTTACTAAGCCTTGTTTGCATTTGTTCATGTTTTATTGTTGATCCTTCATCAATTCCCAAATATTTATACACCCCCTCATGCTCAAGTTCATTTATATCACATTCTTGTCCCAAACTGAGGTTTTCCTGGTGCTGCAATTTTCCTTTTTTAAAGGTTGCTTTTGCACATTTATCAAGACCAAATGACATTCCGATATCATCTGAAAATGTTTTGACAACCTGCAGCTGTGCTTTCAGTTCCTCATCTGATCAGCTATACAATTTTAAATCATCAACAAAGAGAAGATGAGAAGTCACTAGACTTTGTTGTTTTCTAGAAGCCAAATTGTAGCCATGGCTTAGGCTGTTAAGTAAGCAGCTTAATGGGTTAATGGCAAGGCAGAATAACAAGGCTGACAGAGAGTCACCCTGGAATATCTCCCTTTGAATTTTTATCCCTGGGATAATAATCTATCCTTTATCATGGCTTAATTGCAAAGTGGTCTGTCACTATTTCATGGTTACTGTAATGTAATCAATCAGTGTATCTTATGCATTTTTAAGCACTCTTTTATCCATGAATGTGGGATACTAAGAAATGCTTTTTTGTAATCAATCCATGCCATATTTAGATTCTTCCCCTTCTTACAATTCTCCACTATAACTTTGTTTAACAACAAATGGTCCTTTGTTCCATATGACTTTCTTTTATTGCCCTTTTGTTCTGCTGCCATAATTTTTTCTTCTAAATGACTATAAACTCTGTCAGCGTCAATTCCCGTGTATAGTTTGTATGTTGTCGGAAGACAAGTTATTGGTCTATAATTTTTAGGGTAGCTTGCAGGTTCACTTTTAGGTAAGAGCATTGTTTTTCCTGTTGTTAACCAGTGCGGTGTGTGTTCGGAGTGTATATATAAATAGTTCTTATCTATTCTTAGTTCTTAGTTCATGGCTAAATCATCATGCAAAGACGTTAATACTTTAAGCCAAAAGTTAGGTACTGCATCTAGGCCTGGGGTTTTACAGTTAGAGGCTTTTCTCAAATTTATTTCAATCTCTCTAGTTGTTATTTCATCCCATTTCATATCCTGTACCTTTAAACTTCTTATTCCTCTTTTTTTGGTGGTCTTTCTATTCCTTTTCCCTTATTTCCTAGTTCTCTATAAAACTTTTTTGGGTCATCAATAATTTGTTTATTTTGTGTTTTTCCCTTATATTTATCTTTGTATCTTCTAAGTCTTTCCGCCTGCTTTGTAATTTTTAGTTTGTTATCTCCAATAGTGCATAATAGATCCTGGTCTGTTCTAATACTGCGCATTGCTTTTATCACATCTATCTTTCTTAATATTTTCATCGATCTGTTCCCTCTTCTATAATCTTCTAACAATGACACTTCTTGTCTTAGCTGCTTTATAGTTTTCTCTATTCATTATTTCCATGATGGTATTCGCTTTGCCCCCCCCTCCCTTTTCCCTCGCTACCCTATGTTCCTGTGGTAGAACTTTATCAGTTATTAATTTAGCAGCACAGTAATATATTCTGTTTACTTCTGTTATATTGCATGGGTCTCTATGGACAGTCCTAATTACTGTGTTCATTTGTTTTATCAAGCTTCTGACTTTTGGAGTTTTACTAACCTTCTGCAGTCTATTTCTCTCATTGATCTTGCTATATCTGTCTTTGTTTATTAAATCAAGCAACTCTTCTCTTAACTCCTTTTCTTCCATACTGATGGCACATCCCTTGTTTTCTATTTCTTGTGGGCATTCTATAGAAAGTTCCATAGCATCTTCCTATGGCACATTCTCTTTAATTTCATCCTGTGTCTTCTGCTGTTCTGTCATATGGGAACTCACTGGCCTATCACTCCTCAACATTGACTGCATCAGAGTTTCCACAGTTTCCTGTTTCTTTCCTTCCTGTCCTGGTTTCTTGTGGAAGGCTCCAAAATATCTTGATATAGCACCTGATCATTTACTTTCTGTTCCACTGGTTTCCCCTTAATTTGGATATCCATTGCTCTATCCTGTTGTGGTGCTTTCTGCATTTGATTTTCTACACTGAATCCTTCTCTTTGCAGCTGTTCCATTACTTCAATTTTTATTTCTTTGACTTCTCCATTACTCATCTCTTTTTCTACTTTTCCTCTTAGTCTTCTTATTTTTTGTATTGTAAAGTTTTATATATCCAGATTCCTTTGCCTATATTTTTCTTCAAATATATTTGGCGCTGCTCTTTCTGTATTAGGTAGTTTTCCTTTCTTCTTTGCATAAATATTACACCATATTAATTCTCTTTTCCTTTCCCCTGTCCATATTTCTTCTTCTCATGTCTCCTGATCTTCTTGTTTTTCCTTATTCTGGGGACATCCTCCAGCATACTGTGATGTAGTCTGTCTTAGACCTTCTACATTAAATCTTTCACTTTGCAGGCACTCCATAACTTCAGCTTCTATTTCTTTAACCTTTACTTTAATCTCCTGCATAGGTTGTCTGATGATTCTCTAGTGCTTTGTGTTAACCCCAAACATTTCCAGAGGTAGTTGTCCCTAAATGCCCTATATACCTGAATAAGATCACCTCTTAAATATCTGTAAGAGGCACTGTACAAGTTCAGATATTTTAGTCTTTCATAATAACTTAAATTTTCACATCCATGGATACCCCTGGTATATCTCTGCTGTACTCTTTCCAGTTTACTCATGCTTGTTTTCTTATAGGGTTTCCATATTGTTATTCCATACTCATGCTTGGGTCTATTGTAACTAACAAACAATGACTTCATTATTTTTGATTTCCTAGACTTTATAAATATTTTTATACAACCTATAGTTTTATAATTATCATTAACCAATTGGTTGATATGATTAAAAAAACTCTTAGATGAATCTACCCATATACCCATGTCCTTAAATGAGTCTACAGTTTCAATAACTGTGTGCTGTATTAAATATTCACATTTCAATTTATGCCTACCAAGTCTCATATGCTTAATTTTTGATGTATTTATCAGCATATTATTCTCCTGTGCAAAAATGGTCAATTTAGTCAAGTTATTTTGCAGACATGCCTTATCTGTGGCACATGTAATCTGTGCAAAAATGGTCAATTTAGTCAAGTTATTTTGCAGACATGCCTTATCTGTGGCACATGTAATCAGTTTATTCAATCTAAGGTTGTCTGCATATAGACTGTAGAATACCTCAGATGAAAAAGTTAGGTCTCAAAGATACAATCTAAACAAGTAAGGGCCTAGGACATAGCCCTGTGGGACACCCCGACTGCAATTAAGGATTTTGCCTGTCCAGTTGCTGTATGATACTTGCCCTGTCCTATTTGTAAGCCATGCAGCTATCCCTCTTATCAACAGTACATCAATAGCTAGTTGTATTAATTTATTGATCAGTGTTATGTGTATGACCCTGTCAAATGCTGAAGTTGAATCTATATAAATTACATCAAAACAATTTTTTCATTCATAGCTGTTATTATTTCTTTATTTATTTAACATTTGTTAAGCAGGAAAGTCCGACTTGGAACATGTTTTTGATTTTTTGCACTCAAACAATTTCTCTTTCAAAACTTTCCGCATTCCATCTGCCATATTTCCACTGAACACCTCACTGCAGTTAGTTTTGCATAGTGACTGTTTTGCTTCCATATAATCTGTAATTAACCTTCTATCCATTGGTTTAGATTTCAGTTTGGCAGGATTATCTAGCAATAAATTAACCATTATAATCCCATGATCACTGCACATCAATGGTGGTAAAACTTGACTTGAAGTTACAGTAATTTCTTTGGGAACACAAACAATATCTAGTATGTTCCGTCTCCTGGTAGTGTTTTTTTTTTTACAATCTGAAGCAATTGCTGTTCCTGAATATACGCTGTGAATAATTTCCTTACTAACATTATAGAATCAATATTATTCCAGTCTGTTTCTGGTAAATTTAAGTCCCTAGCTAATATTATTCTTCCTTCCTGTATTTCATGCAAGAAATGTATGAATTTCTCTAGGTCATCTGCACTTGACTTTGGTGGGCTATACCCTCCTACACATATATACATATAGGTATAGATATAGATATAAATATACACACACATGCACATATGGAACGATTCCATATATTCAAATATTCATAACATTGAACACCATTAATGCTGACAGAAGTGATCGAATAATTATTTGATTGCTTCTCTCGGCATTTCTTTGTAGAAGTTCATGGAATAGCAGCAAATGGGAATTTGCCAGTTCCTGCTGTTGTGTTATCCTGGACTTGGTATATAAACCCCGGGATTCATGAAGCTTGTGCCAGGCGCAGGCATAGCATCGGCGATCTAACACCAAATATGGCTGCCGAGCAATTCAGGTACGAGCTGTTTCCACGGGCACTACCTGCGTACGCCATGCCCGCACAGCTCCCGGCGCATGTATGCTAATTACCCCATGCACTGCAGCGTAGTATGCAAATGAAGGTATTTTATGATTCAGGAAGTTGTGCAGGCGTAGTGTAAGCATGCAGAAATGTAAACGAAAAAAAAATGGTTTACATTTTTCAAACATAAAATCGGAGCCATGACAGCGGACCAAACTCATGTATTATAATGTTAATATATGTCAATGGCTAAATATATAGCCATTGGCATAGTAAACATGCACAACATATAAAAAAGAACATTTAATGCCATGCCCACACTAATGCAAAGTTAAATCGCAGGGCATCGGTGCGCAAACGGGATCACAATGAAAATATAATTATATGGAGTAAAACTGCAATGTAACACATTTCATGAATTCCCCATAATAGTCACTGGCATGCATGCTACACCACACCATGGCGCAAGAGTTGCTAAGGGGCTGTGACAGTGTTCTGCGCAGTAACTAGGAATTAGTAGGCAATGCCATGCAAATGAGAGGAGTAATACTGAATCACAAAATCCACGCTGGCGTAAGGATGTACCTCACAGCGTAGTGTAGGTGTGGCCTGGAGATAAAGATGACATCAAGAGAGGGGTGTGCCACCTTAGCTGTAAGCACATTGAAGCATTGCTAATCCAGTTTGCCTGTTGCTAATCAAAGCTGCAGGATAGGGATGTGTTGAAGTAGCCATAGCTTTGCTTAGCTGAGAGCACACAAGGTAACCGAATGTACATGTGAACATGGATGAAAACGCGCACAAAACACGGTAAACGGCTGTGCGTGGTGCACACCAGAGCTGAAACAGGAAGGATACGAGGAAAAAAATAAGGAAATGCTGCAGCATGGTAATTGGAGTACAAATGAGTAATTAACATCTAGGAACCCACAGTAGGCCATTGACAACAGCTAACTAGGCAGCTAGCAGCTACCTGCAGAACAGGAAAGGGGAGGTGCCATACTGCAAAGAAAAAATAACTGTCACAGCAGAACAAAGCAAACTTGCAGTAGATCAGCTACATAACACATTTCGCAACACAATCCTGGGTTGGGAAAGTACAAAACAAGAAAGCAGGCAGCTGGATGCATGCTTGACAATGGGAGGGGAATCGGGTTGAAAACTGAAGTAAAGGACAATAGACAAATCATGGCAGCCAAGTGTAATTCGACACCAAAGGCCCCCCAGTAGCAGTACCCACTGTAAAACCCATAATTAAGATGCCCTGCAGCTGTAATTGCACATACACACCCAATTACACCAGCAGCATCCATAGCACAATAGTATAAAGTGTGAAAGCACCTCACACACACTTGTGTATTCCCAGACACTCTGCGCCATTGGTGTATACAGATGGGGAACTTTTAATATGTACATATTAGGGGCTGCCATAGCTTTGATTCACCAGCATGTGTTGAAGACTGAAGGTGGTGTGGAAGATGATGCTGACAACCATCTCAGGCACCAGAGGAGGAGAAGAGTGTTCAGACCCAGGGTAACCTGCCAGGGGCCACATGATCTGGAGATAGTAGAGTGTTACAGGGTGGACAGGGACACCATACAGCTATTTGTTGAGCTGTGCCGGCCACGCCTCAGAGCCAGAAATAACAGAGGGGAACCCATCCCAGTGGACACAAAGGTATGTGTAAGCTTGAGAATACTAGCCACAGGTACCTTTCAAAGGCCAACTGAAGATATCCTGGGGATCTCACAGGCATCAGCATCCAGGGTACTCCACCAGTTCCTTGATGCCATGTTACCAAATGCCAATAAGCACATATACTTCCCCCGAATGCAGGAGGAGTTGTCCAGCAATATGCATCTCTTCCACCATGTGGCAGACTACCCGGAGGTACTGGGTGCAATAGACTGCATGCACATACACATCAAGTCACTACCTGGTTAGCAGGGTAGGTGATACATAAACCGCAAGGGATACCCCTCCATCAACTGCCAGCTCATGTGCAATGCCCAGGGAATTATCATGGATGTGTGTGCTGGCAGCCTTGGAAGCTATCACGACTCCCATATCTGACATGCCTCACAGCTGTATCAGGTATTTGCCAGGGGGGACATCCCATATGGCCACCAGGTGAGGGATGCTGGCTATGCACTGGAACTATGGATGATGACTCCCATCAGAAATACACACACACCCATGCAAGAACGCCATAATGAGGCACACACACAAACCAGAATCACCACAGAGTGTGTGTTTGGGATGCTGAAATCATGGCTCCATTGCTTGGACATATCTAGTGGAGCCTTGCAGTACTTTCCAGGCATGTGTGCCCACATCTTCATAGTATGTGCCATGCTACACAATATGATCCTGCAGAAACAGCTGTAGCAGGGGCAGACTGGTGAAGGCTCTTACAGCCCTCCACCATTGCCAAGGGCCCCACAAGCACAGAGGGACTCAGACCACGAACACCCTGTGCCAGCCCCAGTAGGCAGATGGAGGCATGCCCAGTATGCCCATGCCTTGGCAAAGAGGGAACGGATAGCACACACACACTGACAGTGTAGGCACTTATGGACTGACACCCTTCTCCACCTGCACACACAGTAAACATGGATGGCACACACACAAGGCCACCTGTAAATTGTCATGTATAGGTGGTCTACTGTGTGCATCCTACAGAGGCAGCCCTCAACTATTGCACACACAACCGCTATTGGCACAAGGTAAGGCAACACCTGAACAGTAAATTAAGCTATCAGCATGTGCTGATACTGTATGTATAGGTTCATAGATACATAGGTAGGTATGTGGCTAACTGCCAGAGGCCATTCGTACACCTAGCTGAAATGTGTCAGCTGTCACCACCCCATTGATTAACTAACTGTCCCTCTGTGGAGCAGAGCCAATTGCAGGATCCCTGGGGTGTACCCACTGTTCCCCATCCAGTCTGCAAGGTGTCCCTGGAGTGTTAGTGAGGGGCTCCATATAATGTAATCAGTGATGTAGTTCCAAAGCATAGGGAGTACCTGTAACAGGAATCTGCCACTCCAGCATCTTCCAGTTATGGTTGTGGCAAGGTTTAGCTCATTACAGTGTGTGGCTCACTGTGACATGGATTCCTATAGGTGGAGCATATCCATTAAGCCTGACTTGGACATGTCTTTGTTGGGCAGCAAAGATCATCTCTAAGTAAATGAGATGCCACTGAGTAATGCAAGAGTTCATGCAGTCTGGCAGCATAGGACACATGTCTGAGGCCAGTAATGCTCTTGGCGAGGTATGTTCGTGGACCCTCTAGCTGTCGGATGTGTCTTCTGAGATACATCCCAAATGGGTTATAATACTCAATGATGGGATTGATGAGTGATGAGTAAAGGGGCACAATAACCTCAGTATGTCTAGATGCAAACCCTTAAGTAATCAGATGGCCTACATAGACAGATGGCCGAAGTACTTTGGAGATGTGATTGTCAAAGGAGAGATCATTATCGAATGTAGTCCCCACATACCCATTACCTCATCTGTATTAAAGTGGCTGCCATTCATGGGTTAATATGTGGGTGTTTAGTTTTCCCAACATGGAATGACCATGCAGTCTGTGGCCTTTAGTTGGAAGCCATCACTGTGACATCCTGTGTTGATCTATGTGAGGCCCCTTGAAGGATGTCTGTGACAGCTGGACTGTTAATTATAGTCCCCAGTTTGCAGTAATCCCCAAACACGGTCTACTGTAGTCCACGTGTGTTTGCTTGTACCTCTGAGAAGTATATGGCAAACAGTAGGGGTCCCAGGACTGAGTCCTGTGGGACACCAGTTGTGACTGATTAAGAGCTGGACCTGGAGGCTGCTAGGCTTACCATGTGGGTTCTGTGTGTAACCCAACCTGTGATGTATGGATGTATGTACTGGCTGGTGAGTTTATAAACAATACCTGAGTGGGAAATGGTGTCATAATCCTTAGCGGGGTCCAGGTAGTATGTGCAAACTACCACACCCCACACCTAAAGTCTAGGTGACTGTAAGACATCAAACAGGTTCAGTAGGCATGATCTACACTCATCAAGCAGACCTGGGTTGGGTTGAGTGTCTGGAGGTTCCCAATGTCTCTGTTAATGAGTTCCATGATGATGTGCTCCATAGCCTTGCAGACCAGGCTAGCCAGGCTTATAGGGCAATAGTTCCCGGGGTCTGTTGTGGCACCACCTTTGTGGAGTGGGATCACTGTTGCTGTGAGCCACTCTGTGGGTATGTAGCCCATAGAGAGTCTGTGTTTGAACAGTATGTTTAGATGAGGGGTTAGTTCATGTAATAGACAGCCTGGGACACTGTCCTGTCCCACTGAGGCTGTATTTGTGGCTTTGGATAGTGCTGCTTTATCCTGTGTGTCGGTGATTGCCGGGGCCATACATTCTTCTGGTATGGTTAAGGGCCATTTAGGGGTTGAGTGGGGTGTGAAGTTTGCACTGAACATGTCTGCCAAAATGCTGGCAATATCAGTTGGTTCAGTGTATATTGTGCCAGTCTGCACCAACTCTGAGCAGATCTGAGAGTTCCCACTTAGGTTCTTGACATAGCTAAAGAACGCTTTGCGGTTGTCTGTAGGGTCCTTGGGAAATTGTCTTTCAAAGCTAGCCTTTGATGATATCATGAGGGATTGTAGTTTCTTGCTGATACTGATCAGGGATGTCTGTCCTTCTAGGGATTTCGCTCTTATCTGTACTAGTTACCTCTTACTGTTGTAGAGCCTGTGTATGGCAGGGGTCCACCAGACCGGTTTCCTGTTCTTGGAAGAGTGAGTTCAGGTTAGACTTGGGATAGCACAATCCATGCATTCCTGTAGATGATCATAGAGTGCCTTTGTATAAGTTTCAGCATCTTGGACAGCATTGTCCATTGGCGTGGGGGCTGTGAACGATTCCACCTTGTGCATAAGCAACTTGAAGTCTGCTTTGGAAAATATTTCCACGGTGGTTTCCTTGTTTGGGGTTGTGGGCAGAATGTGACTATCCAGAGTGATTAGTCTATGGTCTGATCTAACCAGCGAGGGGTTGACATCGGGTGTGGAACAGCGGTTGCCCATGTTGGTGATAACCAGGTCCAATATGTTGTTCCCTCTGTGTGAGTGTAGACCAGTTGTTCCAGGGCATTAGAGTCGAGGACTTCTCGGAAGTGCTGGGCAAGGGAGTTAGTACTCGTGTAGTTCTCCCAGTTAATGTTTGGATAGTTGACATCACACAGTATTAGGGTGTTTGGTAGGACCCGCATATTTCCCAGTGCCCCCGAAAATGCAGAATGTGGGTCCTGGGACATGGTAGGTGATCTGTAGCAAGCTACAATTTGGATTACAATGTTGCCCATTGTCACTTGCACTTGGAAGATCTCTGATGAATCGTGCTGTACCACTAACCTGGAGGTATGAGTATCCTTGATGAATATGGATACACCCCCGCCTTTTGTGTTCCAGTCCGGGTTCTGTGGCCGAAAACTGTGGTATGAGTTATAGCCTGGTGGTGCTGGGGTGCTCTCTGGATCCTTAAACCAGGTATCTGTTACTGCACAGATATCAATGTTCTCCATACTTAGGAGTGCCTCGAGTGTGTGCAATGTGAGGTTTAGACTTCTGGCGTTGAGTAGCAATACCTTCAGTTTCTGGTTACATGTGCTATGTACGGTGGTGGGTTTGTCTTATGAGCCTTGCTTAAGGTGGTGGGTTTGTCTTATGAGCCTTGCTTAAAAGTCCACCTTGCCTAATATCCACCTCTGTACTATTGTTTGCAATCAATGACAGCTGTGCATGTGTACATGTTCTGCAAATGTGTACTGACTCTTGTTACAGGGCTGTGACAAATGGCTATGTGCACACCTACATAGAGTGGATATTGACAGTAGAGGCACACCGGTTGAACGTGTAGATTTGTGTAGCCTAACCTCTCATCGCCAGACTAACAGCTGCTTGGAAATATGTTGACAGTACTGGTAATGAAACAGGGTGCATATCATCTTTAACTCCAGTGTGACATCTGCAGTAGGAGTGTAAGATGTAGGAAACTGTTGCCCATGTGTAATAGCAGCTTCATAAGTGATGGCGTACACTATCTGATTATATCATGATCATGTCGGTAGTGGCAGCAGAATCTATTGATATCTGACTCTGTGTGGGGAGTGGGTGTCTGTGCCCAACAGAGCTCATGGTTCTGCTGGGTATGTGTGTTAATACACAGACAAGGATACAGCCCTGTTCACACTTACATCATCTGTAATCAACTATCAGGATGTGATGTGGCCCTCAGAGGGGGAATGCTACTTAAGGTAGCTACCATGTTCCTGTAATAGCTAGTGTTGCCATGTTCATAACTCAGATATTTACATGTGAGCATCATTGTCTAAAACATCTTCATAAGCAGTAAGTATACTAAATACAGTACTTGGTACTTGTAGTATTGAATGCTTATACAGGCATGTCCACTACTCATCTACTGGTGTTTACTAATGTCAGCTTTGTGTATGTGGCCATCCTGGGGGAATGCAATATGTATGCCATGTACACTGCCAAACCCGCCTAACGCCACACCCCACACATTGTCTGGGATGCAGCTACAGGGGTGATCTTGGAGGCAGTCCATACTACACCCATGAGTGGACTAGACAGTCAAGAGGTGTAGGTTAACACATGTATCTCATCACCACAGTCAACACATACCCTTACCAGAACACAGTAAGGACACACACACATTCCACCAGATATCACACACATCCAAAGAGGCCTCTAAGTATCTGGCCAAGCAAGAGGCCTCCCAAGTTGGAATAGACAGACAACAGAATACAAAGACTGTACGACATAGTTCGCATAATTGTGTCACACCTCAGAACATGTCACCGGAAACATGGCCAACAGTATTCATTTGTGAATGCAAACCCTAGCACTATGTTACACACCAAGCTATATAAGGGCAAACATACTGTCAGCTGCCTGTCTGCCATGATTAGCCACATACCCATACACTCCGACCACCTTTAGAACTATACACATGTAACTGACATATGCTATGTCGTTGTGCAGGACCTGTGATGCAGTAGCCTGGACTGCATGGAAACACATGTAGGAACTGTCAGGTCATGTAGCCCATGCGGTTATGTCCCAAGGCCTGGGTAGCATTCTGCCAGTGGCCAGAATGATGCAGCAGTACAGGGACAAGGACTGTATTCCACAATCGTGACATTTACTGGTGTAATGCATGATGCTTTGCCAGACAGGGTCTGCACCTGTCACCCCTGAGATTCTGGATACTGGCAATGGCCCATGCATCCTGTATAGTGCCCTCATCATGCCAGGTTCAATTGAAAGTCCACTGGTGCAACAGGGACAGCCAAGAAATAAACTGTGGGTCTTGCTACTCAATGATACAAATCAGGTACTCAATATGGACTAACTTACGGCAATCTGAAACATGGAGAACATATCTGTGCAGTGATTGAGATATGGTTCAATGCTTTGGAGAGCACCCCTGCATGACCATGTTATAACACATACCTCACCTCTTGGCCAACATCCTTTATTGGAACACATGGGCCACAGGTGTGTCCAACTTCCTGAGGGATATGTACACCCCCACGCAAGTTGCACTTGCACAACGTAATATGCATTATGCTGAGCAACTACCTTTGTGCCAAAGTGTAATCCAAATTGCACCTTGTGACAGATCATCCACCATGCCTCAGAATTTCCAACTGTCATTGTGCTGTAATGGGGAATATCAGCTGTGAGACAGGACACCATAATCATGCCCACTCAGCTATCGAATTATGAACCAGGAAGACTCATCATGTACCAACACATGCTCAATGCATGTTGGATGTCATCAGCACCAATGACCTGGATCACCATAGTCACACCAACAGGGCTAACAGTATACCACACATGGTCAGTCTTCAAAGCCAATGGTATGCTCCTTAAGAGTGAAGTGGTAACTGTCATGGCACTCATTCACATGTACAATGCATGTGCAAATACTGGGTCCTACACAAATGCACTTTAGGCACTCACATATGTGCAGTGATTGTGCCATTGAAACAGAAACAGGATTCAAACAAACACAACCATGAAGGCAAACCTGTGGTACCCTGCCTTAAACTGTACCACAGAAGGTAGCAACTGTTGCAAGGGTCAACATACATGAGTGGAAGTTGATCCATGGTCAGCCTCAGTAAGATGCAGATACACCATATAATGCCACACAACGCTGCTGTGAAACTACTCATCCACATATTATGAGGCCAAACACAGAGGATTCCATAGCTGTGTCATGAAACATAATGGCAACAACAACACCTGTTGTGCTTCACAGCACTATGGCATGAGAGGTACTGAACCTACAGAAATAGCACCTGTTCAGCCAGATAGGGTCTTGGATAACATAAACACACTGCCCCCCAACAGGTACACATTCATATATCCATGTACACTACAGAGCCCCTGTAATAACAACTATGCAGGTGCAAGCTGCACTCTCTAATGCCATACATACAGGCTGCATGGGACCTGTCCACATTCCAGGTTATATCTGACACAAATGTCAAAACATTCTGCTCCCCATATAAACATCTCGTACAATCATAGCTTCATGTCAGGCTGTGTACACACTCAATGGTGCACAGCAACAGTCATCTGTTAATGCTGTCAATATCCGAGGGACCCTGGTATGTGTACAGCTGACCTGGTTACAAATAGTGGTATCATTGCATTGCATAACACATAATGTAACTGTGTCAGTACATAGGTACTCTACACAGTTGTTGTAGGGCTAGGTGCAGTCCACCAGTCAAAGGTTACTTGGTGTTGTTCCATTACATGTCATAACACATGTATGGATGTGTGTTGGTGGTCTGAGGACATGGTGGTGTCTGAGGATTACATCTTAGGATGCAGCTTTTGACACTGTGACCTGCACCTGGTTCATCTGTGATGATATATGTTGGAATACTGATCTATACATGTGAGTAGCCATTATGGATGTGGGGACACCACCACCTGGAGTGGTCCATACCAGTGTTATGGCCCACACGTCTGGTTCTGAGTTATATGGTGGTAGTGCTATTGTGCACAACAGAGCCATCAGTCAGGTGTTCCTCACTGCACAGATGTCAGTATTCCCCATTGTAGGTTCAACAGTGAGCAGCTGTGATTATGACAGCAACACACCTAGCACTGGTTAGCATAAGCATACAATGCAATTGTCTTCTAGGTGTCAGGGTGTTATCCTGTGTTTAGGTCATATGCCTTGGAATTGCACTATATGGGCAAATGCGAATGAGGTATTATCAACACTCCCTTGAATCATGGATGCATGTGATCTGTGATAAAGGCTTGTCTTCTGTCAGTCATGTCATCCCAGACTGACAGACACTGGGCAACCTCATAATTACAGCAGGACATTGGCTCATTGTGTTTGTCAAGCAGTTGCCATTCCTAGCATGAAATCACTGCGAGTGGTAGTATTGTGCTTGTTATAGACTGGATACATCTAAGGTGTCGGACAGCAGCAGGTGTTGTGTAGATGAGCAGTGTCAGATACATGTAGTGCAGCATTCCTGCTAACAATGACAACTACCAACACCGGAGACCATTACAACATGTTATGTAAGTCTAACTGTATGAGCATGGCCACTGTGGCCTTCCATGTTTAGAATCAGAGTGCATCCTAAACAGCCCTGTGCTACTAAATGTATGAGCATGCCCAGTATAACCTTGTGTATTTGGACTCATAGTGCATTCGAAATAGCCCTGTGCCACGAAGTGTGTGAGCATAACCACTGACACCTTGTGTATGTTATGTGCTACTATGTGTATGGCGATTGTAACCTTGTATAGTGATAGTAGTCGTCCATTCCAGAAAAGGGCATACTCCTGTTCAGGCTGGACTCCTACGTTAAACACATAGGTTCACAGCTATGTACATTGTAACTGTCAGCATCCCTGTTGATGTCCGCAATCCTAGAAGGTCATGATGACTGCCTTGGAATGTGTAATCTCTGTGGCGCAACTCATAACTGCGTAGTACTATAATAGTGATCTGTAGATAGGCAGGTGTTCTGATTCCATCACTGGTGTGTGTGTGTGTGTGTGTGTTTGTGTATGTGTGTGTGTGTGTGTGTGTGTGTGTGTGTGTGTGTGTGTGTGTGTGTGTGTGTGTGTGTGTCCATCTGCCATTGGACAGAATAATGCTTTTTAGAGTACTCACACTCCGTACAATTCCTATACTCAACTTTGGCAAGGCAGATGATGTCACCCACCTCGGAATACTCCTCTGGGATTGATGTGACCCAGTAATCTTGATACCATGTTCTGCAACTGCGTAATGCTGTAATGTGATAAAGTAGTTAGGTCGGTGTTCTAATCCCAGACATGCCAAGTGTGAGTGTGTGTTTGTGTGTGTGTCCTTCTGCCGGTGGACAGAACAATGCTTTTTAGAGTACTCACACTCTGTACGATTCCTATACTCAACTTTGACAAGGCAGATGATGTCACCCACCTAGGAATACTCCTCTGGGATTGATGTGACCCAGTAATCTTGATAGCGTGTTCTGCAACTGCGTAATGCTGTAGTGTGATAAAGTAGTTAGGTCGGTGTTCTAATCCCAGATATGCCAAGTGTGAGTGTGTGTGTCCGTCTGCCGGTGGACAGAATGATGCTTTTTAGGGTACACACACTCCGTACGATTCCTATACTCAGCTTTGGCAAGGCTGATGATGTCACCCACCTAGGAATACTCCTTTGGGATTGAGGTGACCCAGTAAAGTTGATAGTGCATTCTGTAACTGCGTAATGCTGTAGTGTTATCAAGTAGTCAGGTAGGTGTTCTATTCCAAGGCATAGCAGCTGTGTGTGTTTGTCACTTATATCTGATGTGTTGGTGGCTGTGAGTGGTTAGCCACTGGATGTGTTGAGGAACGTGTTTTGTTGTTTCCCTATATAGTGGCCATAAATGTCACAATCAGCCAAGAGACTGGGTTGGCAAGACATACCCATACATTTGGCAATAGGCCTGGTGAGTAATGTCAGCAACCCTAATATTACACTGAATACAGTGTGAACCCATGTGTTGCACAGAAACACACTTGCCTTGGGATTAACACCAGTACATAATACAGGAGTTGCTGGTGGTTTCCTTTTCATTCTTGTCTAATGCTTTGTTGTCACGAGGTTTGTTCTTGAGATATAGATACTATATATATATATATATATATATATATATATATATATAGATATATATATATATATATATAGACATTAACACAAATACATCTATGTGATGGAATATATATATATATATGGCCTGCTTTCATTCATGAATCTGAAAATTTTGACTCTCTTTAAGTACAAGTGCACTTTCGCATACTCCATATCACTGAAGAATGGTTTTCTAAGTTGTTCATTACATTTGTAATGGGGTACAGCAGTTGGGTTTGATGGTATAGATAGCGGTACATTTAGGATAAGGAAATGTACCCTTTTCCCCCCTGTAGTGCACTCTCAGAGTTAGTATATATAATTAGCGGGGGTGTGGGGGATGCAGACCATCACATGGGGGCTGCAGGGGGCTTGCCCCCTGCAAAAATTTGTTTTTAGTGTATCTGGTCAGTGATTTGATTTTCAGTGATGTGGAGTTTGAAAAAGTACAGTTTTGTTAAACAGCACTTTGGCTTAAAAGGAGTCAGTGTTTTCAGATTCAGTAGGGTATACTTTCGATGAACAAAAGTAGACCCATTTATATAAATATATATATATATATATATATATATATATATATATAGAGAGAGAGAGAGTAACACAGCATGGTGACAAGATTAGGAGTGCGTCAAGAAGATTACTAATGTACAGAGTTAAAACACAAGGGTGCTGAGGATTAAGGAGGTAAGGAGTTTAGGGTTAATCTCTTTTAAAAGAATTACTTAAAGAAACAATTTATGACAGCTAGAGATAGGCAGCTGTTTAATACAGATTTTCTGACAATTTGGCAGAAGTCAGTTTAGTATTCAATGTTCCTTGTTTTAGAGGAGTCCGGTGGGTGTTCCTGTTGAGAAAGTCCCAGTGATGCTGTAGCTACTGGCTCTGAGACAGATAGTTTTATCCTCTGTTTTATGAGTGCCAGTGGAAGGTCTGTTAAATAGAGTATTGAACCACATATTCCACAAAGATCTGGCGAGCCAAAGAAGTTATTTTTTTATTTGTTGATGCATTATCTGAGAGATTTACTAGAGACTGTTACGAAAGAAAAAATTATCAAAGACTTTTTGTTAAGTAAAACAGTTATTTGCAGAAGACAGTGAACAGATGCATGGATGTTAAATTACTAAGACAGAGGAGTAGTTTGTATACCACAGTATAACTGCAGGAAGTGGATACAGGGGTAGTAAGTTGAAAGAAAGTAGATAAGTGTAGTGAAGTAGGTTGGATGGGGTGAATTATAGAGAAGATTTAACATAGAGGGGGCATATAAAAGGTATGGGAGAGGTAGCTATAATTGATGTATTGCAAATTCATGGTACTGTTTTGATCTGTGTTAGTTTTTTTCCCCTGTTTCTCTTATCTATTCAGTTTGCAACATTTGATAAGTCATAAATACATTATAAATTAAAAGAAGGTATACTAAGCTTAACAAGTGAGTTATAGCAGGATACAGCTGTGCCACCATAAAAACACTGGCCTTGTCTTTGTTGCCTGTAGCTGGTCAGAGAGATGACCACAGCAGGGTCAACACTTGTAGATTGCATTTTTCTGGACATTTCACTGCATCAGTAGTTCATCCAAGCATG
Source organism: Protopterus annectens (assembly GCF_019279795.1). Taxonomy (NCBI): domain Eukaryota; kingdom Metazoa; phylum Chordata; order Ceratodontiformes; family Protopteridae; genus Protopterus; species Protopterus annectens. The sequence goes on along the minus strand of NC_056727.1, from coordinate 381,297,749 downwards.
TCATTCCCTCATTGCCACCCAGCACCTACTTTGCAATGCTGGACTTCAACATTAATGCAACATGTTCACCATGGTTGGTGGCATCTGGAATAAGGGATATCAAGACGTGTTTATTGGAGACCAGTACAAGGCCAGTGGATGTTCCCACTCTTACCACAGTCTTACTGCATCAAAATAGCATATGTATTTTTGTCCTTTCCTTCATCTCTTGGTCATGCATATGTAGAATTTTAATGCTGGACAATAGTTCAGCCTCACAGCATTCACAAGTGCCAAAGTTGCTCCATTCCCCTTAGCATTAATACTATATATGCTCATGGTGCAGTCATGACAGCATAGTGAACTTAGCCTTCGTCTAACATCTGGTCATAACCTGCATTCATAGACCTGTTCAAGGTTGTGTAGTAGGTGATGATTTGTGAAATTTTACAGCAGAAGGTACCCCAATAATGGAGTACATATTGATATAATTGACATCCTGTCCATGCAAGAAGATTATACCAGAATTGATGAGATATAAATATGTCCTAGTATTAATAAATATATAATATATCATTTCCATGGACCTTGAATGTGAACTACAGATCATCTGCTTACACATACACAGTAAGCATCTGGTATGCAAGTCTACAGTGTATAATCACAATAACCATAACAGTCCTGAGCATGTGCAGTGCAAATACATCCACAACAGTGGCATAGTGTGGCAAGTGCTTGTTTTACTCATATTGTTTTTTTTATTTTCAAATAATAATATAATATAAAAACTTTCATAATATGTTTTGTATAACATTGCAAATAGCTATATACATTATTTACAGTCAGCCTGACATCAATAGTAACAACTAATATTTTAATTTACTGTAAAAATGTAACTATATAAAGTTATCAGAGAGAGTCTGTTGTTAGTTGTAAAGTGTCCATTAAGGATAATTTTTTTCCATGGATTGTTTATCAATGGCCTATAATAAATCCTTAGTTCTTTGATTTTGATTTCCATCAAAACTGTACTCTTCAGCAGGTCTAAAAAGTCTTCCATAGTTGGCCATGTGTTTGATAACCATCTCCTAGTTATGCATTTCCTGAAAATTGCAAGTACTGTCCATAATAAATACAGATCTGTTCTGTACAAATGAGGGCCTTCATTAACATTCAACAATATCAAGGCTTTAGATAAATTAAAAGATTCACTGAATAAGGCCAGTAAAAATGTTAATTCCATTCCAATATGATTTAATTTTAATACAATCATAAAAATATGATTCCGGTCAGCACTGGATTCCTGTTCAAATCTCCAACACATTCCTTTCATGGAAGGACTGATTTTAGTAATTTTATCCTGGGTTAGAAATGTTCTATGTATATATTTCCATTAAAGATTTTCCAATAGTGTGAACTAGATGTAAATGTCCCTGATAGTAAAATATTTTATTTGAATTCTTCAGTTAATTGTAATGAATGCCCTTTAGATATATACTGACAATAGGATGTTTTAGGTATTGTTTTATAGGTTATTAATTCATTATATAGATTTGAAATAATATTTCTCATATTATAATCTTTCTATATAGAATCATATAAGTAATTTATACATTCTGGTGTATTATTAAAGGAAGAATTATTAATTATTCTATATAAATCTTTGGAGTACATTAATATACTTTGTAAAGTCAACCAGTCCTGACATGAAATTTCATAAGTAGCCATTATCAATTGTTTGTCTAGAACTTTAAGTTCTCTAATGCATTGCTGCCAACAAAACGATGTTTTCTGTTCCCACAAATTATTTATTTCTTTGTATATTTTGTGAGGATAATTTTTGTTATGGTAAATGGAATTAAAATATCAAACCAAAGTTTTAAATCCATGTTACAGTTAATGAATTTCCTAAATGAGTTAAAGTAGTGATTAATCAAATACAATTTGGTTGGTTTTGTTATAGTGTATTGCATATTAATATTTAGTATGTACGGAGGTATGTTGGCTTTATTCATTATTGAAAATGATTTTATTGAAGTAGAATCATTTGTTAATATAACTGTGTGTAAATCTTTCCAATTGGCAGAATAGTTAGGATTTATCCATTCCATAACAGTTTTAAGTATTGATGCCTTTATATATGATTCAATATGCAGAAAATGTAATCTTCCTTTTTCCCATGGTCTAATATGATTAATTAATGCAACTCTATTTCTTTCAGGAAACCAGAGAAACTTTAATAAACAAGTGTTTATCTCTTTAAGAGTATGCTTCTCGGGGAATAACTGAATTGCTATGCTACATACAAAATTTTGGGCAGTAAAACCATGTTTATTAACTATAATCTATCTTCAAAGGTCAATAATAATGTATTCCATTTTTTTCAATTGCGGCTTTGATTATGTTAATGATGTTATAATAATTTGTTAATATTAACTCATTCAGATTTTTGCATAAGACAATTCCTAAATAATTTAAGGTAGATACTTGTTTCCCTATGATATGGTTCTCTTTTAGTTGTATTTCTTTCTTCTTGTTTAAGAATACAAATTTAGATTTTGATCTATTGAAGTGAAGACCTGAAGTCATATAATATTTCTCAGTTAGTATATCTAGTTCCTCTAGAATTTCTTTGGAATTAAATTAAATTACTTATATATATATATATATATATATATATATATATATATATATATATATATATATATATTCATTAATAGTTGAACAAATGAAGGAGGAATTCAAATAATAATAAGATTTTAAATAAATAAATATTCCCAATTTAAGGAATCAAAGGCTTTCTCAATGTCTAATCCAATTATCAGTGCTTCTTGATTTTCTCTACTTAAATAATCAATGAGCGTGAGTATTCTTTTGATATTGTCATGTATATGTCTATTGTGTATAAACCCACTTTGATCTTTATCTATTATTTTAGATAATGATATTTTCATTCTGTTTGCTAAAATTAACATGAATATGTTATAATCATTATTTAATAATGATATAGGTCTATATGAATCACAAAAATCCGAAGATTTATTTTCTTTTTACAACTGGGGTAATTAATGAGTACGTCCTGGATGGGGGTATTATTGTTTGTGATTGAATTTCTAATAATGTTTTATGAAAGAGGGAAATTATATTTGAGGGAAAGAGTTTATATATCTTTGTGATTATGCCATCTATTCCAGGAGCTTTGTTGGTTTTACTTTCCTTTATCTTATTAGTAATTTCTTTATAAGAAATGGGTCTTTGTAAGTGCACTTTTAGTTCATCAAGAATTATTATTATTATGTAGAAATTGTGTTTAAATTTAATTGATCATTATGTATTTCCCCATTTTTAAAATGTTCCATATAATGATGTCTGAATACATCAAGAATGTCTCCTATATCTGAAACATTTTTACCCATCTTTTCTTGATAAGTTTTGCTAATATTATTAGCTTTGGAATGCATTTTAACTCTTGTATATAAATTGCACAAGTTACTAGGGGAGGTAGCCAAAAAGTTTATTTTTAGTTTTTCTAGGGATAAATTTGTTTTGTGTGTTAAATTTTCAATATATTTCTTATTTAATTCCTCTATCTTCCTTTTAATTTCTGGAGAATTTAGATTTTTTTTTCAGATTTCGTCAAAAGTTTAGATTGTAAGTCAAGTAGTCCAGAATCCCATTCTCTAACTTTGATTTTGTACCAGCTAATGGATTTCCCAAATATATAGGTTTTTAATGAATCCCATATCATGACTATGTTGACTTCATTTGTATAATTAATGTCTAAGAAAAATTGAAATTCTGATAACAAGCAAGGTTTAAATTCTTTAATTTTTGTTATATATGATGGAATTGTAGAAGAAAATGTTAATGGTTTAAGTTTACTTTGGAAATTCAAAATTAGAGAGTTGTGGTCTAAACAAGGACATGGAATTATTGAAAAATATGTTATTTTTGTTGTTAGATCCTGACCAACAAATATTTTGTCAATTCTAGTTTGTGTGCCATATCTATAATCTTGGTGTGAGAATAATAAAGGTTTATCTTCTTTCAATTTAAATGTGTCTATTAAATGAAAATATTCAATCCATTTTTTTAAAGATTTTGCTATAGACGATGTGCATAAAGGTCTTTTATTAGTAGTTTCAAAGGTGTCTAGAATGCATTTAAAATCCCCTGCTATTATTAAGTTTCCCTTATAATTATTAGTAATAAAGTCTAAATGCTTTTTGACAGTTCCTGTTCCAATACCAGGGAACCAATATAGATTAACTAAGGTCCATATTCTATTGTTAAATTTAACTATAACAAAGGCCATAAGACCCTCTTTATCTTCATATTTATGAATAATGTCAGGGTTAATGATATTCTTTTTCCATAGGATTGTTACTCCTCTTGTCTTTGACTTATATGAAGATTGTGCTAAACTGATATATTCATTAAGGTTCCATACATATCTATCATTTATTTTGAAATGTGTTTCCTGAGGAATACTACTTGTGCTTTGTTTAATTTTAGATATTTCAGTAAATCAGATATTTTCCTAGGTTTATTTAGGCCATTAGTGTTTAAAGATAACAATGTTAAATCCATTTCAGATTATTTTTATATATTTTTTATGATTGTTGTTTTTAAACAATTTACTCTGATAACAGTGCACATTACTTGCAAGGGGGTGAATTAGATTACTACACACCAGACAACATAAGCATGCATTTTGTTAATCATTTTTAAGAGTCTGATTCTTTACCCATAGAGTTTGATCACTTTAATCATCTTTGATACTAATCATTCTTTAAATATTAAGGTCAAGCTTAATTCTTTTATGAATACATATAAGATATAAGTTGAGTCAGGCTTTGAATAAAATACTTAAGTAATAAAAGATTTAAAATAAATATATATTGAACAATATCTCACTCTAAACATGGAATGTATGTAATTTCTAATCCAAAAGATACACATAGGTCTGTTAGATTATCCCTCATACCTTTAGCAATCAGAAACATTGAGCTCCATAAAAAAAACTGATTTATGGAGAATAATTTATAAGATAGAAATATAACATTCTAAATAAATAACATGCCAGGAAATACTATTTTATGGATTATAATCAATAATCTTATTAAGTTATGAATTGCCTGATATGTAAATACCTAAGTGGAATTCTGATTTTGCAGGGAATAAGTTTATATATAGATTATATTTAAATTAAGTTAAATTAAATTATCATTATAATTAATTATTATTGTTAACCAAATAAAATGTACTAGAGAAAGTATCTATCCATTCTAGCTTTTTAAGTATTTTTTTATATTTATATGTTATCTAAGTTCCTAAGAAGCCTTTTAAATAGACATTTAAATATAATCATGTCTAATTAACAATTAATGCTCTACTATTGCATGCAAGTGATACTCATTATATTCATAATAATATCTAAGTTGATGTAAATAAGTGTAATCAGATTAATATATTAAATTACGAAGAATTCATACAATTTATAATATTACACAACACACCAGTTTCTAAATCCTAGTGTAACGATTCAATTTTCCCCAGTACATCTTAAACTGCTACTCTTCTGCAACATTTCCATTATGTGAGAAGAGCTAGTCTTGAACATCTATGTGACACAGTATAATACTTTCTATTAACGCTTTACTTGCAAGGAGATTAATTAGATTATTACTCACCAGACAACATAAAAATTAAAAGCTGTTTCCTTTATATAATGTTTTTAATATATGTTTTATTTTTTGGGGTATTTTTGGTTCAATAATTCTTGTAAGGGTATGCAGGAAATGATCTACCTTTGTAGTAGGATATGACATCTTTCAACAGGAAATGACAACCTTTTTGGTTGACCAATTGTGGAGTAGGACAGGTTATTTAAATCAGTAACAAGTGTGTTATGTAGTTTTGAAGAAGTAATTGTAATGTACTTTTGCCGAAAGCGCTAAACTCTCATCGTTGTGGAATAAATTTGATGGACTTTTTACCTTTGGTGCGGTGCTCTTGGTCATTTCCAGCATTCAGTTTTTTCTGGGTTTGGACTTTTTTGTGTTTCTCAGTTTGTGGTTGGTATGGATGGAGGTGAAGACCGCAGTAGTACTGGCAACATCGATTTCAACAAATTATTGCAATCTGTGGCATCGCTTACTTCCTCTGTTGCCCTACTGTCTGCCAAGGTCGACTCGCTTATGAATCAGTGAGGGTTAGTTCACTCTCAGGGCTTTAATTCTATGCAAGTCGAAAGTCCTGACAAGTTTTCAATTACACCTGCACAAAGGACTAGGTGTTCTAATGGGTGTTCTAATGATAAAAGTTCTGGAGGTATCAATAACGTTAACAGCAACACTACTAGATCAGGTACGTCGTTGAGTGGCCATGATGATGTCACACTTTCATTTTCTGTTGGCGACTGGCTTCAAAATGATATCGGGATTTGTGGCTTTATTGTCAACGTCAGAAACAGTTGTGGGAGTTTGGATGACCAGTTTCGTTGCTTTAAGGAACTTTTATGGAAGTACAAAAAGTTACAGTTGGAAAGCGAGTACTTCAATGAGTGTTTAAGAAGAGAGCAGATTCCCAAGGGTTTAAGCACTTGGAAATACCTGACAGGTTTGGTGAAAGACTCACAACTACACAAGGACCTTAAAACTTTTTTAACAGGCAAGGGTGTAAGTTACTTAACATTTTTATTAGTGACAACAACAGGAAAATGGCTGGTTTGCTCAAAGACATTAATAGACTTGAGCATGGAATTAAAAGGGACTTGTTGTTTGAGCATAGAATGACTGAATTTAACAACATATTCAAAAATGTGGAAAATTATTTGGTACAGTTTAAAAACAAGAAACAGAAAAAAATTACTAAGAGACAAAACTGATTATGAATTAGGTAGGGCTTATCCAGATCCACCTGAAGGGCAACAAGTTAAAGTGTCTGATAGGCAGGATGATTGTAATGTTATTAACAAGGATGATGGTGGTAATTCTGAGCACAACACCCCTTTAGATCCACCCCCCTGAGGAGATCTCAGCAGTTAATGAACCGGAGGGGGGGAGGCAAGGCAATGTGAATTATGGTCAATTGAATTACCAGAACCAGTGGAGGGGGGGAGATCACAACAGCAACATTGGAGATAAGTGATAAGTGATGCCAATGTTTGCAATATTATTTCTAATCTCAGTAATGATTTTAAGGTGTACAATTACAGTAAGACCAATGTAACTGTTGAATGGGCAGAATTGTTTTCAAAAGGGCTTAATTTTGTACCAACATGCAAAACTGATATTGTTAGTACCATTTTACAGTTTAAAATCTATATTAGTAAGCTCAACCTGGCCCTTTTCTTTTCACAGGGGGTGACTCTATTAGTAATATTTTGGTCAACGCTAGCCCCTTTTCAAAACCAAGTACATTCATTCCACCTAAGCACCAGTTAGTGGAAGTTTTGAATCTTTTTGTGAGAGACAATTTAGAAAAATAACCTCCCACTGAAACCATTATGTGGAACATGATGGGACTAGCAATTTGACTAATAAAGAAAAAAGGTTATTGCACGATATATTAGATAACAGTGACATTCAGATCATGAAACCTGACAAGGGGGGAGGATTAGTTATTATGGATGCTAGGGACTACAACAGCAGGATGATGGACCTGCTGTACAGTGACACCTATACTGAAGTCTCCATTAATGTGCTCAATATAGCTTATAGAAGTATTGATCTAGATCTAGAGCAACTATTATTAAATGAACAAATTACATTGGAGACCTTTAGGTTCCTAGAGACAAAACATCCTAGGATTCTGACTATTTTCAGAATCCTGAGAATTCATAAGAGTATTTTTAATCCCCCCCTTCAGCCAATTGTGGATGCCAAAGCATTGAAAACTTTTAGTCTGGCCAAGTTTATTGACTGTTCAGTTAAACATGTGTTAGATGACAGGGACCTTATTATTAAAGATTCATGGGATTTCTTGTCTAAAATTAAACATGAAATGTACAATGAATGTCTTATACTGGTTACCACTGATATGAGGGATCTCTTTTCTGTAATACCCCATGATGTGGGTATTGAATGGTTCTATGATTATCTATGTAAGCAGAACTGATTAAATCATGAAACCATCCTTACCATTATGTCCTGTATGGAGATGGTTCTGGACAATAATTTCATTTCCTTTGAGGGGCAACTATTTAAACAAGTGCAAGGGGTGGCCATGAGTGCCTGTTGTGCACCGTTGTTTGCTAACATAGTACTTGCCCAGTAGGAGGATCTATATATTGTGAACTCTGAGTTCAAGGACATGTGGGTACTATATGTGCGGAACCTCTACGATTTGATCTTATTTTGGCATGGTAGTAAAGATGAGTTAGACAGGTTTTTCAATTATATTAATAACACCACCACTTTTCTGAAGTTTACCATGACCAAGGACCATGATATGTAGAATTAACTTGATGTGATCATCAGGAAGGATTATTCCAAGGGGAAATTCACATCACATCTCTATAGGAAACCCAGGTATGCCAACTCTCTTTTGCATTTTGAGAGTTGGCACCCCTTGCACCAGAAGAAATCCCTTGTGAAGGGTCAATGTGTAAGATTGGCCAGAATGGTTTTAGAGGACAGTGATTTTCTTAGAGAGTGTGACCTTTTACTGGGGACATTACAGAAAAGAGGCTACCCCCTCCCCCTCAATTTGTCAAAGACATAATAGGGGAGGTGCAACAAAAAAGAACTAACGGGGTTTTTGGAATATTATTGGACAACCCCTTGGGATAGTTAGACCCCTAGGAACTGAGAAAATTAACAGTTTTAGCAGAGCATTGGTATTACCTTTTACTACTGATTTTTTTTTATATCAAAAGCATCATTTGTGATTGTTGGAATATGTTTCATATTGATGAGAATATCATTAACAAATTAGGTGAGAAACCACTGGTGGTATACAAAAAGTGTATATCTTTCAAAGGTCTAGTTGAAAGAAAAAAGGTGGCACCAGGACCAGGTGGTACTTTCAGATGTGGAAGATGTACCCAATGTTCTTTTATTGTCGATGCTGAATTTATTAAACTTAGAATTTTGGGAAAATCACTACACACAAAAAGTATTTTTGTTACAGTAAGGGGGTTGTATATGTCACATCCTGTACAGGTTGCGACTGTTACTACGTGGGTAAGACTGTCCGAGCTTTAAGACAACAGATTTATCAACATAGTTATGATATCAATAAACACAGGGAGACTAATGCCTTTTCAAGCACATTAAATTACATCCCACACAGTGCTTCAAGTTTTTTGTATTAGAGCAGGTTGACTTGGGTGTAAGGGGTGGACCTGCTGATGATTTTCTTGAATTTGTAGAACTCAAGTGGCAAATAAGGTTAAATGCGTGTGTGCCACCTGGGCATAATGACAAAATCTCTATCAGTTAAATCTCTATCAGTAACCATGTTAAAATTAAAAGCTGTTTCCTTTATATAATGTTTTTGACATATGTTTTATTTTTATGGGTATTTTTGTTCAATAATTCTTGTAAGGGTATGTAGGAAATGACCTACCTTTGTAGTAGGATATGACATCTTTCAACAGGAAATGACAACCTTTTTGGTTGACCAATTGTGGAGAAGGGCAGGTTATTTAAATCAGTGACAAGTGTGTTATGTAGTTCTGAAGAAGTCAATGTAATGTACTTTTGACGAAAGGGCTAAACTCTCATCATTGTGAAATACATTTGTTGGACTTTTTACCTTCGGTGCGGTGCTCTTGGTCATTTCCTCCATTCAGTTTTTTCTACTTTCTATTAACTCCTTTACTTGCAAGGAGATGAATTAGATTACTACACACCAGACAACATAAACATGCATTTTGTTAGTAATTTTGTAAGAATCTGATTCTTGTCTAAAATTAGTTATTATTTACTCTTTACCCATAGAGTTTGATCACTTTAATCATCTTTGATACTAATCATTCCATGAAAAGATTGTATAGATTATAGTAATGTTTAACTGGTATATCTAAGAGGAATAGCATATTGTTTAAAACAAAATTCTCACATTCATACAGTACTGCTAAGATTATAGTAATATTGTTGCAGGAGTAATGAAGTGCAGCTGAAGTGTAAGTTGAAAAAAAAAGGGGCCGGTCAAAGCTTCATCCCCTCAAGATACCTGGAAAGAGTACATTTTGCAACAATACAAGCTTTTTCTTCACCCCCAGCTTGTTCCTAAATAAATAAAATACATGGTCACATAGCCTTGGATAAAAAAAAAAAACAGTTTATCAGTGCCACTGCATAGACATAAACAGCATCATCATGATTTCCAATGGTAAACGCCTACTGCCAGGCTCCAAATAAGCAATTTAAAATCAGAAAGTTGAAAGACTCAATGAATAATATTATGCTTTTTGTATGAAACCACTTAAATCAAACATCTCAAAAAAATATCTGATTCTGGTGTCTACAAAGTTTTTCTACAAGATTACAATTTGTGGACTTGTATGTTCCTTAGATATGGCAGATATCTAAATGACATGGCAAAAACTTCACTACCTTCTAGAGGACCAACCTCAGAATTCAGATGGAATACCTCATAAACTAGTATAGTTAGGTTAATTATGAACCAAGGTATTCTTACTTAGGTAAGTAATCAAATGGTAAACACCATCTATATTCCAGAGGTTAATGTGATGGCTATTTCATAAAGCTGTTGTAAAATTTCACAAGATGACACACTATAGGATGATGCAGACAGTAAGTAAATTGAATGGATGAACCACCACTTGCCTGTCAATCATGTATTATTCATCTGCCAATATTATGGAAATAGTCTGTGCTACCAGTTTCAGTCAACACCATTATCACAGATATTCCATATTATCCTAGAATGAAGCCCAAACTAAACCAATGTAGTATGTTAAAAAAAGAAAAACAGACTGTGTGCTCTATGGCTCAGACAGACAAAGCCCTTACTATGCTCCAAATGACCAAGGAACTGATTAATGGGGAATACTGAAGGAAGACAAAACAGAGTATGAGAGAAATGATAAGACATTGCTTACTCATGCTCTTTGCCTAAGAAGGAGTGTTTGGGCACATATCCTGGAGAGTGTATTCCTAATATCGTCCCTAGTAGAGACCGGAGAATAAATAAGTAAAATTTACTTGTGGGGGGGGGGGGGGGTAGAGGTGATTTGACAATAGTTTACACATTTTTATTGCATACCCTTGTGTGCTCTTAGGCATGCATGGTGGGAAATGATAAGGTTTTGGGGGGGTATGGCTGATTGGATAATGGCCATGTAATGGGCTTGTAGCAGTGACTTATGTGGCAAAAATCCCTCAAAAAAAGTAAAGATAAAAATGAAACTATCAAATAACTGGACAAGTACAGTGCACTGCAGTGATATGAACTGAATACATATGGTTTAATACTATGTATAAATCTGTCATTCCTAACCACAAAAATTAATTTGAGATGAAGCCATCTTTTAAATATGACAAGGGAAGAAAGCTATATTAGAAATGAAATAAAAAGTAAGACAGAGATAGAATTATGGATTCCTACAGCACTGCACCTTAACCATACATAGAAGATACAGACTACATTTCTTGATCAACAAATCAGTGAACTAATGCTAACCTTTAAAACTAACTTATTTCCTTTTTTTAGAGTCAAAATTAGGCTTTTAGTATGGACTTTTGTATCGTTTATGCGATCATTGAACCACTCACATCATATCAGGAACATTCACACAGCATTAAAGGTGACATCATTGTTTTCCATTACCAAGGCAACCCAAAGTTCAAGCTTTTCCAAAAGACATGCGAGAAACAACAATCTTATGCTTCACATTGCACACCTACCAGTGACATTTTCCCTCCCTTTTCCCTCTCTTCCCTTTTTCTCCTTCTATTATATGCGAAAGAGAAACAAAAAAAAAAGTAGCCACTAATAAGGAAGTAACGTATATGTGAATTTGCAGCTAATGAAGCATTAAACATGTCAATATTTATAAACTAGCCATTAACATGAAATAACCAATAACATTTAACTAGTTGAAAAAAACTAAAATTGATAATTATAATTAACTAAGACATTCTGATATTCAAATATACCATATAAGTGAATCAATCAAAGGAAGTAAAGACCTTTTCCCCCAAAGAAGTATAATATATATCAATAGTGCAAGGTCTTTATCTACTACTAAGAGACTATATAACCCAACTTGTCCTACCTGTATTAATGAAGAGTATTCATATAAGACTTCATTATTACAAAGCCAGTTAGTAGATGTTCTTCTTATTAAATTAAAATAACTTCTCTTCTTTTTCTCTGAGAAGTCACATAAAAGATACATTCCTATTTCAACAGTTACTAGTAACAGTTCATGTCATAGTAGAAACTTTGAGAGATTTAGCTGATACAGCTATTTTAGATTCAGTCTGTTGTTTTTTTTCTTTTTAATATCAGTCCAAGAATTTGTTCCTTTTGTTCTCTTCAGGAAGGATAATAACCAGTCCATATCCTCTGGGATAGAAATCAGGTTGTTATTCTTAATAAATGAAGAAACTTCTAAGTCATTGAACATTTTTGTTTCATTAGCAAGAAGGACTTTTATCTTGGCAGGAAAGACAAAATGTGCTTTTATATTATTTTCTTTAAGCAGCTTTATTAATGGCCAGATATTTTTCCTTTGCTCTATTACTCAGGAAGAATAATCATTGTCAAACCTTATCTTCTGGTTGTATTTTAGGGGGGATTTCCTCCATGCAGTTTTTAAAACTAATTCTTTGTCCAGGTATGATGAAAATTTTATGACTATTGATCTGGGAGGAGTATTTGTTGAAGTAGAAGCAGGTTTCCCTAGAGCTATATGCGCCCTTTCAATACCATAAGAGAAAACCATCTTTTAGCTCTAGGAAAACTAGAATCCAAGATATTAAAAATGAAATAATGTCCTCACCTTCAGCATTTCCAGGTAGCCCAAAGATCCTGATGTTAGTTGTCCTTTTTCTATTTTCTAGATAATCCACCTTTTTTTTAGTAGCCAAGTATTTTGTTTAAGAAGAAACTCTTTTTGGGTTTGTTCTTCCTTAAGCCTCCCTTCAATGTCATTTAAAGACATTTATATGTTTGTTATTTTTGTCTGGTGTTGTTGTAGCTTTATTTAAAATCATCAGTCTGTTTTTGACAGTTCATTTTAAGGTTTTCCAAGTTGTGTTTAAAATCATCCATCTTCAAAGACAGTTCCTGTAAAGTTGTTGTCATCAGTTGTAGTTTTTTCTTTAAAGCTGCATCAGGGTGAGAATTCCTTGAGTTGCTCATTTTCAAAGCTGAAATAATCTCCAGGTTTTCTGACAGGAAAATGTTTATAAAGATCCACCAAATTTGCTCTTTATATAGTTTACTTGTTTATCTATATATCGCAGTTATTTTTTTTTAAATGAAATTTTCTTGTTTATTTTAATAGTTTTTATGGAGCTCTGAGATTATTCTGCTTTCAGCTGGCCATTCAGGCGCCATCTCCCACAAGTGCTTGTTTTAATGTCTAATGCAGACATACTTCTATTCTAGGTTTTATAGCTTCCTAGGCCAAGATCAATCACAAGCTATTCTTCAGCTAAGGATGCGACCTCAAACACAATACACATCAACGTGCTGACCTTATTGTAAATGGAGTCACCTACATTGAATCAGAAGATATATCATATCTACTGCCCAAAAAGTTTATCTCCGATTTTACTCCTGTCTACCCCAGACAGACCTTAGGAAATACTCTCAACAATAACTCCTCTCAACTTTCACTAGGGAGCAGGTTCTTTGTGCACCCTCAAAGCCCAAGAACACTATATAAATGGGTCCTATTAGTATCCCAGAATGACTTCTTTATATCATGAAACATGATCTTTCAAGGCCACTAGTATCACAATTTAACCATAGCCTCCAGGCAGGCTTTGTGCCAAGCAAATGGATAACTGTCACTGTCATGCCTCTAAACAAGGGCAGGCCATCTATGGAGCCAGGTAACTACAGACCCATCGCTAGGGACGGCTTACACCTGTCAACCCTGGGCTTTTGGATATTGGCAAAGGCTCTTGCTACCCCCATAGTGCCTTTTTTAGGCAAGGATCAAAAGACAAACCCACCTCCATAGGTATCACAAGGGATAAGAAACTAAGAGTAATGCTACTCAACGCCAGAATCTAAACCTCAAGATGCATGCACTCAAAACTCTCCTTAGCATGGAGAACATCGATATCTGTGCAGTAACAGAAACCTGGTTTAGGGCTCCCGAGAGCACCCCAGCACTACCAGGTTATACCTCATACCATGCTTTTTGGCCCCAAAATATGGACTGAACCACAAAAGGAGGGGGAGTATCGATATTCATCAAAGATACCCACACCTCCAGGTTGGTGGCAAAGCACGAAGCATCAGAGACTATCCATGTGCAACTAACAGTGGGTAAAACTGCCTTCCAGTTTATAGCCAGCTACAGACCACCCTCCCAAACCCAGGAACCCCACTCGGCCTTCCTGAGAACACTGGAAAATATGAAGGTCTCTCCAAACACCATTATATTGGGCGACTTCAACTACCCAAACATAGACTGGGAGCATTACTCTAGCTCCAACACCCTAGCCCAAAGGTTCCTAGAATTTATAAACTCAAATGCTATGGAACAACTTGTTACCACTCCCACAAGAGAGGAAAACATACTAGACCTGATCATCACCAACATGGGGACTCTATGCTCCAGACCAGAAGTGTATACCTCACTGGAAAGATCAGACCATAAACTAATCTCACTGGATATTCACATCCCGACCCCACCATCTGCCCAGAAAACCACAGTGAAAAACTTCTCTAAAGCAAATTTCACACTCCTCAAAACCAAGGTGGAATCCTTCAAAGCCCCCGGGCCTGTGGAAAATATGGCCCAGACCGCAGAATCCTTTATAAACGCATTCTATGAACACCTTCAGGAATGCATGGATCATGCGATCCCAAATAAAACCAAGACCCAATCCTCCAAAGGCAGACGTCCTGTCTGGTGGACCCCAGACATAAACAAACTATACAATAGAAGGAGGAGGCTACTAAATGATAGAGCAAAATCCCAAAAAGGGAAGGCATCACTGATCAGTATTAGCAAAAAACTACGGACACTCATAAAATTGTCTAAGGCCAGCTTCGAGAGAAAAATTGCACAGGACACTAAGGATAATCACAAGGCTTTCTTTAGTTATGTTAGGAACCTGGGTGGTAATTCCCAGATATGCTCAGAATTAGTCCAAAATGACAAAAAATACACCAAATCCACAGACATTGCCAATATCCTAGCTGACCGGTTCAGCACAAACTTCTCCCCCACTCCCTACCAAAAGGGCAAATATCTATCCCAGCAGAGTGCTGCCCCCCTGACATCTCAGATGCTCAGGTAAGAGCCGCCCTCTCCAAAGCAAAAAACACAGCATCAATGGGATCAGACGGTGTCCTGGGCTGCATCCTACATGAACTCCAAGAAGAGCTAAACCCAAACATAACACTACTGTTCAATCTCAGCCTTAATACAGGATATGTGCCCAAAGAGTGGCGTACAGCAACAGTGGTCCCTCTCCATAAAGGTGGTGCCTCAATGGATCCTGGAAACTATCGCCCCATAAGCCTGACTAGCTTGGTCTGCAAAGCTATGGAAAGGATCATCATGGACCTCATAAATAAAGATATTGGGGACCTACAGACACTGGATCCTACCCAGTTCGGTTTTGTTAAGGGCAGATCCTGCCTCTTAAACCTGGTTGATTTCTTTGAAACAGTCACCAAGGCCATTGACGAGGGGAAGGTGGTCCACACAGCCTACCTGGACCTCGCAAAAGCCTTCGATACAATACCCCACTCGGGCATTATAGATAAGCTCACCAGCTTAAATATAAACCCCTATGTCACTAGATGGATTTCAAACTGGCTCAAGGACAGAACCCACATGGTTAGAATTGCTGGTGCCATGTCAGACTCCAAGCCAGTTGCAAGTGGTGTCCCACAAGGCTCAGTCCTGGGACCTCTCTTATTCGGTATATATTTCTTGGAGGTACAGGCCAACACGGAAGGACTGTGGCTAACCAAGTTCGCAGATGACTGCAAACTGGGCGCCATAATCGACTCTCCAGCCGACACAAGCATCCTCCAAAAGGGCCTCATAGAAACAGACAACTGGTGCCAGAGCCATGGCCTCAATCTAAATGCCAAAAAGTATATACTCATCCCCTTTGGCAAAAACAAAGTGCCCACAAATTACCACATAGGTGGTAATCCATTAAGTACAGAAGAAGTAATTAGGGACCTGGGGATCCAAGTTGATAGCAATCTCTCATTTGACAACCACGTGGCCAAAGTGGTTAGAAAAACATTTTATATAGCCCACCTAATCATGAAGGGATTCACATCTAGATCAGGGGAGGTCATCGTGCCTCTTTACTCATCCCTCATCAGGCCCATAATTGAGTACAATGCCCCTTTTGGGATGTACCTTACCAGACACCTGCAGCAACTGGAAAGACCCCAAAAGTACCTCACCCAGAGGATCAAAGGGCTCAAACAGATGCCATATGCTGCCCGGTTAAAGAAACTCCAGCTCTACTCAGTGGCATACCGCCTGTTCAGAGGCGATCTGTGCCTGACGTATAAAGCCATGTCCAGCCTGGAATTAATGGACATGCTGCACCTCAGAAAATCCAAATCCTATCGAGCTACGCGCTCGAGAGACTTGAACTTCAGCACTGAAATAAATAGGACATGCTGGAGGGACAGATTCATAACCCAGAGGCTCCCTTCACTCTGTAATAAAATCCCAGTACAGGTTAGGCAGAGTCCCTCATTGACTCTCTTCAAGAGGAATCTTGATGAGTGGATGGGAGATTGTAGGTTTACCCCGGGTATCACTTCTGTGTCACTGTTAGACAGAGGCACAGTATACTAACCTCGAAAAAGGGCATAGCAAAATAAATTTAAAATGGGTGGCGAAAGCCAAACACATTCTGGCTAGGCTTATAAATGCCCTAGGGCAGATAGCCTAGTATGAACCTATGAACCTATAAGTCTCACTAATCATATATACAAAGTCATGGTAAGAATTACCATGTAAATCATAAACATTGATAAAGGAAACTTTCTGATATAGGATCCAATCCAGTTTGGTTTCATCAAGAGCAATTAATTTCTACTCAACCTATTGGATTTCTCTGAGAAGGTCACCAATGCAATGGATGCGGGCAAAATTGTGCATGCAGCCTACTTTGACCTGACCAAAGCAGTCAACATAAAACCCTAGTCATTCATTGGAGACAAACTCATGAAAATATGTGCAAACCCTTCTTACCTGCTGGTTAGCTAGCTGGCTGAAAGATAGGACCCACAAAATTAGGATAGAATAGTCTATTTGTACAAAAAGGCCAGTCACTAATGGAGTTCTTCAAAGCTTGGTCCTGAAGCTGCTCCTTTTTGGCATCTATTTCTCTGAAGTCATGGTCAACATCAAGGCTCTCTGGCTGACCAAGTTTTGTGATGATTGCAAATTAGGCACAGTCATAGAATCCTGCAGAAACAAAAATACCCTCCAAGAAGGCCTGACACAGACTGATAACTGATACCAGAACCATGTCTAAAACAAAACTTAGTTCCAAGAAATACATGATGTTACATGTTGTGAAGATGGCTACCCAGAGAAATTTCTACAGTGGTAATGCATCTCAAAAAGTAGATCCAGTGGTCAGGTTTTTGGAATCACATGTAGATAGTAACTTGCCTTTGATCATCATGTATCAATGGTAGTAAGGAAATCATTTTATGTTGCACAACCTTTAAGCAATGGTATGACATCTTAAGTGAGTGATATCATTCTTCTGCTGCACACAGCCCTCATCAGACCAAACATTGAGTAGAATGCCCCCTTAATATATATACCTGAACAGGCATATGCAACAAATGGAGTGTGCTTATCGGTTCCTAACAAAAAGAATACATAAACAGTATGTTCTACACAGACCACCTCAAAGCCTATCCCTGTACTCGGTCTTCTACAGATGGCTGAGAGTTGATCTATATCTGGCCTACAAAACATCCTCTGATCCTACTCTAATGGACCTATTGTACATCCACAAAACAAAAATACATCAGAATTGACCACTTTAGGAACCTAGAGTCTAGTAGCCTAATTTTGGTATCCCAAGAGAGGGACTGGGAACAAAGCCATGCAAACATTTTCTGATGATAGATCCAGTAGCAGCCACCCTGAATGAAGCTTCCACCTGCATCCTAACTACATTTAATGATGTTTGGTCACCTGAGTAGCCTGATCCACCACAGAAATAGGCTGCTGCTTAGTTCCAAAAACCTCAAGGTTAGTCAAAGTGTTACTCAAATCACCAAGAACAGAAAACAGATGTTTTGCCATTTGAGTTGAACAAGTCAATGCACTGAAGGCCAGAGTGACAGAAGTGTAAACCTTCTTTCCATATCTGTCCATGGCTCTAGTGTCTGCCTGTCTGAGGGTAAAACATTAGAAGCAGGTAAACATTTGGAAGGCTTGTCAGTGAAGATGGAAAATGCAGAAGGATCCACCAGACTTTTTTTTGTAATAAAGTTTAGACCTCTGGCACTTTATAAAACCTACCAGGCCACTCAGGAGCCAGGGGCTGAGAATCAGGAGTGGCAGAAGTGGATCCAAATGTAATTAGAAAGACTTCCAAAACTGGTGGAACAGGTGCTGGTGTAGGAGCTCCTACTTCCAGCAAATTGTAAAACCTTTTCTACAATCAGAAACTTGTCTGGATTCTTATTCAAAATGTGGCATCGTATTTGTGATGGTTTTCCCAAATGAGATTTCCTCAACAGGATAGTCAATAGATAATGTGCCTTCATCATCTGAAGCCATTTAACCTGGAGAATGAATTTGAGATGAACAAACTAGAGAGCGTTCATCAAAATCAGATTCTTCCTCAGAAGAGGAATTATAATATCACTTCTGAGAAGGGGTAGGAAAAGCAGCAGAAAAAAAGGGTAAGGGCTTGAGACGCAAAATGGCATAAAATAGGCCCTGTGAAAATTTGATGAATTCTTTTTCTTAAGATGTCTGAAAGGAGAAATATTCTTTTACTTTTGTTTCTTTTTCATAAGTATGAAGACTGCTTTCTCCAAGAGTGATGGATTTGAATCTTGGAGCACCAAAATCAAGGATTCAGGCAATTCTTCCCTAATTAGGATTTGTAATATGACCTCCAGTCCTCTGAAATAATGAGCCCTGGATACCCCTTCTCAATGATATTAGTATGATCATTCACATTGGGAGTGTGATAACCAGACACCACACTGGCCTTCTGTATGATTGAGATAGCAGGAATCTGGGAAGTAATCAGGCACACCATGGGTTCCTTCAGCACCTCAATGAATGCGTCCAAGTCAAACTGGGCAGATGATAATTCAGGCCTAAGCCTTTTGAATTTCTGTTTTGTTGTGAGCAGGATATTAGATGCTGAGAGATCTACCATTTTTGGATTGAATGAAGAGCTTCAAAAGCTGGTCTCTATACAAGTTTCAATGAGGAAAAACACTTATTAAGAGTTTTTGGTAAAAAGTGACTGACAAATCTAACAATTCTTATAGCTGTGTTCAGCCCCAAGACAAAAGATGCAAAACGAGAAAAGCCACAAGAAACCAAGAAAACCAAAAATGTAGATCCAGGCAGGCGGTGCAAAACATGATTTATTAAAATCCACTAATAAATTCAAGATCACAAACATAAAAGATTAGCACTTTCGTTTGTAGCTATGACAAATTTCCTCTGATAAGTAATACATCATTTCCTTTTGATTTTAAACTCTCACAAATACAAAAAAGCATTCCTATTTGTCTATTTCCCTACAATCAAGTCACCCCCCCCCTTATTTATGTATGCAACAGCCCAAGACAAAAGAAGCACTGGCAGTGGAGGACCTTATAAGGAATCTGCCTATTGAAGGCACACTTCCCTCCCTTAGCTGACATCTAATAGTTTTAAACACCAACATTCAAAAAAAAAAAAAAAAAAAAAGGAAGGTTCTCCAATGGGGTACTTATCTAAATTCAAGAAGGCAGCAGCCATGGTGGTGCAGCGGTTAGTGTTGTCACCTCACAGCAAGAGGTTCTCCGGTTCGATCCTTGGCCGGGGTGCCTTCTGTGCAGAGTCTGCATGTCCTCCCTGTGGTTGTGTGGGTTTCCTCCGGGTACTCCGGTTTCCTCCCACATCCCAAAGACATGCTGTAGGTGGATTGGACATGTAAGTGTGTGCATGTGTGTGCCTTCTGTGGAAGGTTGGGCACCGGGCTGGCAACTTGACACCATAAAACTCCACTGCCAATCATGAGCGGACTGGTGTTCTGCTGTGGCGACCCCTAACCGGGAAAAGCCAAAAGAAGAAGAAAAAGAAGTGATAACACAGATGCCCACAAAAATAAACAGACCAATGGGTGCAAGACCTGTGTTCAGACTGGTGGCAAGACAGTTTAAGGATATTATGCTCATACATCCACTTATGTGGTTATATCATATATCAGACGTGTGGCTGTATGGAAGCCAAATGTCACGTTACCTTGGGGATATAACCCAACAGTTTTGGAAACTGCAACAGTGATTTAAAGGACATTTGCATGTTATTCCCAATAAATCATGGGGTTTCTCCAGGAAGCTTGGTTTTATATCATCTCCCAAAACATTCTAGTTTATTGGCTGATCTAAAAAATACCAATGAATACTGCATATAACTTTGCCCTTGTTGTCTGCATCAAAGCTAACAATAGGCAGTGAAGGATTAATGTAGTGAACTGTTTAAAAAATAAGTAAAATTAAAATAAAACAAACAAAAAAATGTGGCTAATTGAAGTGACACTAAAATAATGTGCTGATTTAGCTGCTCCAGAAATGTTCCATGTGAAGCAGAGTCCATCCCTAAACATATTTAAGCTTAACCTTGACCAATGGATGGGAAATCATTAATTCACCCTGGGTCTGGCCCCCACATCTCTGATTGACAGAGCCAGACATTAATGCTCAAACTAATATACCCCCCCCCCACATACCCTCTAGAAACTTCCCAACTAGCATACCCCCTCCTAATAAATGCCCATGATACATAAGGACACAATTGAGTTGGATTGCACAGCTAGACTTGTAAAGGCCCTGGAGGTTGTTAGCCTTGTATCAACCTATGAACCTATTAACTACTCGATCAAACGGATTAATTTGGAGAAAAGAAGCAGAATAGATAATCAGCAATGTTTTATATTAACAACAGTGTTTGACTTCAAAATATGCGAGGAATTATAATGCTCTGTGTTTCACAGTAGCAAGGAGGGTTTTGTTTCCCATCTGCTGTTTCAGGCTCTAGAATTGAAGGAGTTTCACAGAGTGAAGCTAAGAGATGTGTAATGCATTTTCTAAAATTTCTACGGGGCAAATGCAATACTCAGAATTTTGTAAACCTTTAAAATTAAAGAAAAGATCCTGAAAACTAACTGAGTGAAAACCTTTGTTGGTATGTGGAAACAAATCTAATGAAGACACTGATTGTTCCTTAGGGGTTTCAGAAAGGGAAAAACATTGCTATATTCACAACTATTGAAGCAACAATAATTCAGTGCTGCTTGTTCCAGGTCATGCCAGCATCCAGTCTGCAGTCTATATGGTGAAGTACACTGTGCCAGCATCCAGTCTGCAGTCTATATGCTGAAGTACACTGCTGTATAGTAGACACGGTACATTTCATATTGCTGAGGGTGTGTCAGAAGATAAATCAGGAATTAACATGCAGCAATGTTAGGACTGATGATATAGAAAGCATCCTCTTCATGTAAAAAGAAAAGATAGGGGATGCTGTAACAGGATATTAAGCATTTTTCTGAAGAAGTTTCAGAGAACAAAGCAGAAAGATCCGGTTACAGGGCCAATGACTGCAGGTTAACTATTTTATGTGTTTGTATTGGTTTCTTGGACTGAAGACTTGAAAGTCATGCTTCAAAGAAATTAACAGATGGACTAGAGAGGAAACATTATTCACAAATGTTTAAAATTGATTGTGTAATTTTTGTCTGGCTGTCTGGAGCAGTGTCTCAGTTTGGTTGTGTAATTGTTAATTGATGCCAAAGTGATGTGTTGTAGCATTTACTGAAGAATATTTGGGACCTGTAAATTTCTATGAAAAAAATATACAGTATCTAAATATTGGATACACACTAACACTAGTATGCTGCTGTGCAGTTTGGTACCATGAGCAATTTTATTTAGCCTCCCTCAAAAGGACTTGCAGCCTGAATTCTATACACTTACTGGCCTCTGGAATAGAACTTGGGAGTAGCATCTTATTGTTTAAAGGTCCCTACAACGCACCTCAAGGTCATCATGGTTTCCTGGACAGGTGTAAAAAGCCTTGCTTCAGCTAAATTGTTATTTATTTATTTTATAAATGGGATGCTAGGCTTAAAGTTGTCTGGGTAATAAATAGACATTGTTCAAAGGAAATGAAGTAGGGAAGATGCATATAAGTTGGGGACATGCATGCATGTTACGTATATAGCTGGGTTAAGGTTTGAAGTTTCATTAGATATTACATCTTTGTGAATAGGAAATATTAAAGATGACACAATGAACCATAAGTTAATCTTTCTGCCTCACAAATTGAGAGTTCAGTCCTGACCATCACTAGCTGTTTGTTTGACATGTACTCCGTTTGACCATGTTGGCTATTTCCAGAAGAGAAAACCTATATTAAAAAACTAAGTAAATCATCCACAGCAGTTTGTAATTGAATCTGTCAGTTTGTGTACATAAACTGCAGAAGCATGTCTATATGACTTGTACAGGCAATGGAGTTAAGGACAAGACAAAAGAGAAATATCTAACCTATTACTTTATCACTGAACGAAATAATAGCACTAAGGAACACAGACCATTTCTTTCTTTTGTTATTTTATGGTGTATGTCAATAAGCATTGTTTGCTTACAAATTTAACAGAGCTACACACTTAACATATTCATTATGGTACAACATCTTAATCAAAATGTGAAATGATACATCTCTTACCTAATCTGCAGTGAAAAAAATATAGATATATTTTTGTAATAAAATTACAGTTGTAGAAACCACCAAACTATTAGAACTTAGGCAGTAGCCTGTTAAACTGCCCCTTTTTTTAACTAATGTGTTGATATGTCAAAACTATACAAACAGTGGTAAGAAGTTTCCCTGGAGCCCCCCCCTCCACACCCCCCTAACTAAATATTCTAACTCCGAGGCCGCATTACAGTCAGGGAAAGGGCAAGTATAACAGAACGGCCAACCGATTTCTTTCCTTTGGAAAAAAATTGGTGATTTGGCCTTTTGGAACCTTGGAGTTTGACATTTTCGTGTCGAACAAGTGAGATTCAACATTTTAAGATGTTGATATTATAATATAGACCCAATTTATATGATAATCAGATTGTATTTTTACAGCACTTCTGTGAGTAATATAAAGTAAAATAAGACATTAGATAATACCCATTCATTAATTCAATTATATTTCTATTAAGAGCATCATTTAGGAAAAAATACTTATTTTAAATCAGGCATGAATAGCATTCTAGATACAGAATTTCACAGACAAATTGCTTCAGTTATATTGTGATGTGTAATAAAAAGTTTATGAAATAGTTTCAATAACTGTGTTGGGGCAAAATGTTAAATCAAAACGAGACTCCAACATAATTGTATAAACCTTAATATCAACCCAGTTATCAAGATGTTTTCTAAACAGATATAATTATTCAGTGTGAAGCCTCCACAGAGTGTATATGTTTGAGCAGTGAGCAGCAGTGGTAATTACATATTCATGCCACACACCACATTTAAATTTAAACAAGAACATCTTCATGGCTGGCAACAGCATTGCTGGCCAGGAAACCATGTAAAGCAACATATATAGTGAATGTGTTTACATTAGCAGGATTGCACGGAATGTGAAAATGATTACTCGAGCTTAACATATAGTAATGTATGTAATGTATATGGTCCAAACTCAGTACAGGACACTATATACAAGTGCAGAGTATTGTGAAATCCTATTCCAGGCATTCTGTACAAAAGGTGTGTAAATGATCTGTAAGGGTAGATGGACTGCCATATAAAATAAACAGTCAAGGGAAATGTGTGTATTGAATAGGGACACACACATGAAATGGAGGAATAAGCAAAGGGAAAGAGGATAGGTGAAACATCCGAATGTACAGCAGATGAGGGCATGTCAATGGAAAACAGTTGTAGCAGGAACACTAATCACATATTAATGTGCTACAGTATGAACTACACAGTGAAAATGTATATCATGTGACTCTCACACAAGGTGACATAACAATGGAGAAAACGTCTTTGTGAGATAAGCATCCTGAAATGAACAATGCAGAGGACATCTATCATGGATGTTATATACGATTGCGGTTGGATGCATATTGTGAAGCTGTGCAAACTGATTTGTCTGAAAATGAGTGTAGTGTCAGCAGAGGTCTCCAACAAGTGGGACACAATTACAGGCTCATGGACAACAGTAAAAGAAGCACACACAATCATGGACCATATCAGAATAATACCACCAGTAATCTCATGCCTCTGGCACAACATATGTGATTCTGGGTGATCATAGATAGCTCTGCACAAACACACTTGTACAGCTATTATGACATATCAGCAATCTATGAAGGTAATTAAGCACATCTTCCTGACACTATAAGACCTGCTGGAGGTGTGAGAAGGAACACTGCTATATCTGTATGTGACATTAGAATTGGGACAGGCTAGCTGACAGGTGTGAATGGCAGAGGTATATATATAGCACAATCCACACTGTCACAAATATAACCCATGCCATCACATCACATGCAGGAACTGGATAGACCTCAAAATTTTCTAACAATGAAGATAAAGGGGCTCCAGCATGTGCCTTACACGGACTGACTAAAGTCCCTGTCACTATACACCATGTTGCATAGACTTCTTAAGGGAAACTTATGCCTGGCCTACAGAGCAATCCAAAACCCAGACCTAATGAACTTGCTGCATATTCATAAATCAAACAGAACTAGGGCTACCCATTCCAGGGACCTAAATATGGTCTGCAAATCAAACAGAATATGCCAGAGGGACAGATTTATTTCCCAGTGACTGCCATGCCTTTGGAACAGGCTACCAATTCATGTGAGACAGAGCAGCTATATGACACTAATCAAGAGGATCCTGGATGAGTAGATGGGGCACTGTAAATTATTGCCTGGGATAGGGCACACAACCCTCCTGGACATGGGCAGTCATCACTAAATACAATCTTGAGTATTGACTAGCATTTTTATGGTATTACATTAGGATGAAAAGGCTAGACTTAAAACAACTTCCAGGCTGATAGTCTAGTAATCTCTTATGATCCTATGATCATATGATTTCAAACAGCTATGTATGTACTGTGTGCATCACAAGAACAGGTATCACACATGCATCTGTCTGGAGATATGTGTCAAATGCCTTGTCCTACTCAAGTTCTACAGGATGATAGTGCTGTCATCATGCATGGTCTTGATGACCTCTTTGAAGACTTCTAACAGATGTAACAGACATGGATGTAGCATTAACAATCCACACATGTCTGTTGCACACAGCCAGGATATTACTAGTGTACATTTAGAAAAGGTCCATGATGACATGTTGGTCTACCTTATAGATGAGGAGAGTCAGAATGTGTCTATACATGCATGCATCAGGTGAGGTCCCACCAACTCAGATGGATGCATGTTAATGTACACCCTTCTATGGGAACATAGTCCATGTGTAGGGTGTGTTGAGGTGAGTATCCATCCGTGTTAGGTAGGTGTATGTTCTGAGTCATGCTATAGACAATCTGTGATGTTGTCACAGCCCATTGATTCTGTGTGATCAGCTTGGATGAAGGCAAGACATACTTACATCTTAATCTGGCCTAATAATGGACACAATCCCCCACTCAGGTACCATTGAGAAACTCTACCAGCTGGATAATAATCCTTACATCACTAGATAGTTAACCAGTTAGCTCTTCAACAGAACACATACTGTGAAAGTTGAAGAATCGACCTCTACCAGTAGAGCTGTCACCATTAGGATACCCCAAGGATCTCTGATTCACCCTTTACTGTTTAGAATCTATTTCTTGACAGTCCAGGCTAACAAAAATGGCCTTTGGCTTACCATGTTTGCTACTTATTGCATATTGGGTGCAATCATTGAATCCACCAATAATGATAACATACTACAAGAGGGGTTAAAGCAGACAAATGGTTGGTGCCAAAGCCACACGGTCTACACATAAATGTAAAAAAAATGTCATTATTTTGGCCTTCTGCAAAATGGGATTCCCTGCTAATTACAACATTACCAACACCCCCCCCCCCCCTCATGCTGAAACCCAATGGTTCAAGATCTAGGAACACACATAGATAGCAATCTGAACTTTGATGACCAAGTGACAACAGTGGTAAGGAAAGGCTATGTTGTGCACCGCATAAATCAGGCCATTGTATCCATATCTGAGGATGCTATAACAGCACTGCACTTGAACCTCATCAGAACACTAATAATGCCCCCCCTTTGTATGCACCTCACCAGACACCTTCAGCAGTGGGAGAGACCACAGGGTTTTCTTACCAAGAAAATACAGGCCATATAAAACATGCATATTTATGTCAGTGGATAAACTAAAAGCGCTCTCACTGTAATCTGTATCTTATAGGATGAGGTGACTTGTGCCTGGCCTACAGGCCAGTCTCTGACCCTATCCTGATGGGAAAATGCATATCCACAAATCAGTTATTACTGATAACATCTTCTAGAGTCTGGTGAGGAGAAAATGGTAATAAGAGCATCCCACATGCAATTGTAAAATGCTCTGTCTAACATCAAGCAATTTCACAAACACAAACACCCCAGTTAACTTAAATCGGAACACAACCCCTACCAATCTAGGCTGCAACAACTAGAGAGATCTGTATTTAAGACAAGCAACACAGCTCAAGTCCGACTTGGAGAGTGTCAGACAACAGTTTATTAGAGATTATATCAGCAGTGCCTGGTGAGGAGAAAATGGTAATACCAGTGTCCCACATGCTAGTGTAAAATGCTCTCTCTAATGTCAAGCAAGTTCACACACAGACACACACACACACACACACACACACACACACACACACACACACACACACACACACACACACACACACACACACACACCTTCCAGTTGACTGCAGTG
This sequence comes from Protopterus annectens, assembly GCF_019279795.1. Lineage (NCBI taxonomy): Eukaryota > Metazoa > Chordata > Ceratodontiformes > Protopteridae > Protopterus > Protopterus annectens. The sequence goes on along the minus strand of NC_056727.1, from coordinate 381,270,420 downwards.
AGAACAGAACCCAATACCTAAGCACACAGACTAGAGAACAAAGTATTTTATGCAAGTGTCACAGCTCAAGTCTAACCTTTCCAAGGCTGCAGGACAACTTATGGTGGATGACATCAGCACTGGGTGTTGGAGAGAAGATGTTGGGAGGCCTTCATGAAATGGATGTGTAGGCATGTTCAACTGTCAAGATACTTTAAGTTCTCATTTTACTAGATTAATGACTGTGCAATGAGTAGAATGTAGTGGTTGTATTCCAATGTGCGGATATAGTTTAAGATACAGCTTTACAAACTATATGCAAACAGGAGTCCGCATTACTACAAGTATTTGAAAATCTGAATATATATTGTCATTCTACAGATGTTAATGGTATATCACACAACATTTGTTATCAATTTATGCAGTGTAGTTGGTATATTTCTCAACAAGTAATGAAAGACCAGAATTGCAGTGCATGGGGGAGATAACACATGGCTGCATGGTAAATATGTGGCATATTTTTAGATAAGACCTTCTTTTTTATGTTTCAACATGTAGTTTCATGGCATGAAGATTAAACAGACAGTAAACAAAACTAATACATGCTATTATTTACTTGGCATGGTGCAATGAAGATTAAACAGACAGTAAACAAAACTAATACATGCTATTATTTACTTGGCATGGTGCAATGGAGAGCAGCGGGTTTGTGCAATGGCTGTTAAAGTGTTTGTGCATGCATGATATACATTTCTCCTGCTGTTCCTGTTTGTGCATAGTTAAGCAGTGCACAAACATGGGGCTCATTGCTAAAATTATGAGAGTTAGTACTGAGTGTATGAAACATACCTGCTCCTTGGCTGACTCTGTGGCTGTAGCTGTAAATGTATTGACACATTTATTCTTGAGCCCATATGATACTGGGTTCAAATCTAGGTATATGTAAAACATTTAAATAAATAGTGATAATTCAATGAAATTATTCACTATACTACATTCACTGGGTGTTACTGTGTTTTGCCTTAGTGTGGTGTGTTTATGAGATGTTGTGCAGAGGCAAACAGCACCATTGAAGAGCCATTCAGCATCACTTGACGTTGCTACATGATTCCAAATTCTGGACAAACACAGAGGCTAAAAAGTTTAGGGCACCATTGATTTTTTGGTACTTGTGTGTGCTTGTATTTTTTTGACCAGATTATAGGTATTAAATGGTGTAGGCAGGAAAGTGTTGAAATGTGGATGAAGCAGGGGGAAGAACAAAGGGAAAGAAATACAGGAATCTGCAGAAGGGAGGTGGAAAAGAACCAAAGCTATTCATTTCTTTAACAGTGTAAACTGAAAAATATGCAGAGAATATTAGCTGAATTTGGACTGCCATCATCACAAAGAGGCATGACAGCAATGTAATCATGTTGTATAGCCAATTGGACCAAATCAAGTGTGTCCAGAAGACACATGTGCAAAATGGAGAGCTATGTATGGGACAATTTATTTTATTTAAGATTTGTTGACCAGGAAAGTCTGGCTAGGACAGAGCCCATTTTCAGTGGACGCCTGGGAAGCAAATCTCCAGATGCATGTCTTTGGAATGAGGGAGGAAACCAGAGTGCCCAGAAGAAACTCACGTGAATGCAGGGAGGACATTCAGACTCCACACAAAAGGCACCCTAGGCAAGAATGCAAGAACTGAACTGGAGAACCTCTTGCTGTGAGGTGACAATGTTAACCACTGGAACATCGTGCCATTATATTCCCAAGAGTATATATTTTTGTGGGACAGGTGCCCATTTTGTTTTAATTCAGTAAGAGAGGAATGTTGGGTAAGGAACACTCATATTTGTGAGTCAGATAAGTTGGGTAGATGAGGAAGCAAATGCAAACAAACAAGACAAACAATACAGGAAACAGGGATGGTAAGGGACACAAAATGTTGGGGGACAACATGATCAGGGTGAGGGAGGAGACAGCACAAGCTCATGCCCATCAAACATGTAGACTGTGAGAATGTAGCCCTCACCCACAGGACTGTCATTACTGTCCCCTAACTCTGCTGTGTGCTGGAGTGCTTGACCTCTTCTCCTCCTATGGACCATGAGGGAGAGTGGCTTCTCTATCCGGTGTAGGCATACACAAATGGTGCAGTGCACAACCCTACGCACTGACATTGGCATCTCCTGTTTGGTGATGAAATCCCCATCTCCACTGCTACTCCTGGAAAGTACCACAGCACCAGCTGCTGGGGCAGTGCTACCTGAGTGTGCAGGTAATGCAGGGGCAGTAGAGGCATTGTTGCCAGGTTGCATTCCAGATGTGCTGGGCATTAGTGATGGAGATAGTGGATTGGGGGCAAGCTGATCCACTGAGGCAGGCCTACCTCACTGTGCTGTGAAGCATTTATTACATATGGATGACATAGAGACATTTTGATGACACATAATATAAAATAAAAAAATAGATAACGGTTGAGGTGAGAGAAAAATGAGATAAAATTAGTATCATCATATGTGACCTACAATATACTATGACAATTATACACCTATTTTATCTGAACCGAATGCAGTATTGTATAGTTGCTCTTGGTATTTGAGCCCATAACTTCTGACTACTGTTTTCACACTTGACTCCTAAAGTCAGTTTGTGCAACAGACTTATGCATGCATACTTGCTTTTACAGTTAGGACATGCATGCTCACTTTGCTACTACTGTATAGAATACAAAAAAAAAATCTATCATAAACATTTAAAGCTACAATAATACTTCTGTTGTGCTGCATGCATACTACCTGCTTCCATCAGTCTCTGCAGATGTTTAGCATGAGCCTGCTGATTCAACTCAATTTCTGCATTAGCTGTGAAAAGAGAAAAAAATAACAGAAGAGCATTAGGCATATCAGTCATGCCTACATTTAGCTTTCTATGTATTAAAAATTCTCTTTAATAGCATATTTGCAGAACTGTGGGATGTCACAAGTTTAAAACTCAGTCAACCACTGGTTGAATGTATCCCTCTTGTGCCTTTTTAGGTCGTTGAAGGGGTGCCTGCACTGATCTCCAGTGCTTGGGATGCCAGTTGCACTGGATACAGCCTTAGCCAAACTACTCCAAACCTTAGACTTGTACTGGGAGCCAGAATAGTCTCCCTGCAGATGCTTTTGGCTGTGACACTTTACCATAAGTCCAATAAACATCCTGGACTACTGAACAACCCACCTCTGTGCCCTAAACTGGGCACCTTCCTCTCTAACACCAGGCATGTTCAATAACAAAAGTAGAGCAATGGCAAATGATGATTTCCTGCCAATTCCTGTTATTGCATTTACTGGTAGTGTGCAAACCCCAGAAACGATGCCAACCACATTTGCGTGATGTTATGCAGAGAGCAACAGTGCCAAGTAAGGAGGAAAGCAATTGTTGTAACTAAAAAGTTAAACCGACACATAACATTAGTTTGAGAGGTGCTTGCTTCTGTAACTGTTAGGTGAGCTAACTTTGCAGACATGTGGAGGGGGCATAAATTCCATGACTTGACACATTTTTGTTTTGGCTTTATACAGTAAGAAAATTCATTTTTAAAGTGTGGGGTTCAAACTTATGCATAAGGGACAAAACATTTTCTTTCACAGTGGTCATTTTCCATCTTTGGTACAGAAAAAGTGCTGCTCAGATATAGTCATGAATCATTCATAAATGTGTGTGTGAACTGACAAGGTTTCTGTATATAGTGTCATTTGTGTATGTGTCTTATTTAAGTGTGAAGGCTATGAAATACACTGCAAAATTGTTGTTGGTACACATGAAACATTTTTACACAGTTCTGGATTTGAACTCTCACTCCAGTGAATCTTCAGAACACAGTAAGGGTGTTTTAACCCACTTTGCCACACACACAGCTTTGCAGCAGGGAATTGAAATCTTTCTGCTTACAACCAACTGCAACATCATCCACAGTACAAACAAAATATATGACAGCTGTATGTACATGTATTAATTTCATATGAAGTGCACTGAGTGATCATACAACCATTTATGACTATTGCTTACAGAAATGCAGCTCTGTCTCATCTGTGTGTGTGTGTGTAATATGTTATAACCACACATTCCTTTTCTTATATTTCAGTACCTTGACAGTTTTATGTTTCTCCAGTGTGTAATAGTGAAATGCAACCTTTTATGTGTTATCTGGAAACAGAACTTTTAATTATGCGATACTTATGTGTATTATCCTTCTATTGTGTTTAGGTCTCCTAGGACTATGGCACCCAGGTATTCCAACCCTAAAAATCCTACTTCACTGACCCTGAGAATCAGGTCATTGTGTACACTTTTAGGCTAGATGGTGCCTTTCTGCTTGAGAGGGAATGTGGAGATAAAGCAGGCAGAATGCAAATTTTGCAGCAGATAGTTTCTGATGAGGATGCAGTAGGTGGCCACAGCAGGACATATGATCAGGTGCAGAATAGGGTCATTGACATTATTTCATCTACATGGAGGAGAGCAGCTGCAGTGGCCTGTGATTGGATGGGTACCGGGGGCAGGGCCTGCTACAGAGCCACCACTAACACAAAGAGTTCCTGTTCACTGTCAGGGATCCAGAAAGCTCCCTGGAAAGTGCAGAATAGCATGTCATTGACATTGGTGCTACTGTTTCAGGGGCAACAAGTATGTCCCTGAAGATCCTTGCAGGTAGGCTTATGTATCTCAATTGTTAAATACCCTTGTATAGTAAAATATTGACAGGACTATGTAAGTTCTGTTTAACAATCAATTTATTGGGGGGATGAGTTGTAGATTAATACAGTTAACACATTCTGATTGATTGCACATGGTCTTAAGTTGGACTTATACATTCATAGGTTCATAGGTGTTTTCTAGGCTAATGACCACAAGGGCCTTTTTAAGCCCAGCCATGCATCCCAAATCTCTGACAAGTTCTGATACTCTTGATAAGTGTAAGCATGGGCCTGGGAGATGAACCATTTACAGGTTGCCAGTTTGCATTAGAGACACAGGTGCCAAACCAGGGATGAATTTCCGGTCATCCAAGTTCTTGTTAAAAGAATTGTTAATGGGCATATAAAGGGCAAAAACGTTTACCCCCCTGTATTACTGTTAATTCTGACAATGTCCTTACCTTTTATTAACTTCTTCCAGGACCATCATCCATGGGAAACATAGCATGATCTGCACATGGTAAGCCAAATATTTTTGTCAGTCGTGATGAGCAGTTCAAAGAAACACATATTTTGTCCATATGTGTGATGTGGGGGTCAGGATTGTTGTGTGTATTGCTGTACTGTCTGTAATACTGGCACCACTGTTAGTCTGTTAGCATACATTTGACTATAGTAGTGTAGCTATTAATTTCTTTCCTCTGTTTGCTACTTATTATCACAGGTGATATTGATAGTAGAAGTTTGAAACTCTTACCACATAATGTCTGAGGATTGGCAGACTCTGATGATAATCGTGGCCAAACAGAGGCACAATCAGGAGGTGCACAGGTTGAATGTGACACTGCAGTTGATATTTGGTCATCCCCTTTAATTCCATCGGGCACAGCCAGTAGGTCTATGCAAACACATTAAATTGAGCCCTCAGATATTGCACAGGTGGAGGATGAGACACTCGATCAACGAAGTGTGGTTACTGGGGCATCAGTGCCTGTTGACTCTGGCTGTAGCCAAAGTGTGGGTGAGGTGCCATGCAGGACGGTTGTTAGGGATGCTCAGAGGAGGCCTGCTGTTCATCCTCCACCTGATCCAGATGTGTCTTCCCGTGCCACTCAATGTATGTTTAGGGCCATCAAGAAGGCACAGGCACATTCCCATTGGTCTTCCAGAGAAATGCTTAGGGTTGTAGGTGTGGGACAGGCTGACATGCATGACTGCCTCCACCATGCTGTCAATTCAATGGATTGGATGAATGACATGTTGGAACATGCGATGTCTGTTATGTAACATCTGCTGGGAGTGGGATGGCATCCTTGTTAGGATAAGTCAGCCAGATCTTCTGGAGTTAGCTGACATGGCCATACCCGATCAGCCACCTATAGTGGCACTACTTCTTCTGCTCCATCAGTAGTTGAGGTGTCCACACCCAGACATTGCAGGTCATGGGGTTGTGGTCCTGGGTGTCTTCATGTGGGCATCCATCCAGCAGACATCAGTCACATTCAGCCAACAGCAGTGCATCTGATAGGCATACACATGGCAGTACAACTTCTGGCAGAGGCAGATCTCATGGGTGGGCATGACAAAGATGAACTGCCACCTCTACCAATCTACCAAGCATGGCTCATATCTGTCCAACATACCAAGACGTAGAGCTACCACAGAGTTTGGCTGTGTTCATACAGGCACTCACACACCATTCTCACCTGGTGGAACTATACTGATGCACACAAAGCAGTTACATGAGTCAGCCATGAAGCTTAAAGCTTATTTTGTTTCACTGGCCATTTATTACTTTATCCAACTGTTTGCCTGCTTCCCTTTCTTACTCACACACACTCACCGATCTTCCTGCCCATCCTCAACACACTGTGCAAGTGATAACTGGGCCATATCCTTGTTTTCTATATCTTGGATTCAGGGATACATAACTTTGTTTCTGATGCTCACAGTGCATACCTGACTTAGTGCTTAGTATATCTGCATTTGTGATGTTGTTTTGCTAATTGTACCTTTGACAAATTTTGATCTTAGAAAGTTAGACAGTTGATAGAATCAAACATTTTTGTGTCAGAATTTTTAATAATCTTCTGAGGGTTGTGTGGTCCAAAACTGAAATGTGCCTCATTACTTTCTAATTTATTTTTAATAATTTTCCAGATATGCAACTCCTGGTAACTGCCTGCATTGCCAGCACACATGTTCAAGATGATTCCCTTGGCATTACACAGGACTTAGCAATTAATAGACTGCTAGTCCTTTCCATTTATGTAGAGCCTTCTCTATTCCCAGGGTGATGCCTTAATTTCTATACATGTACAATCTATGGCACCCAGTACTTGAGGGTAGTGGGATAGTGTGCTATAGGGGTAGAACTCCTGCATATTTGTGTCCCTGTCCTCAGGAATATGGATAAAATATCTGGGCTCACTGGCATGTTGGAGCATGACATTCAGGAACTGATGGAGGATCCTGGGTGCTGATGCCTGTGACATCCCCAGAGTGTCCAGTGTTGGTCTCTGAAAGGTTTCTGTAGCTAAAATTCTAAGTGCTGCACATACCTTTGTCGCCACTGGTAAGGTTCCCCTTGGTTTGCCCTGGGTCTGATTTGAGGATGACAGCAGTTGCAGACTTGCTGTAGTGTGTCTCTATCCACCCTGTAGTGCTCTACAATTTCCATGTCATGTAGATTGTGATAAGTTAAAATGGGTCTTTAAACTCTTCTCCTTCTTGGCTTTGGTCTATTAGCAGCAGCAGCAGCATAGACTTCAGCCTGTTGTACATATACATGAATTAAAGCAACAGCAGCCCCTAACATTGTTTCTGTGTAGACTCCTTTCTGTGGCTGTATTCCAATAGGTTTTGGAATTCATAGGGAAAACCAGCACTAAGTCTACACGGTTGCCTTATAGCTTGTTGAATAGCTCTTCCATCTTGGATTGGTTGATTAGCATATGCTTCAGCTGTGTATGCTGTAAGAACCTATGAATTAGCATGCCATGGTGTTTACCTTGTTTGTGCATCCCTACACACCATGTACAGCTGCTCACTGAATCCAAAACAGTGCGCTTTCATGTGTGCGTCACGGTGCACCACGCACACAGTGTAAGCCGAACATGTAGAATTTATTGAATCGGCCTGACTGTCTAATTAATAGTGGGAGCTTATTGTATATATATATATATATATATATATATATATATATATATATATATATATATATATAGATATATATATATTCAACAGAATGTGACAGGGACTTTGCTCTAACAACAATTCTACATCTTCCAATTTTAAATGCAGAGTTACACCCCTTAGTAATTTGAATAGAATCTATAAGCCTAATGTTTAGTAATAATTGAAGCTCCTCATTCCTTAATACCCAATAAGCTAGGTACAGCTTTCCTCACATAAACATTTAATTTATGGAAAGAAGACCTAAAACTTCCAATCTAGATTGATATGGAAGATTTTTTAAACCAGAAATTTTCTTTATAAATTTCCTCTGTATTCCTTCCAAAGCTAATAAATCCGCCACAAAATGTGTGTGTGAGTGTGTGTGTGTGTGTGTGTGTGTGTGTGTGTGTGTGTGTGTGTGTGTGTGTGTGTGTGTGTGTGTGTTTGTATACTACTACAAAGGTGTAACTAAAAATGGTTATTATAGCACCTGTATATAGGTATAAATGTTACAACATTTTTATTTATAAAATGTTACATTTTTATTTCATCCGGCTACTGAGATTAAAATTACGTTAACAAAATAGCCATTTGTAATAATACATATTTTATTCATTGTGAGTAAGATTTATGTAGGGAAAATGTAGCAGAAATTAAGGGAGGAAAAATCAAAGATATAAGCAGTTTAAAAAATGTGAGCTAAATGCTAACTAAGGTCACAGAACATTTTTCTTTTATTTAATTTGTCAATATGGTGTATAAGAATTGCAGTTAGAGTGACTGGGAACCTATAAATTCCATGAATTAAATGAACAGCTTTCAAATAATCAGATCAAGTCAGAGTCAGAGGCTTACGTGGTTACACACTTGTCTTTGGTAACAGAATTTCAGAAAGCTGTAGGTTCTATTCCTATTCCAGGTGGCTGGAGTCATTTCTACATCACTTGCAGTGCATCACAGCATTAGGGGGTGCTGCACTCCTGAACATGTTATTTATCAGACATGACATTCAGACACAGTACCATCTGCCGGATTTTGTGTTAGCTTATGAGAATGCAAAAGATCCCATGGCATTTAGCAAAAACTGTAGGTGGTGTGTTTTATTAGTTATAGCAACATTATCCAGTAATTAAACATATAAAAGTTTCAGCTCGAAGAACATTTAAATGCATTTAAATGGAAGAAATATACCTTACAAAAACAATACTTTAGATCTCATTTTTAAACTCCCACTTCTTTCTGAGCAATCACTGTTTCATATTCCCCCTGTATTATTACAGAGTAGCTCATCACATTTACTGCAACATATAACTCACATTATATTTATTAAAGAAGCAACAGTGCCATACAGGGTGTGTGTTATTGTGGATATAATGCTGCCCATCCGTGGCGGGTTTTTACACTCCTGGAATGATATTTCTATAATAACACATAACCAGGAGGGCATTATTGCACTTAGAGAAGGGGCTGTCTGTAAAATCATTGCGTTTTACTTATTTATTAATTATTAATTCTTTTTATTTTATATTTTTTTGATGTAAAACATTTCCTCTGCCTAAGGTTTCAAATTTGCTGTAGTATATATTAATGGTGCTGGAAGAAGCATTTTACATCCAAAATATAACACTTCAAAAAATATCCAGGTATTTTTTGGTCCCATCCTCCTAAAATGTTTGTTTGTTCCCAGACATTTGAGATAGAAATTACTAAATAATGACATATATTTGAGTTTCAGACTCTTATTTCCTTTGGAAAATTCATACTAACACAAGTCCTTTTATTTAAGCAAGTTTGTAATATTATAATGGCAATAATTATAACCTGTTCCTATTTTTTAGCCTCTGTTGCCCCTTTATTTTAGGCTTTTTCCAGATTTCTTCAGCTGAATGGTCCAGAGGTATGCAAACCTCTTTACTGAGGCTGCCAGTGGTCAATCTCACTCACTCTCTCTCTTTTTCTCTCTCTCTCTGTCTCTCTCTCACACACACACACACACACACACACACACACACACACACACACACACACACACACACACACACACACAGAGTCTCTTCTGCTTTCATGAACACATTCACACACACACGCATACAGAAACATAACACACTTACAAACACACACATTTTTCTGTTTTGCTCCATCAGTCTGTCTCTTTACTCTGATATACACAGACACACACACACACACACACACACACACACACACACACACACACACACACACACACACACACTTTAATTTTTTTGTCTTTTTTATTTTACTCTTGCTTAACAACAAAACCACTTAGTGAGAGTAAAATAATGGTGGCCGTTAGGTTTCTTCGAGTCCAAGCTCAATGGCAGCTTAATATGCTGCTGTGAAGCAGTGGACTAGTTTTTCAGCGGGCATTACCTATAGATTAACACCTGCTAGAGAACACTCATTCTCAAATCAGGGTGCAATCTACAGGTTCCTTATTCTGTCATATCTTATATCTTACATCATTTCCTTTTCATCTGCCTCATATATAACATATGTACTCATGTCCAAATTTACGTTCTTGAAACAATCCTGTTAATATTCATCTATAAACAGTGACCGTATATGCTTCTTTGTATTACATCCATCAAAGCATGTTGTAAAGTCTCGTTAGCATTTTATACTTCATGTAACTACTCATCTTTCTATTTCTATTTCATTTGAACTTTCACTGGTAACTTTCTTAACATTGGTCTCCACAAAAAAAGTATGTTATCTCATATATGACCTTTCTCTTATTGCCTTTCTTATTTCCTTAATCATCTCCTTCCAGAGTTTAATTAAATACATTTTTCCAAATGTATTTTATAAATGTCTTTCTCTGTTTATTTCCTTAATTTAAATGAATTCTCATATTTTTAATTTTGTCACTATACTGCTTAATTTCAAAATTTCATAAAATTATTTTTTTCTGAATTTGATTCCATCCAATAACCTTTGCATTTTTTTTTGCATATAACTTTTCATAACAAATTGCATTGTCTTTTAATTATCTTATCCAGTATCTAAAAATAAATGAAGTGATGGTAAGTATACAACTGATTTAATATGCCCTAGCCCTTCTTATTCCCTTTTACAGTACAATACTCCACATTTTTTAGGATTCACCCTGGATCTCCACACATAGTGCAAACAACCCACAATTCATAGACGTTAATAAGCCTAAGCAAATGAAGTGATAATAAGACATAAATGAGAAATAATATAAAATGGTGCATGCTAATGAAGCCTTCTCGACATTGCAATCCATGAAGATGCTGAGATTTGCTGCTAACCTTTTTATTTCCCATTGTGAGCTGCTTGTCTTGGCTGAGTCAAACCACTTGTACCCAGTGGCACTCACTTGCTAAGAGATAAAAGCATAGAATAACTCATTATAATTCTGATAATCAGGAGATACTAGATACATTTAAAGTGGATATTATAAGGGTCTTAGACAGCATGTAGGACTCCCATAGGGGTACTGGATGAATGTGTGGACTTCTTATTCCTGTGGATACTAGGATATGTATAGCCCTCAGTATACTTGTCACGGTGACCTTCCAGATGCAGGCTGGGGAGAGATTGATTATCTCAAAGGCGTCTGCTTCAAGGATATTGCAGAAGTTCTTGAAAGTACTCTTGGCATATGTGTTTCCTAGTGTCACTTCAGGACCAAGCTTAGACTATTACTGCCTTTTATTGCGTGGCACATTCCCCTGAAGTACTCAGTGCAATAGTTTGCACACATGCTGCAATTAGACTCCATGATGTGAGCAGTATTGCAAAAGAAAGGGATATCATTCCTTCAATTGCCAGGTAGTATGTGATGTGTCACCAACATCTCTGCCCAGTATGCTGGCAGTACAAATGTTTCCCATAAGTGGTCGACTAGCTCACTTTGCCAGCTCTTCCTATGTGGTACGATGGCCAGTGGTCATCTTGTTATTAAGTGGAAACATCTTTTTCTTTTTTTTCTATTGTATTTTAGTAGTTATTCATGGTAAAATGTATTGCTGAATACTAACAACTTTTTATTTGTTTTGCTCCCTCTTTTCTCTCTCTCTTTCTCTCTCTCTCTCTCTCTCTCTCTCTCTCTCTTTTTTTCAGGTGATGCTGGTTATCTACTGTAGCCATGGTTCATGACACCAGTGATAAATCCAAGTGGAGTTGCAGAAGACACTTATAACACAGCCCTGTCCCAAACCTGTACTGTCATTGAGAGGGTCTTTGGCCTCTGGAGAGTAATTTTAGATGCCTGGATGACCCAGCTACTGCATGCAAAATGTTTACGGCACATTGTACTCTTTACAACACGATCATGCACCAGTCTGGTCATGAAGTGACCCATGCTGTCACTGCAGCTCCCAGTTCTGGTCCCACTATGACTAATGCTAAGCAATCCACAGCAGTAGTAAGGGACTCCATGCAGCAGGCTTGACCACAGCATGTGACTGCACAGGTTAAGAGGCAGTGATTACTCCAGAACTATAGACCAAGCTTTCAGGTTAGTGTTTCATTTGTTGTAAAAAATGCATAGAGTATAATTGATATATTTAGTGATATGTGTTGGCTCTGCAGTTTAGCACATGATCAGCTGTCACTGTTCATCCTTCTCATGTTTAAATAATAATATTTTTTTTTATTCCAGCAATCACTCATATTATTACTGCAAAGGTCATGCCTAAGTGCTCATTAACTCCTTTTCAGTGATGCCATAAGGCATCATATAAGCAGTAATTACATTTTAACTGTTTTGCACATTGGATTCTACTGAGGTGGTTTATCTAAGTATGCACATACTTAATGTTGTCAGATGGTTCAACTAGTAAAAAAATAAATAATTTGTGGAAAGGTAAGAGTCAAATGTGTCATACACGTCTCCTAAAGATGGGTTAGATTATGTTGCAAGTGATTTTTAAGAGGGACTTCCATAAGAGCTGGATGGTGAGCTGGTCTGATGTCATGACCTACTTGATGCAAGTGATCCTGCAGACACTGATCTGACAGTGCTGTGAGATCATGATCAGGACTTCAAATGAGAAGTTCTGCTATGTGAAGATGAATTGATGAGACCTGCACAAAATCTGTTGTGCTTGTTCCCCCAACTAATTACAGTACTTTATTGAGAAGTACTTGTAGTCTCATGTCTCATGTGATCTGCCCCATGTGTCTCAACAGTACCCCATCCTCTTCCTCTTGCAAGACTGACTCCTGCTTGAGTCTGGTAAGTTCTAACTAGTGTATAAATGAAGGTGGGTACAGATGCTTTTTGTAACACCATACTACACACCAGTGTGATCATGGCATCATCCCTACTCTGTTCTATTTCCAAGCTGTGTGTGAAACCCTCACATATATCCTCATTTCTTTAACAGTGTTCTGAACCCTAACAATGTCACTGCACATTTGCTGCTGGGTAACCAGTGCTTTACGCATTTCCTGTGGTAGATGTAGCAAATTCTTGTACCTGGCTCCTCTTCATGAAGATATCACTGTTGATATTTTTACCTCTGAATTTCTGTCATCATTCTGAAAGTGTTCATCTGGGTTTGGATACTGTTCTGGAGGTGCATGTGTTATCGACCTGTACAAATATGAGTGTAATGTCAACATGTGCTTGATGTTGTGATGCACTGTCACTTCTTGCAGAGTTATTAACATGTTGTGGGGTGGCAGATCCTGCAATTGAACTTGGGGACTGTGAGACACTTTCCTCAGGCTGCCTAATAAATATAACTATGTCAGCCTCATCATCATTATCAATAGCCATTCTGTTTGGTGATATCCTCCAACTTTATTGCTATAGTGGAACTGTTTTTTTTTTATCTTCTGTTAGCCCTGTAAAACATTGAGTTGAAAACATTACTAATGAAAAAATAGCATGCACTACTGCATGTTTACTAAGGACATGTGGCCTTCATTATTATTTTTTGTAGCTGTGGAAGGTTCACCTGTTAATAGTAATGTTCAAGGGTTTAATGTAATCGTTCCATGTCAGCATTCAATTATCTATACAAATATATGTTACTGTTTTTAAATCAACCTTCCTGAGCAGATAAGTGTTGCTTCTACAGATGTTGGCAATAGGCAATGTCCACACCATCTCTTTTTATCCCAGTGCTATTATCTTCTTTGTCATAGTCATCCCCATGGATTGAGAAGAAGTATTTCTTATCTGGTTTTAATAGGATAATTGTTGAAGGCCCCCACAGTACTGGTATAGGCAACTGCATTCTACCCCACCTTGCTTCTAATATGTCCTACAAAATAATTTCCCTTTTCTTGCACTGTGTTAATGTGCAGTTTTTGTCTACCTACTACATCAATGTCCTGGACAACTTCATTCCAGACTTTTGTCTGCTCACCTTTGTTTGGGTCCCAATTTACCTAACTGACACTTACCATATGTCATAAGAGTTTTCCTCATGGCTGAAGTTGTCCTTTCTCTGCCTTGATCCATTGCCTTTGCTTCATTACTGCACATGAAAAATATGCCACAGTCATACACAAAAAACATTTGGTGTAATCATCAGCCAAACAACATGACAATGAAAGTGTGCCTGCCATCCTCAAAAAGAAAAAAAAAGTTAGGTAACACAAACCCCATAATCACATGCACATGCAAAATGTCAGCCCACTCGAGTAAAGATGTGCTATACTAATCTAAACCACAGCAAAAGATACACTGAGGAACAACAACCACAGACAAGAAGCAAATCAGCAAAATATGTTTAATACTTCTAGCGCCTCGGCAAAACTGCCTTCAAGGAGTACAATACAAGATACAAACCAGCAGAATTTATATATTAAATATTACACAATAGAATAATTAATACAAACCACTGAATTTATATTTTAAATATTACACAATAAAATAATTAATCAGTAAAACATGTATTTATTTATTTACTTATTTATTTTATTTATTTATTTACCTGGAAAGTCCTCTGGGCCTAGGAAGAGCCCATTTTCAGTACAGGCCCAGGGTGAAAAGCTCCACATTAATTACATACAAAAAATATTAATACAAAGGACATTTTGAGCAGAACTATCATTTTGTTAATTACATAGATAATACAAAGGACATTTTGAGCAGAACTATCAAAAATATTAATACATAGGACATTTTGAGCAGAACTATCATTTCGTTAATTACATAGAGGTGATCCTTGATTACATGCAAGAGAGAAACATGTTGATACATAGAATGGGATATTTTGAGAAGTGCTATCATATGAAAAAAAAAAAAAGTAATAGCAGAAACAGCAACAATGTTTTACAGTCAGGTAATGATGCCACATATTTAAGCAATAATCGATGATGTGGTGTGGTATATGGAAGATATATCCATGGTTGGCATGCAAATAAAGCCAACAGTGGGTGCATTTCAATATACCACAACCAAAGAGTCGGTTATTGCTATTATACAATGACATTATTTAAGAAAAAAAATACTTACTTTTCCTAAATAATGTCTTTGTATAATGGCGCAGTACTGTTCTTCCACCGGTGGTGGTCTACTGTTTCCTTGTGTTCCATGTGTACTGCGCATGCATATGGGACTTGCGTTCCTACTGATACCCAGTACATCAATGCTTTGAAATGGAAGCAACAGAGAAAAGAAAGTCTCCAATGCTCCGTTTTTTCTTTTTCTTTTCATTTATTAAAAAAAAAAGTTTTGGACATTTTATACCAATAGAAAAAAGTCTGAGCGACCGGACCTTTTTCCGTTGGTACATTGTGGGGTTTACAACGGGCACGCAGGGCAATCAGCGTACACATTTTGGAATATTAATTGGGGTTATTGCATAATCTGGAATAACACATGAGTATAAATATGTTTGTAGAGTTCTTAGATGAGCTCAGGGTAGAAAGGAGGTGACAGAAAGGCTGTAGGAGGAAGGATACAGTCAAGGTGACAGCTAGGCATCAGAATGGTACAGAGAAGATAAGGGGAATATTGTAGAAGGTTGGTAAAGGTTGAGGCTCCAGGGTGGGAAGTCAAGTGCTGGGGTTATTTCTTGGGGTACAGGAGCATAGCCAGTGAGAAGAGAGATGTAATCTGAGGGATTTTTTAAAGGAAGCAGGATTACTGATTGTCCTGAGTGAAGGAGGAAGATTATTCCACAACTTGGAGACAGTATGAGAATGCAGCATTTGGCAGACTGAGAGTTTGGATTTCTCGACAGACAAAAACATTTTGCTTTCAAACCTGAGGTGACTATTGGGGTGATACATGGTCAGAATGGATGATATGGAAAAGCAGGTTTCAGGTTGGTAGATTATCTTGTGGGCTGTAGTTAATTGTAGATAAGTAAGATGGTGGGGGAAATTCTAGCCAATGTAGTTGATGCAGAGGAGGACAGTGGTAATTAGTTACTGAATAAGATATTTCCAGTTACACTCATTGTTCAAACCTCTTGGTGCTAAGGTCCCATATTTCAAAATGTGCACAACTTCTTTATACAGAAGCCTATCCTTAAGAGGGACCGAATCATCTAAATTTAACACAATTTGTTCTAAAATGCATCCCTTTAATAAAGCAGCACCACTACAATGATAAAGTTCAAAATCAACAACCAAAGGTCTCTCACAATGTACATTCCTAATGTATAAGATATGTTCTTGTAACCTAACTTTAAAGGGACACTGAGTGTACCCTATATAAAATAAATCACAGAAACATTTTAAAACATAAACAACTCCTTCACTGTTACAAGAAAATCTCTGGATAGGGTTAAAGCTAATACCATTAATTTTAGAAAACTTGTTAACTATTTGCTTGCACACAGAGCACTTCCCATACTGAAAAGTACCCTTTTTAATGGGGATTTGGCTCACCATATTACTAGTTGTCATCACAAATTTACTATGTACTAGCATATCAGCTAGACTACGTCCCTTCTTAAAGGAGACAGAAGGATTAATAATAAAGATAATTCCATATCTTTTAAAAGCATTGGCCAAAAATATGTCAATAATTTAATAACTTGCTCACTAAGAACATTATAAACAGTAACAAAATAAACTACCCTCTTACCTTTATACTGACCATTAACACTAGAATTAAAAACTGAGTTGTATCTAAAACATGGAAAACTGTTTAGATTACAGATATCTGCCCTAAGAACTGGGCTTTTCTTAGCGACATTGCTCATGTCATTTCATTTTAGTCTAACTTTGTGAAGAGCCTCCCTCACATTTACATTACTATAACCTCTACTTATGAACATCCTGGCCATATATTGCACTTCCCTATCAAAATCCTCATCCAAATTGCAAAGTTTATTAAGACATAAAAACTCCCCATAAGGCAATAAGGAGATAAGATGGGGGGTTACAACTGTTGCTATGTAAAAAGATACCGCCTCCATCCATTATTCTATGAAGAGAAGTGATAATTTTACCAAAATCTAACCCTGTTAAATTAAGGTTCAAGAAAGGTACTTGTTTATTTAGTTGAAGGCCATCAAATTTAAAATTAAATTGGTTACTGTGTGAACATGTTACAAAATCATGAACCAAATTCTTACCCTCTTTACAAATAAAAATTAAATCATCACTGTACCAATAATAACCCACTACATGATCTTTGAAAAAAATAGTCTGATACACACACACACACACACACACACACATATATATATATATATATATATATATATATATATATATATATAATCACTTTATAATCCCAAAATACTGAAATATCGAATTGCAGTATCTCGAGACTACAAAGATGAAAACTCACAAACCCGAAACCTCAAAACCGTGAAATTTAAAACCATGAACGTCACAAAAACAAAACACCATACAAGCAAACACAAACACATAACACAAACAAACCAACCAACACACATGGACACACCAAAACTAACACACAAACACACACCCTTGCACGCCCCATGTGTGTGCCCCCCACCCCCCTACTTATGTATACTAACTCCGACGTCGCACTAAAAACTGGAAGACAGCAAACCCAATACCACACATTCTAAACCCCCTTACACAAACACACATCACATACATACAAACACGACCACTCTCAACACTTACACACTCACACATCTACCTACCTACCCTAACCCACACCTAAAACTCCCCAACACACTCACACACACACACACACACACACACACACACACACACACACACACACACACAAACACTCCCCAAAACCCTTAAAAAACATTACACTTACCAAACGCGCCATCACCACTGCAGGTGTGAGATTTCCATATTTGACATTCTGAAGATTTGCGCAACTGCATATTTGACACTTTGATCTCGAGATACTGCAATTCATTATTTCAATATCTTGAGATTCCAAAGTGAACCTATATATATATATATATATATATATATATATATATATATATATATATATATATATATATATACTATAGTTCAAAACATGGTCATAGTTAAATTTGCATACATGAGGGCAAAATGTGCCCCCATGGCCATCCCAAGACAAAATGTAACATCCCTGTCTGTCTTTCACATTATTTTCCCCCTGCTTGCCCCCATTTCACTACTTTCCTATCACCCCTTTTTTCTTTTCTTTTTTCTTTTGGAAATAATGTGGGTTTAAGCAGAGCTAAGTGCCATGCCATGTTGCTGCGTGTCAAGCAAACTCGCACAAACCCACTTAAAGCTGCTTTAATCACCTTCTGTCTTTCTGCACATCAGCAAAATCATTAGCCCTGTCAAGTCTTGATCCTGGGACCCTGCCAACTAGGGCATGGTGCATTAACCCACTTGGCCACTCAGCTGTGCAGAATGTCATCTGTTTCCATAAACATATCATGAGTATCAGTGATGCACATCTGCAAAAAATTCACCCCTGCCAAGTCTCAAACCCAAGACACTATCAACTACAATGTAGTACATTAGCCCACTAGGCAACTCAGCTCTGAAGAATAGAAGGTGTTTCCATACACGTATCCTGAGTATCAGTGATGCACATAAGCAAAAAAATTCACCCTTGCAACTCTCAAACCCAAGACAAATACACCTGCTATAGTATTGACTCAGTAGCTCAATCTGTTTCATTTCTAGCATGCTTTACATTTTGCCACCCACAGTCCTGGCTGCCATTCCCGTCTGTTGCACATCAAGTACCTGCTTGTCATTACAACAAATAACTGACTGAGCCATGCAATTTTAAGCAGAACCAGTTGCTGCTACTGCAGTCATTCCTAGCATGCTGTACATTTTGCCTCACACAGTGCTGGCTTCCATTCTAGTCTGTTGCATGTCAAGTACATGCTTGTCAAAACAACAAATAAATGTCCGAGACCTGCAATTTTAAACAGAACCAGTTGCTGTTACTGCAGTCACTGTCCCCCATATTAGCACATCAAAGGCCTGTAGGTTGGGACACACTTCACAAATATGTATAGGCATCCTAAATGTCACCTACCACTCTCTAGAAGGCACTATTACATAACATGTATACCTGAGGCACATGCATTACCTGGACTGTTATGGGTACCCTCACCCTGTCTATGCAGTGACAAAACAGCTGACACTGCTGCCTCACTGCCATATACAGCTTGCTGTATCCCAATGTGTTCACAATCAAGTATGACTCCTGGGGAGAATGCAGCAGCTGCAGCCTGCAACATATGCAGCAGTATGTTCAGCTACCTGCTACAGACCTACCATACCTCCCAAACACCTAGAACAGGGGATCCACACAACTCCCATACATAAAGGGGTGGGGGATGGTCAAATGACAGGGACATGTGTCACAGTATTCCCCTACAAACATACACAGCTGACAGACCAGCAGCTACTGCAGCAGCATGCATATTCTGATGCAAATGACATATGACACTCACATTTGTCTGTCCCCTTACTGACCTCAACCCACATTGTTAAACAGTTAACTGCCACATAATCAGAAAGTCTGTTCACAATGCTCAAACATAGCATGTCAAACTGTGGACATACCACATAAATCCGGACAGTAGACAGTATTTTTACCTACCCTCTGTGATGCTGTAATCCCCACACCTCAATAGCGTACATCTCACAGGCCAGGAAAAGGGCCAAGGCCTACATGAAGGCCTTAAATATAGCACTGTGGTGCCATGCCATTGGCTAATGAAAATGCAACACAGCTGTTCTGGATGCAATTAGCAAGTGTGAGCCACAGACTGGTGCACAGGTAATCACCTGTTCACAAGCATTACCTTCAAAAGGCAAGATGTTGCCTATGGTAAACAGCTCTGTAACTTTTTTTATGAATTTCAAGAGCAAAGCAGCTAACCTCAACATAAAGCAGAAAACACCTTTAATAGCAGCAAAACTTTTGGATATCAAGTATCCTTCCTCAGTGCTTAAAATTCGCTACAAAAAGCATAGTTTAAATTCATTCATCAATTAGTTAATTAAGTCATACAGCCAATCAAATAAAACAGCCTATTTGCCTAACATCAAACAGCCTTTTGTTTTAATTTTAAAACAGGTTTTATAGAAATATTTTAAAATTAAAACAAAAGACTGTTTGATGTAGTAGGCAAATATCTGCTTTAATATAAAGTTGCTCAATATGAAATTTTCTATGAATTTTATAGATATTATTCAATATATATTGTATGTATTTTTTTTAAAGATTTTTAAGAGTTGATTGATATAATTATTTGATTGGCTGTGTGACTTTAATTGATGAATGTATTTAAACTGTGCTTTTTGTAACGAATTTTAAGCACTGAGGAAGGATACTTGATATCTGAAAGCTTTGCTGCTATTAAAGGTGTTTTATGTTTTACGTTGGTGTTAGCTGCTTTGTTCTTGGAATTTTAGTTGCTTTACAGCTACATCTTTACTCTGGATGGTCTTTTGTTTCGTGGTTACTTTTTTATGAAGACAGACTGAGAGAATATAAGCAATCTACTTCAGGATTTCTGCACATAAAGGAGAAGAGCACTGTACCGAGTAGGTGATAGAAGTCCCCATGCAATGGGATGCAGATGGGAGGATGCAGTTATGGGAAATAGGGATTACAACAGTAGGTCTGCAGTACATATCTTGGAATGACATGTTGCTGTTACTCAGCTGTCTGGCACCTACAGGCTTCCCTTTTGTCTCTGTCTGCCATGACATAGATCACAACTCTGGCCTTCTGAGTCCCTCCAACAATGGTTGGCTCATGTACGCATATTACTGAATTGTGTTTTAGAAATTAGTGATAGTAAGTACTGGCAGATAAAGCTGCAATATCACATGATGTACTGTAAGTCAGCTTCTCTCAATCTGTAAATGTCACACAGGCATACTTCAAACATTGTGCAGGTGTCCCTGACTGTTCCTGATGTACTCTGGCTAGGACACTGTATACTCCACACACGTATCCCATCACTTGAGAGCTATGCCTAGCATACCTGTTGACCCCCTAAAGTAGGACAGCAGGTTATAGGCAGTAGTAGTGGGGGGACACAGGCCTGGCCTCAGCGACTGAGTATACATATTGAGGATACAACGTAAGGGAATGAATACAGTACCAGATATTAATGTACCGTAACTGTTTTCTGAGGGGTTTGGCATATGACAGCCAGATTACCCACAATCTGGAAACAAACATTACATATTGGTCAACTGTTTGCCACACATCCACATTTGTCTGGCAAAGGGTCCACATATATCAGACACATGTACATACATTCTGCAAACATCTGTGTACTGCGGATGATGGACACTTACAGGGACGATCTCCCACAGAAGGTTTGCAGTGCTGTCTGTCACTGGGTCACACAAATGTTGCTGGAATGTCCCCATACACTTGTAACACTCACCTATTTGTCAGATGGTGGCTGTATGACATGATACTGGGACAGCGCCCATAGGGGACACACCACAGTAGATGACAGTGATGGGTGTGGAGACATGACAACACAGTCCATCACAGCACACAGGTCTTTAACTGGTATACCTATGATCATAGGAGGTTAGTAGGCTATTGGCCCTGAGGCTCTCATAAGCCTAGCCCAGAGTTTAGGTCATGTTTATGCAAGTCAGCACCTGATGCCCCAGTCTAACATGGAAACAGGTGGTATCCCAAGGGTGAATGATCTGTTTACCATCCAGTTATCCAGGTTTCACTTAAAAATGAGTAAAGAGGTACTCTGCCTGATATGGACAGGTTGTCCATTCCACAGCTGGGTGAGTGTATGGGACACATATCTGACCCACCAACAAGTCCTGTTGATGTCACAGACTATATTGAGGGTGCATGTGCAGGTTACTCAACTGGAGCTTGAGTTGCAGATGTGCAGCAGTCACATCAAGGTGGAGTCTGTGATCGACTTGTATGCCACAAAGAGGTCACCTCAGAGGAGTCTGTATGAAATCGGGTAGAGGGATGGCCATTTAGCCTATCTGTGTATGGTAGATGAGGCTTTGGTATTCCCTGGTGAAGAACCTCTGTGGTCTCCCCAGCTGCTGCATGTGCTTTGCAAGGTACATGATAAAAGGGGCATTATACTCAATAATTGGCCTTATTAGGGAGGAATACAGGGATGTTATGACCCCTGTGTCCCTAGATGAGATACCCTTATGTATGAGATGGGCCATGTAGAAGGCTTTCCTTACAAATGAAGCAACTTGGTGGTCAAATGTCATGGTGCCATCAACCTCTGTGTCCAAATCCTTCATGACTGATTGCATGCTTAGGACATTGTTAGTAATGTGATCATTTGTGGGGGTGTCACTCTTACCAAAAGGGATGATGTTGCATTTTGTGGTATGCAGCCTGACGCCATGTGTCTGGCAACACTATTATGTCTACATGATACCCTCTTGGTGGATGTCCACATCACTAGGGGATTTGTTGACAGCACCCAGCATCCAGTCTTCTGGAAGTGTGGTAGGCCATAACCCACTGGTTGTACCCTGCAACTCAGAAGAGTATATCAGACATAACAGAGGCCTCAAGACAGAACATTGAGTTATGCCACTAGTTATGAGTCTACACCTTGAGGTGGCTTCCCCTATATTGAGTAGGTGGGTGCTGTCAGGGTGCCAGTGTGCTACCCATCTGGTAACATATAGATTGATGCCTAGTTGAGAGTGTATATCTATTATTGCCAAGTGGGGAATACTGTGAAAGTCTTTGGCCAGGTCAAGATAGGAAGTATTCACTGTCTCCCCCTCATCCATGGCTTTGGTGACTGTGTCATAGAAGTCAGCCAGATGTAAGATACATGATCACCCCTTGAGAAACCCAAACTGTGTGTCATTGAGTGTGTGGAGGTCACCAATGTCCTTGTTAATGAGGTTCATGATAACTTGTTCCATGGTTTTGCAGATCATGCTAGTTAGGCTGATGGGTCTGTAATGTGCCAGATCAGTGGACATTTCACCTTAGTGTTCGGGTAGGACAATGGGTGTCCTCCACTTGGCTGGGACAAAGGCAGTATTCAGACTTAGGTTGAATACAGTGCCTAATGGTGCTGTAGGTTCATGCTTGAGGTCCTGTAGGTTGCATCCTATGATGTCATCAGGTCCCATGGAGGCTGTATTCCATGACTTTGAGATGCCAGTAATGACCTGTTCCCTAGATATAAGAGGAAGGGGGCAGGTACTGGGGATGTCCTGATGTACTGACAGGGGGACAAGGGGTGAAGGTTTGACTGACTCTGTCAGGCAGTAAGTTTGGTATAGCTGGTCTCCCTGACCACCACGTCTGAGCAGGTCTGGGTGCTTCCTTTGCGGTTGCAGACATATGTGAAGATGGAGATATGACTGTCTGTAGTGGATGTTGCCAATGTGGGCTTGGAGTTTGCTTTCCAGGATTTCAGTAGCACTGTTATTTGCTTGTACAGGCTAAGGAGACATTGCTTCACATTGGGCACCTGCTCCTTCTTGGTCTTGGATAGCAATATTTCACTCCTGTTATACAGTGTATTTACTGCATATATCCACCACACAGGTTTACTTATCCTTGCAGAGGATGATGTAGTCCGGTTGGGTATACCTGACTCAATCCATCTATACAAATCCATGTATAGTGCTTTGGTGTATTTGTGGATATTGGTGCCTGTTGCTACCGAGGGGGAGGGGGGTGTAAAGCTGTTTGTACCATCATTCAGGAGGCTGTAATCAATTTTGGAGATGTTTGTATGTCTGAACCTAGCTAGATGGGTATTGTAGGAGATGGTGACTGCAAACGTGATCACTTTATGGTTAGTTTTACCATGGAGGATGATACTGTAGGGATGCTGCAGTGGTTACCCATGTTGCCTATTATCAACTCCCAGAGATCTTCACCTCATGTGTGGGTAGCAACTAGCAGTTCCGAGGTGTTTGCATTGCCAAATTCCATGAATCTCTCGGCTTTGTGTGCTGGCATGAGTTGTTCTTCCAGTCTATGTTTGGGAACTTAACGTCACCCAGGATCAGAGTACAGAGTCAAATTTTGATAGAGCTGAACAGGTCCATATAGGCAGAATGGGCTTCTTGGTCACATGTGGGGACCAGAAGCTAGCTATGATTTGAATAGGGGTTGTGGCAATGGTTAACTACACCTGGAGTGCCTCCTGTGCATCTTACTGTTTGACCAGCCTGGAGATGTGTATGTCTTTCATATATAGTGAAACCTCATGTCCCTTGGCGTTACTGCCCACACATTGGGGTCTGACTGTATGATAGTGTGGGTGACCATGTAAGGCTGGGGTGCTCTCTGCAGCTCTGAACCATGTGTCTGTCACTGCACAGATGTCATCATTCTCCAGGGTTAACACTATTTGCAATGGGTGCAGATTCATGTTCATCTCCTAGCATTTAGCAGCATGGCCTTCAGTTTGTGATTTGTTGACCATTTCATGTTGTTAGTGTTAACGTCACCACTTTTCCTAATAAAGGCACTATGGTGGTGGCTAGAACTATGGCCTGAAGCCTGAAGGCCAGATGAGACAGATGGAGGCCATCTCTGGCAAAGCATCATGGTCTGTTGTTCATATCATCTCAGGCTGTCAGGAACTGGATCCCCCTGGAATGCCACCAGAAACCAAGCCAATTGTTAAGGCTAGTCATTTCCTGACTATATTGTGGGATCATTCTGGGTGACAGCAGACTGCTGCTTAATGCTAGGGACATACCTGCCTGGGACACATACTCAGTGGGCTCAATAATGTGTCATGTCATATACTCCAGGAGGAAAATCTCAGGTCAGGCACGTCAACATGGACTATGACAGACTCATAACAGTAACTGTTGTTGAGAGACAGCAGTGCATATGTGATATGGCATATTCTGGCACCTGGCATACAAGTAACTGTGACCTTCTCCATATACAGCCTGGTGAGATGCACATCTGTGTGTCTCATAATGGAATCTGCCATGACTAATATGTTTGATTTATGGTTATGCTTTACTGGCTGTGGGACACAGGTGTGTGGGTATGCATTGTATGTGGTGTGTAGGGCTTTGGATTTCACATGTGTTTTTGCCTCAGAGGTCTCCTTTGTTTGGAGATGTTTATGTTGCGGACCACTGCATATGTGGAGATGTGTTGTATATGTGTGGGTAGTGTGGGAGGTGTTCTGATTGTGTTGACAACCTTTTCGGTGCCAGATATGCGGGCTTGAAAGGGAGTCAGCATAGACTGTAGGTTCATGATGTCATTGCATCTCTCACACATTGTGTTCCTTGCTGGTGTTTGTAGATGGTTGTCCATGTACATAAGGCAGTTGCTACACTGTGTCAGGATACACATATCAACCAGACTGGCAGGGGAAACTGTAGGATATTGTCCTGCCATATTTGTCAGAATCTGAGAGAGGAAGGTCAGGGACACCAAAGGGTGGCCCTATAGCCTAGGTGCTTAAAAGAAATGTAGGAGGCTTACACTACTGCATACAATGTAGACATGCTATAAACAAGCAGTAATAGATGCAACAGTAAAGATGCAGTTGAACACCTTAGAGAACATGCAGCAAGTAGCAGGAAACAGCAGGATGAGGAGGGAAATGCATGATGTATTGCCACTATTTTGCTGATAGGTACATACATACATACTGTGGTGAGAGATGTGGGGTATAATGTGGAAATTAGCAGAATATAGTGCTGGGAAATGTGGATGTGCAGGGTGTGTACATAATGGAAAGCAATGTATGTGGTCTTGTGACATGTCCTCCTCTTCTTGTCTTTCAGGAGTAATGTATAGACAGAGGAACCCATGTTTTTCTGCAGCCGAGAACGAAGTTATAGTTGATGGCCTCAGACTGCATCATGCCATCTTGCTGTCGAGGAGTTGCCATATGCAGGAACAACATGATGCACTGTGGGCAGACCTTGCTGCATCAGTAAATCACAATGAGCTATAGGACAGAAGCTATGAGCAGGTCTGACACTGGGCCACTGATATGATAAATGCTCCTGGCACCAATGAAGGGCCTGCAACGCAACAAACACTCTCAGCCACAGAGGAGTTCCTTGCAAACTTGGGTTTAGCCACCAGCTCGCAAGCATCCATCACCCCATACATCGTGGAGGTGGGTGGCACAGCTTCCACAGCAGAGGAGCATCCAAGTAAGCCTCCTGTGGTCATCACTTTAATACTGTAGCAATCATAGTGGCAGCCTCTGCATACTTGTACATTAACATCAGGTCAATCTGCATTTGGAGTGGGTTTGTAATGCACACGTGCAAACATACTCAGACTGTCAGCAATGTGGGCAGTACCACAGTTTGTACAGAACTTGTTGGTATGTGCACATATTATCCTGTACCAGTGCCACATTTGTGTTTGCTGACAATACCTCTCCACAACAATTCCATAGATACATCTGGTGTGGCCAGAATCCAACATCCTGTAGCCGGTGAATGTGGAACTGTTTTGTTATGGCTCATCTATACCATAGGAATGTTAAGGGCTGCCAGTTTGCCATGGACACAACTGTTCAGCTTAGCCATAGTACAATACTTGTATGTTCAGTTGTGGAGGGGTTCACTGCAGTGTATTGAACTGGTAATCACAGTAGCATATTTGCATAACTGTAACATATTTGCACGTATTTTTGTGAAGGTTCATGCAGTCTACTATACAAGGGGAACAGTATGGTGGAGACAGGTGCACTGTTTTTTAGGTGAAGGTCCATCACAAACACTGATATGTCGCTTATCTCACAGGTGTATAGTACTGGCAACATTAACCGGACATAGCTGCACTGCATGTTGTTAAGAGCATGTCTTGTCTGTGTCTGTTGTGGTATGTTGTGTGTTGTGCATGGGATCAGTAATAAGGTGTGGTATGTATAATGCTGTTGTGACACCTCACCTAAGTGTATATGTGTGTGTGTGTGTGTGTGTGTGTGTGTGTGTGTGTGTGTGTGTGTGTGTGTGTGTGTGTGTGTGTGGATCAGCCAACATAATTGTGCATGTATTAATGTAGTCATGTTGTCTTCCTTCCCACAGGTAACTGTGGGGGTTGGAGTGTGTCCCCCTCACAACCTGATGTCAGTGTCTCATTGGACTCTGTTGATGATGGTAGCCATAGTGAGGGACAGCTGGGGCTGTTGGGGGATGAATCTGTCACATGGGTTGATATCTCACTTCCTCCCCCCAATGTCCCCAAACACATTCAGTATGCCCACACATACCCAGTCTCCTGCAGCCACAGATATTGGACAATCAGAGGGTGGTGGCATTGAACAGGAGAGTGTGGCGACTATATCATCTGTGACTGTAGACACTAGCCATAGCCAGAGAGCTGGTGAGGTCCCACACAGGCTGATTGACAGGGTTGCTCGAAGGAGGACTGCTGCTCATCCACTACCTGTCACAGGTGTCACATCATGAGTCACTCGACGCATGTTTTAGTCCATCATGGAGGCACAGGCATGTTCTGAACACAGCACTAGATGGATGCTTTGGATCATGGATGCATCACTGGCATCCAAGGCTCCATCCACAACATTGATGATGCCATGTATCATTTTGTCAATGTAGTAGATAGATGGTAGGGTGAGACATTGTCAGTCCTTCACCGCTTATTGTCTGTGCTGGAAAATGTGGTGGGAGTAGGGCATTGGACACATGGATGTAGGTCAGCACCACCATCAGCTGAGAGTCCACGTGGACATGCACAGTCCCGCTCCTGTAGTGGCAGTACCACCAGCACTACAGAAGCGAGGTTGCTGTCCACACCACAATGTGGCAGGCCATGGACACGTGGTCCTGGGTGGTGCCGTGAGGGAGATGGTCCTAGCAGATCCCAGTCACCATCAGCAAGTAGTACTGCATCTGACCATGGGCATGGTGGTGCCAGTGCCACTTCTGGTAGAGTCAGTTCCCATGTTCATGGCTGGAGATGGTGAACTTTACATTCTGCTGTCTACGGTCCACAGCTGTCCAACATACTCTTGTGTAGGGCTAGCACATGGCTTGACTGTGTACACGCACACACTCACACATCATTATCACATGCAGATCACCAACAGACACACAAAGCTCATCTCAATGGCCTAGCTGACCAGCACCCCTCCGGACACACACACTTGATGTCAAATGTGTGGTACAGCCTAGGTCTTTGGCAACATCACACCTGTGCCATCGAGGCAGGGACATGAAAATATGTGTCTGATGCACAGGGTGACTATAGTACATTTAATGACAGTTTGTACTGCAGTAGTGTTATGCCCTGTAAGGTGCTGTCTGCTGGCATGTGTCACGTGTACACATCAAAGTGTATGTACCTTTGTTCCAGGATGCTGTATTGGTGGTAGTATTGTTGACTGACTGTTGTCTCCCACACCTTTTTCTGTTTCTGTTCTAGAGGTCTGTGTTTCTACATCCTGGAGAGCTGGTGCCAATACAGCAGCCCAGTAAGGCATGGTGGCAACACAGAAATGTGACTTGACCAAGTTACAGTTGTATATCTGCATGTTTACCTAGGTGTATATGTGTAGAACAGTGTGTCATAGACAATGGGGGCAGACAACATAATCTTGCATGCATACCCTGTGGCACAATATGCTACCCATGATACATGTCACCTGGGAGTTTAGTAGGATCATAGGTTCATGGGATAATATGAGGTTACTAGAGTAATGGCCCTGGGGCACTTACAAGGCTAGCCATTATTTTATCCCCAGAAAGAAACATCAGTCAGCACCTGTTGCCCCTGTCAATGAGGGACACAGGAGTGACCTCTGGGACAGAATTATGGTTTCCCATCCACTCTTCACAGTTGTGATTGAAGAGGGTCAGCATGGTACTCTGTTTGACGTGTATGGGAAGGGTACTCCTGAGACAGGGCAGCCTCTGGGAGACAAACCTGTCTCACCAGCAGGTTGTATTGATGTTGCATAACAGACTCAGACCTGTCCTGCAGGTAATGCATGAGGAGTTAGACTTATGGATATAGGGCAGCTCTAGTAGGGCAGGGTCCACCATTGTCTTGTAGGCGTGACACAGCCGCCCTCTGAGCAGCTTGTCCAATACCGAGTGGAGCAATAGTGATTTGAACCTGTCTACATATGATAAGTGTTGGAGGCCATGGATTACCTTTGTGAGGTATTTCCATGACCATTCCATTGGTGGAGATGTCCAGATAGGTACATACCAAACAGGCTGTTGTAGTAAAATATTATTGTATGGAGTGAGGACTGTAGAGAGGTAATGACCACCATTTTTCTGGATGCAATCCATTTACCTATGAGATGAACCATGTACAAGACTTTCCTGACCACTGCCGTTACATGATGGTTGAATGGGAAATTATCAACCTGAGTATCCAGGGCTCTCAACACAGGTTGTGTATTTAAGGGGTTGCCGTTAATGTGGCAAACAGCAGGGCTGTGTCTTTACTGACTGCTATGATGATACAGGTTTTTGCATTTAGCTTGAGGCCAGGACCTTGGCACCAGTCCATAGTTGATGTAAGACCCTCTTGCAATATGTTAACATCATTTGGGTAGTCACTGACAGACAGCACCCTACTTACAGTCATCTGCAAACTTGGTCAGTACGAACAAATGTAGGTAGTGGCAGGTAGCATTCATGCCTACATGCATGTGGGTTATTTGGTGGTAGCAGCTACTCACAAGGCCTCAGAATGTATACATATTGCACACACTTAGGCAAGACAGACTAGGGTTGCCACCTTATCAAATGCCCAATGTGGGGCACGTTTTGTAGTAACTTGAGAGTTGGCAGGAGAAACCATACCCACTGTGAGTATAACGGACACATCCTCACTGTTTTTGACAATATAACAACTTAGTTTTGTAGCATTTGCCTAGATTATGCTATTTCTCATAACATTTAGGTGGTTGTGCTGTAAAATGACTGTTTTATGCAACTATTATAATAATGTAGGAAATCAACTATTAGAATAATGTAGGAAATATTTGTTGTTCTGCATATAAACACACACTCATGAACTGCTCTTGTTGAGAGCAGAACGCCTACCTGTCTAGTTGTACATACTACAGTGCTACATACATATCGCATGCGCCACAGAGCTTATGTGCTTTTGGAGTGTCTGCCACTACTGTTTAAGTGGATGACATCTGCAGGTGCTGTAAAGGTTGTCAATGGGGGGTTAACAGGTTTCCACAGGCCCTTAAAAGTTTACAACCATTGCACAAAAATAAGCAAGATATCCACACTGCTATGAGGGGGTATGCGTACATCCAGAGTTGGTGGTTTTGAGAGAAGAACCCCTATGTATTTAGTTATATACACTATAGTACTATGTTCTTATCACATGCAGCATGGAGCTAGTGTGTTTGGAGAGTGTCTAACTGTGCTTCTAAGGTGGATGGCATCAGTTGGCCCTGCAAGGTTGCCAATGGGGAGGGTAACAGGCCCTTAAAATTGTAGAACCATCACACACACAGACAAGACACCCACACTGCTGCAGGGAGATATGTTTACCCACAAACATACACTCACACATACAAGACAGCTGCACTACTGGAAGGAGGTATGCTTACACACAAACATAGACTCACAGAGTTGCCAGTTTTGAGAACCCCTGCATTTCTCGTTATATACACTACAGTACTACGCACTTATCACATGCTCCACTGAGCTATTGTGTCTGAAGTATGTCTAACTATGCTTCTAAGGTGGATGACACCATCAGGCCCTGTAAAATATGGCAATGTGGGGATTAACAGGTAGGCATGGGCCTTAAGATGTATTAACATTGAACACACATATGGAAGGCAGACACACTGCTGCAAGTGGACATGCTTACACACACACACACACACACACACACACACACACACACACACACACACACACACACACACACACACACACACACACACACACACACACACACACAATTGCCATTGTTGGCATTAGAACCCCTACCTATCTAGATGTATGTACTATAGTGCTATATACTTATCGCATGCACTACTGAGCTTATATACTTGGAGAGTGTCTTACTGTGCTTCTAAGGTGGATGACACCAGCAGGTCCTCTAAAGTAAGTCAATTTGGGGGTTAACAGTTAGGCAGTTTAATTCCCAACACTATCAAGCACAGACATACATAGAACATTGACCCTGCATATTGTGGAAATAGAACATTTCACCAGGTTGATTGGGACAGCCCAGGGATTGTGTGGTCTACTGCTATTACCTTGCAAACATAATGTTACTGCAGTTGTATGGGAACATGGGTGTGTTAGGTGTAGGGGACTCTAGTATTGACAGACATGCATCTGTCCTATGACCCTGCTATTTGTCATGTCCCTCACTTAGTGCAGTGGTTTTTGGTGCCTTGGGGCCTACTGCATATTATGGGGTGGCCAATATTGGGCTGAGAGCTCCTGTTGTCCAACATAGCTGTCAGTTGTCTGCAAGTTTTCCCAGTAGCCCACTCTATTCCCTAGCATATGTACAGCAGGTCCATACATATGCTACCATAATCTAGTACCCCATACATTTGTTGTAAACAAGAGTGACATACCTTGTGCCTGCAACAGTTGAGATCATAGTGCTTCAGGGCTGACTCTGTCAGATGTACACAGTACTCAGCCAATACATGGTAAGGTACAGGTTGTGTGGTGTTGCAGGCATTCTTTTTACTATGTATGTTAGTCGGAGTGAGGTGTCAATCCCTAGGACCCTAGGATGTCAGTGTATGTGCTATGCTTTGCCTCTTTGCCAAGGCCAGGGCATACTGGGCATGCCTATGTCATCCTACAAGGACAGGCTCAGAGGGTTCATCCTCTGAGTCCCCTGGTGGCTGTCGGGACCTTGGCACTGGTGCGGGGGTTGTGTGTCCTTTCCCTGTGATGTTCCTGCCACAGCTGTTTCTGCAGGATCATATTGTACAGCATGGCACATACTGTGAACATGTGTGCACATGTGGCTGGAGAGTACTGCAGGGCTCCACCAGATATATCGAGGCAGTGGAACCCTGACTTAAGCAGCCTAAACACACACTCTATGATGTTCTTAGCTTGTGTGTGTGCCTCATTATGGCATTCTTCGGTAGGTGTGTGTGCATTTCTGATAGGTGTCATCATCCAAGGTTCCAGTGCATAGCCAGCATCCCCCTGTAGATGGCCGTATGGGATGGCCCCCCCTGGCAAACATCTGGTACAGCTGTGATGTGTGCCATATGTGGGAGTCGTGATAACTTCCATGGCTGCCAGCACACACATTCATGATAATGCCCTGGGCATTGCACATGACCTGGCAGTTGATGGAGTGATACCCCTTGCAGTTGAAGTAGACTCTACCCTCATCACCAGGTGGTGCTTTGATGTGGACATGAGTGCAGTCTATGGCACCCAGTACCTCAGGGTAGTGTGCTACATGGTGGATGAGATGTACCATCTCCTCAGGGGTGCGGGGTAAATATATGTGCTTACTGGCATGTTTTTGCATAGCAGCCAGTCACTGGCAGAGTCCCCTGAATGCAGATGCCTGTGAGACCCCCATCATGTTTCCAGTAGGTCTGTGGAAAGTACCTGTAGCTAGTATTCTATGGGCTACACATACCTTTGTTTCCACTGGGATGGGTTCTCCTTTGTTGGCTCTGAGTTTGAGTTGACGGAGGCAAAGCTCGGTGACATATTATAGCATGTCCCTGTCCACCCTGTAGTGTGCTACTATCTCCAGCTCATGTAGCTCCTGGAAGGTTACCCTGGACCTGAATACTCTTCTCCTTCTCAATCTAGGCCTATTGTTGACATCAGCACCAGCACTGACCTCAGCCTCTAGCACATACAGATGTAGCAGAGCAGCAGCAGCCCCTATCATTTTGTCAGTTAAAATTCCTAAGTGTGTACTCCAATGGTGCACAGTATGTGGGAAAATCAGATTGAAGGGTGTATGCATACTTTATAGTGGTGTGCTGCAGATGCAACCCTGTGTGATTGGCTGACTATGATACATTCCACCTGCCAGATCTATCATTGAAAGTTTTGAATGGCCCAGTGTCAGTGGAACAGGGCTTATCAGTCAGTTATAGTTAATTGGCTTTCCCAGGCTATTTCCTTGTATTTTTTTTTAATTTCTTTCACTGCTAAGCACTGGGGCATGCATGCAAACCTGCAGCTCTAGAATAAACAGTGCTCAGCAAATTAGACACACCCCCATGCATAGGCACCCTCAGCTTTGCATTTAAAACACATGTCATGGGACTAAGCAGAGCTTAGCAACACTGGACACCCTCCCCCCCACTTAGCTGTGCTTAGCTGAGTGCAAACAGCACTGTTGAGATCCAGTCCACTTAAACACACCATGAGATACCCCTTTTTGCTGTCAGCTACCTGATCGACTAACACCAACACAATCCTGACCCTACACAGGTTTTATCTGCAGACACAGGAACCCATTTTTGCTATTCAATAACCCCAGCTCATTTGCAACAGATCCTTGCATATTTACTGGATACTTCACTACTCCAGGGCCTGCCTCTTTAGCAACCACTGAAACCTGCCATTGTACATTATGCATGCAGGGCACTATAATACATTCATCATCTTCATCAACTTCTTTTGGCTGCTCCCATTAGGGGTCGCCACAGTGGATCATCTGTTTCCATTTCTTCCTGTCCTCTGCATCTTGCTCTGTCACACCAACCACCTGCATGTCCTCTCTCACCACATCCATAAACCTTATCTTAGGCCTTCCTCTTTTCCTGTTACCTGGCAACTTCATCCTTAGCATCTTTTTCCCAATATACTCTGCACCCCTCCTTAGCACATGTCCAAGCCAATGTAATCTTGCCTCTCTGGCTTTGTCTCCAAACCTTCCAACCTGGGTTGACCCTCTAATATACTTATTCCTAATCCTGTCCACCCTCATCACACCCAGTGCAAATCTTAACAGCTTTAACTCTGCCACATCAAGCTCTAACTCCTGCCTTTTTGTCAATGCCACTGTCTCCAATACATATAGCATAGCTGGTCTCACTACCCTCTTGTAGACCTTCCCTTTCACTCTTACTGGTACTCTGCCACAAATCACTCCTGACACTCTTCTCCACCCACTCCATCCTGCCTGTACTCTCTTCTTCACCTCTCTTCGACACTCGCCATTACTCTGAACTATTGATCCCAAGTATTTAAACTCATCCACCTTTGCCACCTCTACTCCTTGCATCCTCACCATTCCTCTATCCTCCCTCTCATTCACACACATATATTCTGTCTTAGTCCTGCTGACCTGCATTCCCCTTCTCTCTGGAGCATATCTCCATCTCTCCAGGGTCTCCAACACATGTTCCCTACTCTCACTACGGATCACAATGTCATCTGCAAACATCATAGTCCACGGGGACTCCTGTTTGATCTCATCTGTCAACCTGTCCATAACCGTTGCAAATAGTAAAGGGCTCAGAGCTGATCCTTGATGTAGTCCCACCTCCACCTTAAACGAATCCATCACTCCCACCGCAGACCTCACCACTGTCACACTACCCTCGTAAATATCCTGTATCACTCTTACATACTTCTCTGACACTTCTGACTTCCTCGTACAATACCACAACTCCTCTCTAGGTGCCCTGTCATAGGCTTTCTCTAAGTGTACAAAAACACAATGCAACTCCTTCTGACCTCCTCTGTACTTCTCCATCAATACTCTCAGAGAAAACATTGCATCTGCAGTGCTCTTTCCCGGCATGAAACCATACTGATGATCACTAATCATCATGTCCCTTCTTAACCTAGCTTTCACTACTCTTTCCCATAACTTCATGCTGTGACTGATCAATTTAATCCCTCTGTAGTTACTACAGCTATGCACATCACCCTTATTCTTAAAAATCGGTACCAAAACACTTTTTCTCCATTCCTCAGGTATCCTCTCACTATAATACATTATTTTTGCAAATGTCTTATGTTCCATTTTTCAACATTTTAATATATATATATAAATATATATATATATATATATATATATATATATATATATATATTTTTTTTTTTGCATAATGGCATGTTTGCGGGTTACTGAGTGCTGAGAAAACATACTATGTGTATTTAAAAAAATATATATATTTTACAATGATTTGCATTGCTTTTTAGTCTCATTAGGCATTGTTTTGGCCATTTCCATCCCTAAATTGCAATATCCAACCTTTATTTTGGGGTTTTACAGCCCCTGTTTAATTTTTTTCATGTTTGTACACAGTTACTTTCCGTGTACATTTCTGATACCAACATGTCTCCTTACATAGGTACTGTGCGGCTTCTTGGATCGCAAATCAACCTCATTTGCATGGATTTCACCTGTGTATGATGTGATTTGCATTCCGCTGACACTTCTTTTTTTTTTTCCAAATATAATTTTTATTAGTTTTGCAAGATTTAGAACAGAAAAAAACAGAAACATATCAAGACACAACATAATACATTATATACAATTATCAGTCTTGCTATACAAAATGATAGCAACCATGTAACAAGCAAGCACATTCTAACGTAGCAAGGCAATAGAAAAGAAAAGAAAAAGAAAATAAAAAAACAAAAGGTGATAAAGGAATAATTTCTGTCCAAAACACCCAGGGTAGCTATATCAAAAACATGAACCTTAGGGATAGACAGTAGTGAAGAGATCCCCTTATAGGAAACTAATGTGATATAAGAAAATCTATAATTTGTCCATATTTGACTGGAGAATTAGCGATAGTTCAAGGAAAGCATGTAAGTTTGATTTATGAGTAGAATAAAGGAGAAAAAGTGGTTATATTGTGAGAGAAACACTATTCACAGTATTTACAATTATTTACAACTTGGATGCCTTAACAAATGTGTAAAGTGTGATTGACAATAGATTATTATCAGCATTAACTTCTGTGTCCGCATGCTCATGCATGCCTCTCTGCTCTGTTTACTGGATCGCTCAGCTGCCAGTTTCCATGTTGGGGCCATGCCACCATACCTACATGGAAAATCACTCCATGTAGGCTTTACTGATTCCTCTGATGTGTTTTCTGCCTAAGAGATGGATATCCTAGAAACTGAAGTTAAATCCCATAAAAAGCCTAGCTAATAACAAAGTTGCAGGAAGTAATTGCATTCCAGCTGAACTGTTTAAAATCCTGCAAAATTATGCTGTTATAGGGCTGCATGAAATTGGCTAACACATTTTGAAAACAGGACATTGGCTATTGGATCGGAACAGGTCAGTTTTTATTCCAATCCCCAAAAAATGGCAATGATAAAGAATGCTCAGATTATTGAACAGCTGCACTTGTTTCACATGCTACAAAATAATGCTCAAGATTACAGATCAAGAATTGCCAGATGTGAAACATGGTTTAAAAAGTAATAGATGCACAAGAGTTCAAATAGCCAACATCCGCAGGTAATATTTTACTGACTACTCTAAAGCTTTTCACTATGTTGACCATAACAAAGTGTGGTAAGTTCTTACAGTAATGGGGATACAAGGCCACATTATTTCCTTCCTGAGGAATCTATATATAGAACAAGACACAACAGTTAGAGGTGAATATGGATCAGCTGATTGTCTAAGGATTGGAAAATGAGCACAATAAAGGTATCTACTGTCACTCTATTTATCAAACCTGTACAATGAATATGTCATGTGAAATTCTGGATTAGATTAATCAGATGCTTGAATCATATTACTGGTAGAAATATTAACAACCTTAGGTATGCAGATGATACAACTCTGATGGCTGAAAGTGCGTGAGACTTGAAGAGAGTCTGTTGACGAAGGTGACAGTAAGTGAAAATCTGGTTTGTTGCTCAGCATAATAAAACTAGTCCTATCAATTCCTTGAAAATAGATGGGGAAGAAAGAGGGCAGTGACATATTTCATTTTGCTGGGCTCAAGGATCTCTGCAGATTGTGATTACAACCATGAAATTAAAAGATAAAGTTATGGCACATATGGATACGTTTTTAAATAGCAAAGATATCACATTGCCAATAGAGATAGCCAAAGCTATGTTTTTTTCCCCAGTAACTGCATATGATTTTGTGATTTTGACTACAATGATATGTGGCTGAAAGCTGAAGCTTTTGAACTGAGGTGCTTGAGAAAACTGATGAGAAGTCTATGGACTGCAAGAAGATCAAATGAGTCAGTAGTTATGAAAATAAACCCACAGTGTTTGCTGGAAAGTCTGAGAGTAAAACTAAAAGTGACCTACTTTGGCCACTAATGCAAAGACGGGGTACATTTGAAGGGAATAAAAATGACACTGGGAAAGATTGAAAGCAGATGAAAAGGGGGAATATAGAGACTAACATGAATGACAGCATTACAGAAGCAATGAATATTACTTTTACAAGAAATAGTTTTTGAGAGAAAGACCTTGTGTGCTAAAGTACTTGAGTTCGGTTTGACTACATGATTAAACAACAGCAATGCTTTCTGCTGTAGAGGAATACTCACATGGTTTTATAGACTTCAGATAAAATGTCGTTTTACAGCAGGCCATCACAAATAGCCATATACTCAATATGCCTTGTTGGCTTGGAACTAAAGTTAGAAAGCAACAGTCTGAACACCTATAGAATCACAAAATAAACAATTTATAATACACTTGAAAGAAACTGTGTATTAATTATACACCACATCACAGGGGATGTCCTTAAGTACCTATCGTAGACAGGGATTTTAAATACAGAACTATCGACATAATGGGATCTTTAAAATGTTGGTAAATAATGAGTTTCCTATTTTGAAAATATAAAGTAGTGCTTACCACTCATCTGTGCAGATAATGTTGATCTATACCGCATGAAATTTGTGGCTTTCTGGAAAAATAACTGAGAATTAAGTCAATAAATAATTATAGACATTTACATTTCATACTTCATATCCTTCAGAAAATGCATGCTAATGTAAAGCTTCTTATTCTAGCAACATCCTAACTCTGCAAGAACAGTAATTACATTTTTTTTTCTCTTCATTATTTTGGCATTTGTCCAGATTTCTTGTGTAAAGAGGTTGAGATCTATGCTGGTGACAAGCAGGAAACTACATTAACATTGATGTTTTAATAGAAGTAAAATATTCTTGTAAAACAAGAAAGCAAAAACTACAGCCACTGAAACTACCTAAAGGAAGCTTTTGGAGTTGATGGATGTGTCTGTGCAACAAGCAGGCTCAGCTGACAAAGATAAATAGCTGGCTCCATAGAAAAATTAGATATTACCTTGATTAGAGCTAAGATAACCATTTCTATTAGTGATTCCTCCTATTACAGAGCCAGCTCAGAGGATAGGAAATAAGTACACATTATTGGCTTGCTTATTCACAGATGAAAATCAACCATACCTCTCAAGTGTACATATTTTTGCATAATGTCCAGATTTTGCCTCAAATGTTGGTCTGTTTTTCATAAAATTGTGGTATTCTATCAAATTAGTGGCAATTATTAAAGACTGAAGTTGGAAAATAATGCCATATGTTTGAGTTTCAGACTTCAAACCCTTCAGAAAATTCATGCTAATGCAAAACCTGTTAGTCTATCAACTTTCTAAGTTTGTAAAAGCAATGTTTAAAAATTGTCCTATTTTTGTGCCTTTGTCCAAATTTTATGTATGGCTTTGCCCAGATTTCTTGCTGTAAGAAGTTGAGAGTTATGAGGACAACTACTCTGGTTGGAATAGCAAACCTCATGAAGACATACAGTCTAGTATAGAGACAGAATTTGGAGTTAAGATATAAAATTGAAACTCCCAAACTTGTCCATGGCAGAAGGATGGTGCTATGCTGGAATGCATTGAGCTCCTCCTTTCCAGTCCTGAATACTGGATTTAGTCCTGTGAAAACTTTGAATTCAATGATTTTTAGGTCAGGGAGAGACACAAAGACTGGCCAGTGGATGTTTTTCAGTTTTGGAAGTAAGCAAAAAAAAAAAAAAAAAAAAAAAAAAGAAGAAAAAGAAGTTAATGCATAAATGGGCTGATTAACTGAAATGAAGGAATGCATGAAATGCAATTCTTTCCAAGATGAGAAATAATATATGTTGATTTATGCTGTTATTCTTTCTCTGAATTTACTTTTTTATTTGCCTTCACTGGACTATTTTAAATGCAATATAGTGATATTAAATCCAGTAAAAGTAAACAACTAAATAAATCAATAAAAAATGACTTATGTGAGTCATAGAAGTGACTTCGACTCATTCTTAATTAATATGTTTTCTTCTTTTCTCAATGCTACAAATTCATAGGTGGTCACCCATCTAGACTATTTAATTGATTTGATAACTTACATACTTATACATACTAATTGACAGAATTTTTATCCATCAGCCATTAGTGGTATTCATCCAATCAATGTTTTTTTTTTACTTTTGTACAACAAGAAATGTCTGTAACCTGATCCTTAAAACTAATTTATTTTAAGTAGAAACAGAAAAAAAAACTAAATTATATGGTCCTCAAAGCTTAACATGAAAACAGTTCTGACACATAAGTAGACTTTTGTGATTTTGTTATAGCTGTTTACTGGCTGATTGTGTTTATTTGTTTTATATATAATGAAAGAAAACATAATTGGAAGGTGCAGTGAATAATCCATTACATTTTAATGCATCTCATTTTGTCCTACATCCTCAGATATACTTAGCATTTTATGCTTCATCGTCTTCCGTACTTCATGTATGCCATAGTTTATCATAACCATCCAGTCCTGTTTCTCTCTGCATTGCTCCACTCTCTTAGCCTTTTGACTTCTCTATTCCTTTGCCCTACTATCTTTACCTCCTGCACTAATACTTATCAAATATCTCTGGTCACATCCTATAGTTGTTATTCTATTCATTGTGTCATGGCTTCTAAAGCTTTTTCATGATTTCCAATAGCTTAGATGGAATACGGAATATGCTTTGCAATGTATTTAATGTTAATAAAGCCACATATTTCCTCACAAGTGGCATCACCAGTATCCATAAGCCAACTGTTTATATAAATTATTCATTTGAGATGTTAAACCAAGGATCCATCTGTTTGAGTTTGTGGTAGCACAGGTGGATGAAAAACAGCAGGGACCTTCATAATATATATATATATATATATATATATATATATATATATATATATATATATATTTACATGTATATACATATTTACATATTTATACAATTATTTTGATTCATTTTCATGCTTATACATCAAAACTTGTCACTTTTATATCATCTCCCACTCCTTTTTCCATAACCATAATCTAATATTCGTTAATAGAAGTGACAATACCGATTTTCTATTAAACATAAGTTCCTTAATTCTTTCATGCTGCATGATGTAAACTACATAGAAGACATTCTTATCTAAACCAACTATCAAGTTCTTGCTTATTTTTCATAATATCCATATTCAATCATGCCTTTCTTTATGTCTTCATAATTTTATACTTTCAAAAAATATCTATACATAATTTATTCCGCAATTTTTTGACTCTCTAACATTTTAAAAACATGTTCTGTTGTTATAAACACATTTTTTCATTTTTCTCTTTATAAGGATACTTCCTTAACAGGTAATTTTTTATTTCCAACTTCCACAAAAATTTTGGCATTCAACACTGTGTTTACACCACTTATTTATTTATTTAATTGCTTTAATATTTGATTGTAAAACATTTCCCATGGATTTATATAATAATATTTCTTCATAATAATATTATTATATCATGTCTTTCTATCTTCTTTAACTTCAGTTTTTTTATGTTCCACATTCTTATCTTTTGTTGATAATTCTCTTTTTCTTCAATTAAATTTTTTTGTTCTTTTATTATTTCTTATAGTTTCCCAAAATTCCTTGTATTTGTACTTCAGTATAATTGTCACTAAGTTCACATTATTTTCATTTAACCATTTCAATATCTTATATAAATTTAATGACACAGTATATACTAATGGATTTATAAAACCCAATTCTCCATTTTCCTTATCCCTAACTAAAACACACCTTTAAACAGGATTTAGTCTTGATCCCTATACAAAAGAAAACATCATTTCCAAAATCAGTTTTGCTATCCTCTAGGAGTTATAATAACACTAGACAAATAACAGTAAATTAATGAGATGCATTTTTCTTATACATTAATGTATACATTTTCCATAATATACAAACATCCTTTATTATGAACTTCTTTATCAAAATGTATCCCTAAAACAAATATTTCCTTCATAGAAAATTGAATACTTGCTAATTTAATTGTCACCCAATCCATTTTTCTTTATTAAGCATCATACCAGTTTCACTGAAACTTTCACCTAAATAAATAATAACTTCTCTCATCCACTATTTATTTTTAGTTGTTACAATAATATCATCTGTGTAAAACATCATAACTAGTATTTCAACTTCTGTTTGGATTTTATATTTTGCATTCTTCATTTTCTCATTTACTTCTCTAACTTCTGTGTTCATAACTAAAGCAAATAAAATACTGCTCATAGGGCACCCTTGCCTTATACCATTAGTCATATTTATTTCTTTACTTACCCATCCATTAATTAAAACCCTTGTTTTATTGTTCTCATACACTTATATATACTTGCTTGATATTATTAAGATTGTACATGCCCATTATTTCCACAAAATTTCATGTTGTATAGAATCAAATGCTTTATTAATATCACCTGCTATAAGATTTACAGCATCCTTCTTTATTTTCTATCATCTATAATTTCTCTTACTATAATTAATAATTCCTGACATCCTTTTCTTCTTAATCTGTATACACTTTCCTCCATGATGTATTGCATCTTAATTTGAAATGATTTTCATAAGTTTCATATAGTCTGTATTATTTAAAATGATTGGTCTACAACTATTTAAATCTTCTTTTTCTCCCCAATTTCTATATACATTTTAATATTCCACTACATAATTCTTTATATTTAAAGCTATCATTCAACCATTCATTAAATACACATATTAAACATGTTTGCCATCCTTCTATATTTTTATATTTTTCAAACATAATAACATCTGGACCTGATACTGATTCTGCATTTAACTGTTTCATTACCTTTTCTAATTTATATAAAGTAATTGGATTGCCAAGTTATCTATTATTTTCCTCAGAATTTAATTTAATTTCCTATTCCTTTATATCTTATCTGTTATTTTACCAACCATTTGTTCTACATAATTTACAGTTTCCATAATTTCTTGCTGACTTTTCATTATCTTCTTTGTCTTTCACTTCTCTCATTATACTACTATCTTCTTTTATTATTTTACTTAAATAAGGGGAAAAGTCTTCTTTCCCCTTGTAGAAAATATTTTGTGTATACAATAGTTGACTAATTCATTCATAATTTTTCTTATGCATCTCTTTTTCTTTCTGACAATAATCTCTATTTTTATTTTTTTTATTTATCACTTCTCTGTGTATTTTATCATATTCCTGCTTTTCTTTGTGTTTTTTTCATTCTCTATTTTCCAGAATAAATAATTACTTTTATATTTTCTTTTGAAAGTAATCCACCATTCTGACCAAATGATGAAAGTACTCTCATATGAATATGATCTTTCAATAACTGATATCTCTCTTTCCTTTTTCACTCAATTCATTTAAATTTATTTTCTTTTATGCATTTTCCTATCTTTATATACTTTTCATTAAGATACATCTCTATCCATATTGCCAAATGATCAAAAAAACTGTCGTAATAGTTTCTTCTTCCATTATACGTATTCCTTCTAACACCAAAAATAGTCTATTCCAGTTTTTAAAGTACCACTCATATAAGTCCATGCTTTTTTGTTCCATATAACTAAGTTTCCACATTTTATTACGTCTATCATCTTTTTACATTTTTCCTTTTTTCTTTTTATTACCCCTTAAGTCACAATTGAAATTCCCTATAATTATTATATCTATGTTGACAAAAACATAATCCAGTACTGTCTGAATAATGTCTCGATCTCTTTACTGGTTACATATGCATATATAGCAATAATTCTATACACTTTTTTGCTAACTTAAATCTATAACTGTTGTTCTTCCAATCTTTAGTAGTATAACATCCAACATTCTAATTATCCTTGTACATAAAATTGCTATTCCAGAATATTGTTCATTCCCTATATTCCATATTATTTCCCCATCCCATAATTTTTTTGTGTCTGTAGTATTCCCTTCTATGTCAAAATTGTTATGCCTTCCATAATAATTATATCCATAGGTTCATAGGTAGGTACTAGGCTATCAGCCCGAAGGCATTTATAAGCCTAGGCAGAATGTGTTGGCTTTTGCCACCCCCTTAGATTAGTTCCCTGTGTCTCTGTCCAGCAGAGCCACTGAAGTGATCCCTGAGGTAAACTTTCTGTTTCCCATGCCACATCATTTCCACCATTCTAAAACTGCTATTCTTCTGACATTATTTTTCATGCCATTAACATTCCTTAAATTATTCCTTTCTCTATTTTTTCATTTAGGAGATATCATCCTACACTAGTCCCTTATAAGAAAGGTTTCAACCATTTCATCCCTTTTTTCTATTCTGTTAACATCTTTAAATTTTCTTTTTCTATCTTTAAGTATTCTACAAATAGAAATCTTTCTTCCTCTTACCATTTTCCTGCCTATGTTCTCTTTATCACTAACTTCTAATCCTGTTTCTAATTCCTCTCCTTTATTACTTTTATCAGCATCTCCCTGTCCCCTACAGTTTCATCTATTTCTTTCTCCTTTTCAATCCTTTCTTTATCTTTCTCTTAGCTCTGGTTTGTAGCACATAGCTCATCCTTTTTTTTCTCATTGCAGTCCATCCACAAATGTCCCCTATTTACATTTCTAACATTCAAGTCCATGTTGTTTTGCATCATGCCCCATTTTACCATTGATATAACATTTCTTTTCACAATTATTAATTAAATGCCATTCCTTTCCACAAAAGTAGCAAGTCTTTTGCTGTCCACAGTATTTCACAATATCTCTGTTACCAGAAACATTTATGACACTTGGAATATGTGCACTTTTATCAGTTTCTATTTTCAGAATACTACTACGATCCCATGCACCAGTCCATAAAACTCATTGTCATAAACTTTTGATATGTCTATTATTTCTTTACATGCATTTTTTACATGTTCTTTTAAGGTCTATCTACTTTTTTTGGAATTATATGTGTACTTTCTTTTTAGTCTCTCAAAACGATGGTCTCATTATTATTTATTATGTATTTAATCCAAGGGTTATCATTATGTCTTTTTTATATTTTCAAAAAAATCTTTCCATGGCTTTTCATGGCTTACACAGTTTCAAAAAATGTCACAAAATGTCTCTTTGTTAATTAGAATAAATGTTGTTACCTCTCAAACCTTTGTTCTCAATTTGCAAAATAACATTGTCCCATACC
The DNA here is from genome assembly GCF_019279795.1 of Protopterus annectens. Lineage (NCBI taxonomy): Eukaryota > Metazoa > Chordata > Ceratodontiformes > Protopteridae > Protopterus > Protopterus annectens. The sequence continues at coordinate 381,225,805 of NC_056727.1, read as the reverse complement.
TCATATCTATTCAGTCTCTTTTCCTTTTTTCCACATCTTTACTACAAACTTTCTTTTCATGCCATCTTCTTCTTTTTGCCTCTCTTTCCCTCCTTCCATTGTAACTCCTGCTGCTGCTGCTACCTCTGTGTGTACATCCTCTTTCCATTGTTTTCCTCCAGCTTCTCCTGACCGTCCTCTTCATTTATCTTTGCTATTATGTCACTCCAGGAAATTTTGTTCTCCAGCTCACTATGATTTATTAATTCCTGCAATAATTATCCCACAAAACTCCCAACTGGAGGGTCGTAAATACACACTCCCTTACAGCTGCTTTATTAGTTTGGTAAAACAGCCCCTTCTGAAACCCATCCTCAGAATCCTCTATAGCACCACATACTATCTCTGAGCTGTAATTCACTTCCGCTCTCTGCTGCTGTTCCATCTCATACTCTTTCATCACAGCCACCTCCATGCTATGAATGCAGCATGTGCACGTATAGTCATTCTAACAGCAACATTAATATAGTTTGAACGTTTATATGCAAAAATAATTCTTATTTATAAAATCTTTACATATGTACAAATATATAAATGTACAAATCTGTTTAAACGTATTCATAATTTACTTTGCAATCATATTAAATTTTCATCCCTGTTAGACCATAACTGCTTTTACCATAACCACCACCTGATTCTACTTAATATTGCTGCTAAGATCCATTTACCATTAAACATAATTTCATTTATTATTTCATTCCATATAACTTATATAACATGAAATAACATTTTATCTATTCTTTTAACATACACTTTACTTCTTTTTTAAAATATCCATATCTAATCATATCCATGCTTTCTTTAATCTACTTCTTTTCTATCTATGAAAAATCTTCTCTACATATTTTTTTCCATAAATTTTTTTACTCTTTTACATTTCAAAAAATTGTCCTCTGTAGTATCTTCTTCTTGACAATGTAAACATATTCTATCACTTTTATTTTTATATGGCATATTTCCATTTACTGGCAATTTATCCATTACCAATCTCCACAAAAATCTTGACATCCTACTTTCTGATTACACCATTTGCTTCTTATTTTTATAGCATTATTTTTTCATCTATTAGATTTTCCCATGGTTTTGCATAGTAACATTTTATCATTACATTCATATACCATACTTTTCTGTCCTTTTCTATATCTTCAATTTTTATTTTCCACAAAAATATTTTTCTTGGCAACATTTTATTTCTATATTTATACACTCCTTTTCTCTTCTACCCATTTTTAACCCCCCCCAACTTTATTATGCTTGCATTTATACAGCTTTACTACTAATCTCTCATCTCTTTTTATTTATCCACTTTAATACTTTGTATAAATTTAATGAAGCAGCATATACCACTGGGTTAATTAACTCTAAACTTCTTTCTTCTTTATTTGCATACTAAACTCCTTTTTTTACTGGGGTTAATCTAGAATCCAATGTTGTTGTGTCTTTCGGCTTTTCTCGGTTAGGGGTCACCACAGCAGAACTCCGGTCCGCTAATGATTGGCAGTAGATTTTTACATGCCGAGTTGCTGGCCCTGACGCACAACTTTCAATGAAGGTATGCCCATTCACGCATGTCTCCACAAAGAAGATGCTCTAGCTGAGAATCGAACAGGACAACATCTTAACTGTGAGGCGACAACGCTACCGCAGCACCACCACCGCAGTTGAAAAAAATATGTTCAATAATTAATTTTCAATACTATTGGCAGCATAAATACTCTTGCTAAGTATACCATTTTCCCATCAGTACTGAATTTATCAAGTAAGTCTTTTTTTGAATAATGTATATGTTCTCCAGAAAAGATGTGTTTGTTTTATTTCTTCTATTGTTTTTCTCATTGAATTCTACTTATATCTTTATACATATTTTATACATAACATGCCTAGATCACCTAAACCTGTACCTTTCTCTTTATTTAAAGCCATCCCTATAACTTCTAGACATTCATTTGTGCAAATTATTACTTCTGTTATCCACATTTTGTTTTTTGCAATTATTATAATGTCATCTGCATATGTTAACAGAACTGGAATCCTTAAATTTTCAGGTGTTATTTACTCTGCCTCCTTCATTTTGTAATTTATTTCACATGCTATCATATTCATAACTAATGCAAAGAGTACACAACTCATTGGACATCCCTGTCTTACACCACTCTTCATATAATTCATATATATTACCAGCCATTTACAAGTATTTTTACTTTATTATTACTATACACTGACATACATCATTTCTTAAATTTCTCACTTATATTACATCCTTTCACTATTACCCATATAATTTCTTACCTGTTTGTGTCAAATGCCTTACTAAGGTCTCCCATCATGATTTTCACTTCTTCTTTTCTATTCATAATATCATCCAAAACTTGTCTATCATTAAAAATTCTTGACAACCCTTCGTCTGTATACTATATATACCATCTTCCATAATATTTTCCATTTTAATTTCAAATCTCTTCTGTATTATTTTCAAAAATATCTTTTAATCATTGTTATTTAGTGCTATCAGTCTCCTCTCTTTTAATTCTTTACACTTGTTCTTTCCTTTTTAAATCTACAATGTTTAACCTTCCCATTTTATTAAGGTTACATCTAATATCTTTACTGTTTATTCTACATAATACTGCTATTACAGAACAGCTCTCACTTCTCAAGTTCCAGATTTTCCTCCCCATAGTTTCTCTGTTTGTAATCTTTCTTCTTTTGGTAAAAATGTTATGTCTTCCACATCTACATCACATGTACTACACTCCTCCAGAATCCCTATTCTTCTTACAAATTCATTTCCCTTTTCCTTAGATTAATAAGCTCATAGCTAATTACTAGGCTAGCTTTCTTAGCAGGCTATCCTAACCCTAACCAGTTTCCTTCCCAAAGGTGAGACTCAAACCCTGCACCTTATTTTTGGGAGCAAAACACCTTAATCATCATACTACCCCCCAATCATTAGCTGTGCATATTCTTTTTTCATCCATTTCTTTTCTTTTTTTTCTTTTGTACTGATCCCTTTAAATTTCTCTTTTCTGTCTTTTATCTTTTTACCAATAGATTTTTTCCCTTTTGCTACCTCCCAGGTTATATCTTCTTCATCACTTATTTCAGAACCTTCTTCTATGTCCTCTTTATTATTTGTATTTTTCCATCTATTTGTTTTTATTTCTACTACTAAAATTTCTTCTCTTTCTTCATTTTCTTCTCTTTCTTTTTCTTATTCCTTACTCTTATTTTAATTTTTTGGAATCCACCCATAAATGCCCAATCTTGTTACATTTATAATATTTCAATTAATATTTTTTGCATCATGTTCCCATTTCCCCACACACATAACATTTTTTTTCTCACAGTTACCTATCAAATGTCCTTCTTTTCCACAAAAAAAAGTTTTGGATTGTCCCCAGTATTTAACGACACCCCTATTCCCTTCAACATTTATCACATTTTTCATACTTGATATATCTATAGTTTTTTTTTCTCTTTCCATTTATAACACAATACAGTAGAGAGTAAATTATCCAATCTAATTGGGACCTAGGGTAGTTTGGATAATCAAATTGTTTGGATAATCAAACATATAATTGAACTGAGTAAAAAACTTCTAAAATCTTGTTTTTTTCTGCATGCAGGAATACACTTTTCAACCATTCAGTGATTCCAATGGATAATAAAGAATATTTTCCACACACAAGCTGGCTACAAGCTCAAAAAACATGCTCAGGCAAATACATATAATGTTTACATTTTCAGACTTTATGATTTTTCTCATCCAAAAACTTTGGAAGGTTGGTTCTGATAATTGACTGTTCTGATAATCGGTGTTCAGATAATCAACTCTGTACTGTATGACAATCCCAGACACCAGTCCATAAACCCCTTTTGTCATAAACCTTTGCAATTTCCAGTACTTCTTTACATAAAGTTTTCAAGTGTCCTTTCAAGGTCTCTCTTTCAACCTCTTTTGAAATTGCACATACATACATTTTCTTTTTTGTTTCCCTGTTAAATGCTTTTATCATTGAAAGATTCCATGGGTTACAGTCTTTTTCTTCTTTTTTGTATTTTCCAAGAAAATTTTCCATTAACAGTCTCAAATATAGTGTTACAAAATCTATTTTTGTTAATAAGACTAAATGCTCTTACCTCATGTGCTTTTACACCCAAAGCAACTTTTAAATTGTCCCAGACTTCATACCTGTCCATTTGTTTGTCTTCTTTACTTTGAATCCTTACCACTTACTTTTGTTTTCCATTTTCTTCTGCCTTATTTTCTGCTTCCCTACTTTTGCCTTCTTTTAATTTCTCTGCATGTGTTTTCTTTTCCATCTCACCACTATTCTTCAGGATTGTCTCTGCATCTTCCTTTTGTATTTTCTTCATAATGACCCCCAGGAAACATTTCCTTCATTTGATGGCTCACTCTGCACCACCATTTCTTCAAGTAAATCATCCCACAGCCCTCCTGACTGGAGGGTTGTAATTATACATCCATCATTTGCTGACTCATTTCCATCAAACAGGTTCCTTTGAAACATTTCTTCAGAATCCTGCACACATTATCTGGTCTCAATATTTTTTTTCTGCTTCATTCTTTTCAGTACTCTATTGCCTCCTTCTCTCTCCATCTGGCTCCTTTCTCAGGGTTGCCTCTGTGCCTGGAATGGAAACAGTAAGTGCTCCTCCAAAATGTGTGCCACTCACAATGATGACAAGTAGGGGAAGTTCCCTGATGCTTTGGCCAAATTTACTCTCTTAGTACAAATACCATCTCACAACTCCACTAGCCTAGTGGGACTAACCTAGTCAACAATGAATAAATAAAATAAAATAAATCAATGTCATCTGATCTTTGCCTTCTGCTCAAACTGATACACTAGGTTCATAGGTTCATAGGTAAGTACTAGGCTATCTGCCCGAGGGAATCTATAAGCCTAGCCAGAATGTGTTGGCTTTTGCCACCCCCTTACATTAGTTCCCTGTGTGTCTGTCCAGCAGAGCCACTGCAGTGATCCCCGGAGTAAATTTTCTGTTTCTCATCCACTCGTCAAGGTTTCTCTTGAAGAGTGTTAGTGAGAGGCTCTGCCTAATGTAGATTGGAATCCTGTTTCAAAGCATGGGGAGTCTCTGGGACAGGAATATATCCCTCCAGCACATTCTATTTATCATTGTGGTGAGGTTTAGATCCCTAAAGCGTATGGCTTTTGGGGATTTGATTTTTTTTTAGGTGGAGCATGTCCATCAATTCTGGGTTGGACATGGCCTTGTATGTCAGGCCGAGATCACCTCTGAGTAAGCGGTATTCAACCGAGTACAGCTGGAGTTTCTTCAGTCGGGCTGCATAGGGCATATGTTTGAGGCCAGTAATCCTCTTGGTGAGGTACTTCTATCGTCTTTACAGCTATTGCAGGTGTCTTGTAAGGTACATCCCAAATGGGGCATTGTACTCTATGATGGGTCTGACGAATGATGAGTAGAGAGGCACAATAACCTCTTTTGTTCTAGATGTGAACCCTATTGTGATTAGGTGGGCCACATAGAAGGATTTTCTAACCACCTTGGCAATATGATTATCAAAGGAGAGATTACTATCTACTTGGGCCCCCAGATCCCTTATTACATTTTCTGTATTTAGGGGACTACCACGTATGTGGTAGTTCATGGGTACTTTGTTTTTTACAAAGGGGATGACTATGCACTTTTTGGCATTTAGCTTCAGGCCATGATTTTGACACCAGGTATCCGTCTCAGTCAGAGCCTTCTGGAGGATGTCTGTATCAGCTGGAGAGTCACTTATAGTCCCCAGTTTGCAGTTGTCTGTTAACATGGTCAGCCATAGTCCTCCTGTGCTTGCCTGTACCTCTGAGAAGTATATACCGAACAGGAGGTGTCCTAGGACTGAGCCCTGGGGGACGCCACTTGTAACTGGTTTAGAGTCAGACCTAGACCCTGCAACTCTCACCGTGTGGGTTCTATCCATGAGCCAACTGGCAACCCATCTCATGACATAGGGGTTTATGTTCAGGCTGGTGAGCTTGTCTATAATACCAGAATGGGGAATGGTGTTGAAAACCTTTGCAAGGTCTAGGTAGGCTGTGTAGACCTCCTTTCCCTCATTTAAAGCCTTGGTAACTGTCTCAAAGAAGTCCATCAGGTTTAGGAGGCATGATCTACCCTTAACAAAGCCAAACTGGGTAGGGTCCAATGTTTGAAGGTTCCCAATGTCTTTGTTAATGAAGTCCATGATGATGTGCTCCATAGCTTTGCAGACCAGACAAGTCAAGCTTATAGGGCAATAGTTCCTGGGGTCCATTGTGGCTCCACCTTTGTGGAGTGGGAGAACTGTTGCTGTGCACCACTCTATGGGTATGTAGCCTGTAGAGAGGCTGAGTTTGAACAGTGTGTTTAGGTGAGGGGTTAGTTCATTTTGGAGCTCATGAAAGACACAACCTGGGACACCGTCTGGTCCCATTGAAGCTGTAATTTTGGTTTTGGTGTGTCAGTGATTGCCGGGGCACTGCATTCTTCTAGTATGGTTATGGGCCCTTTAGGGGGTGAGAGGGAGGTGAAGTTTGCACTAAACCCATCTGCAAGAATGTTGGCAATATCAGTCAGTTCAGTGTATTTTGTGCCATTCTGCACTAACTCAGAGCAGATCTGAGAGTTTCCAATTAGGTTCTTGACATAGCTAGAGAACGCTTTGTGGTTATCTTTGGAGTCCTTGGCAAATTTTCTTTTGAAGCTAGCCTTGGATGATTTTTTGAGGGATCGTAGTTTCTTGCTGATACTGATCAGGGATGTCTTTCTTTCTTGGGATTTTACTCTTTTCTGCAGTAGTTTACTCCTTCTATTGTATAGCTTGTTTAACCGGCTAATTTCTAACTGGAACAAAATGACAAATTCCACATAATTCAATTGACCATATTTCCTACCTTTCCCTCCAAGGCCAAGATAAGAAAATCGATGAAATGACAAGATGTATATATTTCAAAACAGATAATGAATAACCATCACTAAACCAAGGATCTTCTGGAAAGAAGCCATCAATCTAATAGGTCAAGTCAAAAGAAACCACAAGTCCAGCTCTATTACATTTGATAATTTGATTTAACATCTTTATCAACCCATTTTCTATTTTCTACATGGAATCAGGTGCTGAGTTATGCTATTATTCTGAAAATGGAACTAGATAAAATTGTACATATTCCAAGTGTCACTGTACTACCTTCTCTAGCAAGTATACCTGACTGTCGCAGGTCTTCTCTCACACAGTCCCTCAATTTCTTTGCTAGACTTCCTCATTTCCTCTTGCCTTCTTCCTGTCTGTCACAAATCATTTTCACCAAATCATTTTCTGCTTTCCTGCACATGTCCAAGCCACAGCCATCTGTTCTCTTTGATCCACTCAGCAATCGGAGCTACTTTGGCTTCTATTCTAATCTTCATCTCTCTCGCAGTGCACATCCTACCACCAGTCTCAGACACTTAATCTCCAACCTCTCTAGCTTACTCAACTGCTCTGTCTTTACTGACCAGGTTTCTGTACCATACATAATCACTGGTCTCAGTACTCTTTTCTACACCTTACTTTTCAGCTCATTTGGCCTTTATCTGTCACACACTTCTCATGACATTCTGTACCAGGTGGCTGCTGCACTTCTAATTCTAGCTTTGACCTCCTTATTCAGACCTTCCTTCTCCTTATTCAGCCCTCCCAGATACTTGATGCTGCTAATCTGTTCTACTATTTCCCCTTTTGTTTCAATTTTAGGCTTCTTCTGATTTACCCATTTGCTTCTGTGTCAACTGTTTTGTCCCTTTTCAGTTTCATCCATGTTCCTTCAATTTTGTGTCCTATTCCCCTATCATTTGTTGAAGATCCTATTGAGATTCTGCTTTCAATGTCATGTCGTCTGCATACAACTGTTTATTGACCTAGTCACTCCAACCTCTTTGCTGATATCTTCAGTCTGTTTAATGAACACCAGTAGTCTTATGGCTCAACCACTGAACTCCTGTATTAATAAGCTGTATGATAAATGAATAAAATAATGAACAATTGCAAAAAGTCTGCATTTCCCTACCTCAGAGCTACATTGAAACATGCCAGCAAGGAACATAAAACTACTATTAGAAAATGTAAGGCAGAGTATGACCTTAAATTTGCTAGAGATTAAATATGAAACTACAAATCTTTCTCCATTTATGTCAGAAACTTAAAGAATAATGTCCAAAAATGCATTGAGCTCATCCATAACAATATCAACAATTCCGATGCCAAGGATATAGCTAATGCATTATCAGACAGATTTAGTGCCAATTTTATCCCTCCTACCCACATTTTGCCCCTGCTAATAGTGTAGCTAGGACAGGGTGAAAGGGGCAACTGCCCCTGGTGCAAAGTGTTGGGTGACATGACTAGCCGAACCCAAACTTTCATTAAAGCAATGCCTCCTTTTAAAAGCTGCTATTGCATTTGCAGGCAAACTTGTGTGCTGCCGTGCACTGTGTGTGGTCTAAACTGTAACAATTGCTTGTTACCTTGTAGGAAGTAGTTTGCTACAGTTTAAAATTAAAAACATCTTTTTTTTAAAACCTGAGCCCTGCAGTGCTCTATTCAGGTAGGGTATAAACTGTAGCAACTGTTTACTGCATTGTAGCAAGCAGTTTGCTACAGTTTAAAAAGATTTTTTAACTAAAACATAGCACCATAGTGCTTCATGGAAGCAGGGTACAAACTGCAGCAACTGTTTGTTACATTTATATCAAGCAGTTTGCTATAGTTTAAAGAGGAGTTTTTTTTTTTTAACCAAAAGCAGAAGCTGCATAGCGCTATGTACAGGTAGGGTATAAACTGTATCAACTGTTTGTGGCATTCATAGCAAACCATTTGCTAAAGTTTAAAATAAACCATGTTGAGGGAGGGGTGGGGGTAGTGCATAGAAATGGGAACTGAATGGCTGGGACAGGTGGGAGTGTCATGCATCTGGCCACCTAGTTGGTGTGCCAGCAGAATGAACTTCCATTATTTTTGTTTGTTTGTTTGATCTAGCTTCAGTAAGCCAATTGTGTCTAATGTAGGGACCTTATACACATGAAGTGCTTTTTTTTTTGTTCTTCATCTGTTGTTCCATTGTACTTCTTTTGGCCATAGTATAGATTGGATTCAGGCCAGATGAATCCAGTTCTCTTTGAGGACTGCACACTAAAAATCAGGGCATTTTCTTTTGGAGAAACCACTCATACCCTAGTGGGAGGAGTGTACTGTAGGACTACCTAATTGAAGGTTTCTGGTTCAGGGGTCAATTTGAACTATTTCATTGGTTCAGGGCTCAGTTTAAGCATTTTCACTGGTTTCTTTGCAATACATGCTTTGCTCTTATATTTTACTTAGTTACTACATTTGCATGGGTTGCTGCTTGTCTTAGAAAGGCTCCAGGGAGTTAGGCAAGCTTATGTTCCTCTGATTATACCAAACCATCTGAGAGAACTATAAATGATGCTAAGTTTCAATTTTACTACTGCATATGTTGCACCTGTATTTCATAGCAACTGATGCTTTTACTTGTTTAAGAAAACATCTGTTCTACTGTTTTATTCTGTTGCTATATTTAATTTAAGAACAAACTGTGCAGCTGTTTACTCTGTTGCCTATTTAATCTAAGAAAAAAAAAGTATTCTGCTTTAAATCTGTTGTTCTGTTGCACGTATGTTGGTCATAGTAAAGACTGGATTCAGACCGGCTGAATCCAGTTCTGTTTGAGGACTGAGCACTAAAACTCATTACATCTTCTTTTGGAGAAACCCCCTCTGTACCCTTGTGGCAGGAGTGTACAGTAGGAATATCTAATTGAAGGTTACTGGTTCAGGGCTCAGTTTGAGTGTTTCCATTGGTCTATTTGTATTAGCTGTTTTGCTCTTGTTTGCGCATAGTGCACCATCACACAAAGCCACACAGAGGGGGTAACGTTTGACAGTTATAGATGCAAAAGCGCCAATAGATGTATTTTCCCTTAGAAGTGGCTGCTATCTAGCAGAGCAGTTCTTAAACAGCTCTCAGCTGTTCAGTGAACCACCCAGCAGTGATTTTTCCTCTTACCTATCAACATCATGCCCTATAGATACCCTTTTTTATAGACCTCCTACTGTACACTCAATAGGTTAGTCCCCCTAAAATAGCCCCCTACCAGATACCCCCATCTTTTTCTCCTTATCACTGGAAATACTAGTTTCAAACCTTGCGTTATGGACTGTCAGTTTCCCTCTGTTTCTCCTGCTAGCTTGGTTGACATGGTTTTTTTAAGGCTGTGCAGCAACTGCTTCATTCATGTACACTGACAACCCTTTACTCCTAAATCACTCAAGTACAATTTGCAAGAGATGCTCCTACACTAAGAATCTGTAATCATTGCTCTCTTTCACCCACAAGAGTAATACTAAACAAGTTGTCTGATCACATACCGAGACACCTACTCATAACATGCATCCAACACATAAACCTTCATATGTAGAGGAACTCTCCTGAAACTTACCTAAACACCAGAGACCTTCAAAACACAGACATGTTACACCTAACACTACACCAAAAGCACCCAGTACACATACAAACACTAGCACCAGTGTCTCACCAAATAAGCCCTTAAGGCAATGCACATCTATTACAAATTGTTTAATTATAGGTGACTATACAGTGAGACATACAGATGCCCCACTGACCAGGTTAAACAAGGAGAAGGTTATGGTCAGCTATCTTTCTGGTGCAAGATCACACATGCACTTAAGTCTCTCAACAACAAATACCATTATGAGTCCATCAAAATTCATGTTGGTGTGAACAACTTGAGATGTACCTCTCTGGACTATATGAAGAGTGACATGATTGAGCTCTCTGAATATGTGTCCCAGGCAGGTATGTCTCTAGATTTGAGCAGCATTTTACCCTTGCCTAGGATGATACAACAATATAAACAAAAATGTATTGACTTCAGTAATTGACTTAGTTTCTGGTGTCATTCTAACAGATCCAGTTCCTGTCAGCCTGGAATGACATGGTGGATAGACCATGCTGCTTTGTCAGAGATGGACTTCACCTGGCACTTCTAGGCGACCGGTTGCTGGCTAAAGCACTTGCCTCCCCCATAATGACTTTCCTGTGCAAGGTCACCAAAACAACATTTCTGAAGTGAAAATACCAAAGACAAGGAAACTAAGGAACATGCTTCTAAATGCTAGAAGTTTAAATCAGAAACTGTATTCCCTGGAAGCACTCCTCTCCCTGGAAGATGCTGACATCTGTGCAGTCACAGAAACCTGGTTCAAGGCTTCAGAAAGCAACCTGGCATTGCAAGGCTACAATGCCTTCCACACTTTCAGAGCACATATTGAAGGTTTGAGAACCAAAGGAGGTAGAGTATCTATCTTCATTAAAGACAATTAAGACTCATAGACTGGTTAGACAAGATAACTCTATGTAGTTACTCCAAGTCCAAGTTATAATGGGTAACACACCCCTTCATGTCATTGCCAGTTACAGGTCCCCTTCCATGAACCAAGAAGCCCACACAGCTTATTTAGACCTTCCTGGGACAATCAAAGTGCAACCAAACATCCTAGCTGTGAGCAATTTCAACTATCCTTCCATTAATTGGGAATATTATATGAGCCCAAACTCAGTTGCACAAGGGTTCCTGGACTTAGCAAACTCAAATGCCCTGGAAAAAATATTCATCACCCCACAAGGAGCTCAAATATTCTGGATCTGGTCCTCACCAATATGAGTGACTGATACAACACCTCATGTTTAGGGCCCGCACTAGTTAAATACAACCATAAAGCAGTCTTTTTTGAAGTATCAATAGCACCAGAAGTCCCCAAAGGAGAAGTCAGGTTAACAAACATCACCAAAGTTAACTATACCATCCTAAGGGATGGTATACTAGACTTCCAAGCTACAGTTTCCACAGATGGCATTGATGGCTATACTAAGGCATACACTGATGCCCTGTATAAACTTCTACATAAATGTATAGACACGACCATGCCTGATAGGATTAAAGCAAGATCCTCAAGAAAAAACAAACCATCCTGGTGGATGTCTAGCATTAATAGATTATACAATAAGTGAAAGAAGCTGCTATCAAAAAATACAAAAGTGAAAACCCAAAATTGGAAGAACACCCTCCTTGCGATAAACAGGCAGATAAGACAACTCGTAAAATCCTCAGAGAGCAACTGTGAGAAAAATTTAGCAACCATAGCCAAAGATAACCATAAGACCTTCTTCAGCGTCATCCACAACCTAAAAGGGAGGACAAAGATGTGTGGTGAACTAATTGTGGCTGTATCGCACACACTATCCCTGTGGAATTTGCAAACTTGATAACATACAGGTTTGGTGAAAATGTCACCTCCCTATCCCCCCAAGCATCCACAAACCATGTCTTCAATATCACCTCCTTCCTGCATCTCTAAAGAGCAAGTCATCAATGCTCTTTCCAAGACTATGAACACAGCCTCCACGGGACCAGATGGCATTCCGGTCTGTGTTCTTAATGTTCTTTAACAAGAGCTAGCTACTCCACTAGGCGCTGTATTCAACCACAGCCTGAGAATTGGCTTTGTCCATAGTGAATGAAAAAACAGTGACTTTTATCCCCCTCCACAAGGGCAGCTCAGCAACACACCCGGTTAACTATAGACCCATAAGTTTAACCAGCCTCTTCTGTAAGGTAATGGTATGAATCATCAAGGATCTCATAAATAAGGATATAGGTTCCCTCTAAGCCCTAGATCTTTCCCAGTTTGGTTTTGTAAAGGGTAGGTCATGCCTGCTTAACCTGGTAGACTTCTTTGAAAATGTGACCTGAGCCATAGACAAAGGCAGAGCTGTGCACACAGCCTATTTTGACTTGGCCAAGGACTTGGACACAATCCCACATTCAGGCATGATTGACAAACTAACCTGATTGAATATCAACTCCTATGTTGTTAGGTGGGTTGTAAACTGGCTTACAGATCAACAACACTCAGTCAAAGTTTGAGACTTCACCTCTACCAGCAGACCTATAACCAGTGGGGTCCGACAAGGGTCAGTGCTGGGCCCCCTCTTGTTTGGCATATACTTCTCTGAAGTCCAGGACAAAACTGGGGGGCTGTGGCTAACCAAGTTTGCAGATGACTACAGATTAGGTGCTATCATTGAATCCTCTAGTGATGTCAGCATTCTTCCAAAGGGGCTTACACAGACCAATGATTGGTGCCAAAGCCATGGTCTTAAACTAAATGCTAAAAAACGCATCATCATTCCCTTCAGTAAAACAGTGTCCCTGCTGATTATAAAATAAACAATAATACCCTAAGTTCCAATTCTGTAGTGACATACCTGGGAACACAAGTTGAGTGTGACCTCACCTTCGACCACCATGTGTCTACTGTGGTGAGGAAGGCATTCTAAGTCACTCACCTGATTAGCAAAGGTATCACCTCAAGACCAAAAGAGGTATAACTTCCCTGTACTCATAATTATCAGGCCTGTTGTTGAATATAATGCTCCCTTTGGTATGTACCATACCAGACACCTGCAGCTGCTTGAGACACTTGAAATATTTCAAACTAAGAAATTTCAGGGTCTTCAGCACATGTCTTATGCAGACAGACTAATGTCACTGTCACAGAACTCACTAGTGTATTGACTACTTAGAGGTGACTTATGTCTGGCTTATAGGGCTATCTCTCACCCAAATCTAATGAAAATGCTGCACATCTGTAAGTGAAATGGGACTAGAGACACCAGTTCCAGGGACCTCAATCTACCCTGCAACATAAATAGGAGCTGCTGGAGAGACAGATACATCTCTCAGAGGTTGTCATTCCTCTGGAATAGGCTTCCAGTTCATGTCAAGCAGACCACCTACATAACCCTGTTTAAGCACAACTAGAAAACTGGATAGGATACTGTAAATTTCTGCCAGGGATTGCCCCTGCTTCTTTTCTGGACACGGGCAATCCTTGTTAGAAAAATCTTCAGCATAGACGATATCTCTCATCTAGTATTATATTGGGATTTTACGGCTAGGCTTGTAAAGACACTGGGGTCAGTAGCCTAGTAACATTCTATGAACCTATGAAATTGAAGAGTGGAGGGGTAAGGTGCTGGTTGAATCTGCTGTGCTTCTGGCCCTCATTATAACTAAGAATTTAGTTTTCCCTGAAATCTAAAATTCCTGTTAAAACCTAAAAATAATAATTAAATGGGACCAGAATGTGATGGTCCCTACTCTGGGCCAGTAATCAAGGACCCTCAATCCTCACCACTGACACTGGTGAGTGACAGCCACTAGAAACAAAAACTGATGCACATAGTATTTTCAGATGCAGCTCTCTGCATGAAGTACAGTTTCCTTTAAGAGCATACAGGGAGCACACTCCAAACCTGGGGCTGGACTCTCTCTATCCCTCTGTCTCTCTAGGCCCCAATCAAGACCCCACACTGACCACTTTGGAGCTCTGTGTCCCTGTTCCAAGTAGCTGACACACTTGGATACTTGATTTTCACACACACACACACACACACACACACACACACACACACACACACACACGCACACATGCACGCACGCACACACACACACACACACACACACACACACACACACACACACACACACACACACACACACACACACACACACACACACACACACACACACACACACACACACACACACACACACACACACACACACACACACACATATATACACCTGGGAAAGGCTAGTACAGATTTACCAGCTGTGTCCCCTCTGCCCAGACTATAAGGTAACTACTCTGCCACCAGTCAGCTATTCTAAGGCTCTTACAAGGGTACCCAATTATACTGAGTAAAATTAATGCTAATACAAATGGTATAGTATTTTACCAATGCAGCAAGGCTTCAGGAGCAACCAGAGTCTCACTAAAATAAGCATAAGTACTCTTAAGATGTTAAAAGTATTGTCTAAAAGACCAGCCACAATGAAAGCTATAGAAACATTTAAAAATAAATAGTAAAACAGAAAACATGAGAATACTGAATATGTAGTTACAATAAACGCCAGAGTTTCAAAGGAGATATAAAAAAAACACAGTTGGATAGATTCACACAGATGCAGAAAAACTATACTTAACTAATCTCACTATATTTTCCTGACTGACTAAAGAATTACTGTTCCCTAGTTAAATAATTTGCTACAGCAAGGCAAGCTTATGAGTGTTGAGTTGCTTACTATAGCAAGGCAAGATGAGGTGTGTGGTTGTATGAGATATCTGTGAGGGATCTTTCCTGTCAGGTTCCAAAAATCAAAATGCTGCTGCGAGAGTTCTGTCATGTCTCTCACTAATATCTAAAAAATCATTTCAGTGCTGCTTATAGAATGACTTCACATCTGGTCACCTGACTCTGGTACAATACACACTCAGACCTTTGCTAAGATCTGTTGCAACATCTGAAAGCTATAAAACAATTTCAAAGACTTTCACCCTTCTACAAAAATGTCTGGGATAACCAGGACTAGGAATCTAACTGTATTGTCCTTAGGGATGAACAGTGGTTTTCCCAGACATCTCTGTCTTTGCCTGCAATTGGACCTGTAAGATAAATTTATGGTCTAAACCAACCCATTACATTTTCAACCTATTTTTCAAAATTAGCTGGACTGAGCTTAACCTCTTTTCTTCCAGAAATCTCTGTTAAAACAAATACATTTAGTCTGTTATAATAATACTGTCTGACATACAGGTATATCTCTTTCCTGTCCAGCATGGCCCACTGTTGATGCATTGTTGACACAAGAGACTTTACAAGTACATTTTTAACACAAGCATCTGTACAAATCAATGTTATAGTCAAATGACATATTTTTTTACAAAACTCCAGCTGGCTATGCTGGCATATGTTACACATGCACTGCCCTACTCTGCCTGGCACAGATGGCACTACCTCATGTCATCACATGGAAAATAAACCTAGTTGCCTTATCAATGTCTGCACTGCACTGAGTCTCTACTTAAACTGTTCAGCTTCTGCCTGTTTATAGAGTAAATTCCTGATGTGTGGAGAACAGCCACTTTGTCCCTCCCCCTTCATAAGGGTGGTCTTTCTACATACCAAGTAATTATTGACCAGTTAGCCTCACCAGGCTTACATGCAAAGTCATGAGACATATCATACCAGAATAATTTTATGCAGTCAAAGGCAACCTAGGTGATTTACATTCGAAAAGGTTTGGTTTTGTAAAAGAGAGATCCTGCCTACTTTACCTAGAAATCTTCTTTGAAAAGGTCACAGGGGTTGTAGACAGTGGTCATTCTGTGCACACTACTTACCTTGATCTTGCCACAGCTTTTGACAACATCCCTCTATACCAGTATAATTGAAAAATTAGACAAGCTTAATGTAAATCTCTGCATTGCCCACTAGATTGTAAATTGGCTGTAAAATAGATCCTATGTGGAAAAAGCAGATGATTCCCTTTTGAATGTACAATTGTAACTAGTGGGGAGCAACAAACTTCAGTTGAAGGTCCTCTCCTGTTTGACATTTATATTGCAGACATCTAAGCCAGTATCCCAGGCCAAGTTTGCTGATAACTGCAAACTGGGCCCTGTTAAATGCTCACCCACAGAAACAAAACAGCTCCAACAAGGGCTGGAACATGTGCATATATGGTACATCAAAACTGTTTTTAAACTAAATGAAAAAAGTGCAGCATTGTAGCATTTGGCAGAAACATTGCTCCCATTTCATATATTATAATGATAATCTTATTCAGACAGATGCAATCATAAGAGACCTGGGTACTTATGTGGCTAAATCTCTCTCACTTGATCATTATGTTTCCACCATAATCAGCAAATCTTTCTATCTTGCCCAGTTAATTTAAAGGGAATATCTTCAATATCCAAAGAAGTTATCCTACCACTGTACTCTTCCTTTTCCAGATCCATCACTGAATACAATGTCCCCTTTTTATGTACAAATCCAAGCATATCACTCAGTTCAGTCTGAATGAGTACTGATATTAATTTGTATGAAAGAGCTTACTTTATTAAAATTTTGGGAGTTTTATGAGTATCACTGTTTCCTGTGCCTTTGTTTTTTTTTCTAGTCAGAAGTTTGAGTTCATTTTTGGATTTGTTTTTCCAGTAAATAAACCAGACTTGTTGGAGAGAGAGGTTCCTAACTTATATATTTTAAGACTAAAGAATAAATTGCCACTATGGGTTAAACAAAGTACTACTTTAAGGCTTTAAGTCCCTCAAGTACTACTTTAAGTACTTTTAAGGATGCTCTTTATGACTGGATGGGTAGACACAAATTTACACCAGTGTTACCATGCACTGCCCTGCTCGATTTGGGAGGTGAGCACAATAAAGTGCTTGAAAGGAGTCTGCTTAAAGGTGTTTCTTGTTAAGCATCTAATGGTCACTGTAGTCACTTGCCTAGTATGTTCCTATTTCTTATGTCTACTTCCTGAGTAGAGATAATATCAAGGTCATTGACAAGCCAGTGCATTTCTTTGGGCCGGTCCTAAGCCCGAATAAATGGGAAGGGTTGCGTCAGGAAGGGCATCCGGCGTAAAACTTCGCCAAAGCATTTCATGCAGACACCAAGAAACATTTTTATACCGGATCGGTCGAGGCCCGGGTTAACAATGACCGCCACCAGTGCTGTTAGCTTACAGGGTGCTGGTGGAAATTGGGCTACTGTTGGCCGAAGGAGGAGAATAGGCGGAAGACATGGCCGAAGGCAGGAAGAGAGGAGAAGGGCTAGGACTGTGGTAGTGAGGGTCTGAACTTTGAATGTTGGCAGTATGACTGGTACAGGGAGAGAGCTAGCTGATATGATGGACAGAAGGAAGGTTGGTATATTGTGTGTGCAAGAGACCAGATGGAAGGGGAGTAAGGCTAGGTGTATCGGAGGTGGGTTCAAATTGTTTTATCATGGTGTGGATGGGAAGAGAAATGGCGTAGGAGTTATTCTGAAGGAACAGTATGCTGAGAGTGTTTTGGAGGTGAAAAGAGTGTTGGATAGAGTGATGTTTATGAAGCTGGAAATTGATGGTGTAATGATGAATGTTGTTATTGCACATGCTCCACAAGTTGGGTGTGCAATGGATGAGAAAGAAAAATTTTGGAGTGAATTGGATGAAGTGGTGATGACTGTACCCAAGGGTGAGAGAGTGGCGATTGGAGCAGATTTCAATGGGCATGTTGGTGAAGGGAACAGAGGGGATGAGGAAGTGATGGGTAGGTATGGTGTTAAACAAAGGAATGCAGAAGGTCAGATGGTAGTGGATTTTGCGAAAAGGATGGACATGGCTGTGGTGAATACATATTTTAACAAGAGGGAGGAGCATAGGGTGACATACAAGAGTGAAGGAAGATGCACAGAGGTGGATTATATCTTATATAGGAGGGCCAGTTTGAAGGAGATTGGAGACTGTAAAGTGGTGACCGGAGAAAGTGTAGTTAGGCAGCATAGGATAGTGGTTTGTAGGATGACGTTGGTTATCAAGAAAAGGAGGAGGAGTGTGAGGGCAGCACCAAAGATCAAATGGTGGAAATTGAAAAAGGGTAATTGTGAGGTGGAGTTCAGGGATGAGTCAAGGCAGGCACTGGGTGGCAGTGAAGAGTTACCAAATAGCTGGGTAACTACAGCAGAGCTAGTAAGGGAGATGGCTAGAAAGGTGCTTGGTATCACATCTGGACAGAGGAAGGACGACAAGGAGACATGGTGGTGGAATGATGAAGTACAGGAGAGTATACAGAGAAAGAGGTTGGCAAAGAAGAAGTGGGATTGTCAGAGAGATGAAGAAAGTAGACAGGAGTATAATGAGATGAGGTGCATGGCAAAGAGAGAGGTGGCGAAGGCTAAGGATAAGGCATATGAAGAGTTGTATGAATGGTTGGACACTAAGGAGGGAGAAAAGGACCTGTACTGATTGGCTAGACAGAGGGACCGAGCTAGGAAAGATGTGCAGCAGGTAAAGGTGATAAAGGATAATGAGGGAAACATACTCACAAGTGAGTAGAGTGTGTTGAGGAGATGGAAAGAGTACTTTGAGGGGTTGATGAATGAAGAGAATGAGAGGGAGAGAAGGTTGGATGATGTAGGGATAGTGAATCATGAAGTACAATGGATTAGCAAGGAGGAAGTAAGGATAGCTATGAAGAGAATGAAGAATGGAAAGGCTGTTGGCCCAGATGACATACCTGTAGAAGCATGGAGGTGTTTAGGTGAAATGGCAGTGGAGTTTTTAACCAGATTGTTTAATGAAATCTTGGAAAGTGAGAGGATGCCTGAGGAATGGAGAAAAAGTGTTTTGGTACCGATTTTAAGAATAAGGGTGATGTGCAGAGCTGTAGTAACTACAGAGGGATAAAACTGATCAGTCACAGCATGAAGTTATGGGAAAGAGTAGTGGAAGCAAGGTTAAGAAGGGACGTGATGATTAGTGATCAGCAGTATGGTTTCATGCCAGGAAAGAGCACTACAGATGTGATCTTTGCTCTGAGAGTGTTGATGGAGAAGTACAGAGAATGTCGGAAGGAGTTGCATTGTGTTTTTGTAGACTTAAAGAAAGCATATGACAGGGTGCCTAGAGAGGGGTTGTGGTATTGTATGAGGAAGTCAGGAGTATCAGTGGTACAGGATATGTACGAGGGTAGTGTGACAGCGGTGAGGTCTGTGGTGGGAGTGACGGATGCGTTTAAGGTGGAGGTGGGGTTACATCAAGGATCAGCTCTGACCCCTTTCTTATTTGCAATGGTGATGGACAGGTTGACAGACGAGATCAGACAGGAGTCCCCGTGGACTATGATGTTTGCAGATGACATTGTGATCTCTAGTGAGAGTAGGGAACAGGTGGAGGAGACCCTGGAGAGATGGAGATATGCTCTAGAGAGAAGAGGAATGAAGGTCAGCAGGACTAAGACAGAATATATGTGTGTGAATGAGAGGGAGGATAGAGGAATGGTGAGGATGCAAGGAGTAGAGGTGGCGAAGGTGGATGAGTTTAAATACTTGGGGTCAATAGTTCAGAGTAACGGTGAGTGTGGAAGAGAGGTGAAGAAGAGAGTACAGGCAGGATGGAGTGGGTGGAGAAGTGTGTCAGGAGTGATTTGTGACAGACGAGTACCTGTAATAGTGAAAGGGAAGGTCTACAAGAGTGTAGTGAGATCAGCTATGTTATATGGGTTGGAGACAGTGGCATTGACAAAAAGGCAGGAGTTTGAGCTGGATGTGGCAGAATTAAAGATGTTAAGATTTGCACTGGGTGTGACGAGGGTGGACAGGATTAGGAATAAGTATATTAGAGGGTCAGCCCAGGTTGGAAGGTTTGGAGACAAAGCCAGAGAGGCACGATTACGTTGGTTTGGACATGTGCTGGGGAGGGATGCTGAGTATATTGGGAAAAAGATGCTAAGGATGAAGCTACCAGGTAACAGGAAAAGAGGAAGGCCTAAGATAAGGTTTATGGATGTGGTGAGAGGACATGCAGGTGGTTGGTGTGACAGAGCAAGATGCAGAGGACAGGAAAAAATGGAAACAGGTGATCTGCTGTGGCGACCCCTAACGGGAACAGCTGAAAGAAGATGATGATTGACAGGCAAGCCCCTCAAAAGTAATACCAAGCTGAGCTACTTACAGTCTTCCCAACAGCCCTAAGATATGCAGCTTATTCCATCACCCTTGATTTTTCTCATCATCCATTGATTGGTGAAATTGTTGATATAAGCTGAACAGGAATTGTATTTCCAGGCCTCAGTCTTGAAGCTGCAGATCCAAAGAGGATCAAGTGGATTGTAGATCAGCAGGTTTTACACCAGTAATATTTGTAACATCTTGCTTTATTTCTGTTATGTAAATTTGAAGGTTTTGCGGGAATGTATCACAGAAAGATTTTACTTTTGAAAAGCAATTAATTTTGTAAATTCTGAGGTGGAATACTACTTGGGACTTTGAGCACTTTACAAGGTGGTATGTATTTATTTATTTTTTTTAATTTATCTTTTGTTGATCAGGTTTGTCCCACTGAGCTAGTGGCCTCTTTTTAGGGGAGACCCAAAATGGTGTTTATACTGCCTTGCTATACTGTGAGGACTAACAAAACTAACTGCCAACAATTTTGCTCTTGCCACACTCTACTGATGTCCTAGACCTTCTCCTGGCCATGAAAGTTCAAAAGATTTGTTACTTAGCTATGAAACAATGTCTCTTGACTATCTTCTTTTGCAGTATTTGTTTACTTTTCAACAGAAAAAACAGTACAAATAAATGCAGACCAAATGACGCCAGTTGTGCCCTTTAAACCTATACATATAAACTGGACATTAGCCTTTTTAGAGCATTAAAGTGTTAAGAGTTCCAAAAGTAATAAGCTCACAAGATATTAGATGGAATTTAATGAATGCAAAGCAAATACTTTTCTTTTCCTCCCAAAACATATTTTTGTCTAAGAGCAATGAATGTGGACAGACAGAAACAAGCTGTGTTCCAAGGCCTTGATACGGAAAATTTGTATGTATTTACAGCTGGGTAGAACCAACAACAAAGTGATTACACAGAAATCCCTAGCCTTTTCTCCTTTTTATAATAGACATATACTTGGAGGGAAACAGCTGAGTCAGACATTTATTTATTTAACAGTCATTTGATGAAATATTATGGTTAAGACAAAAACAATTGATGCTATCACATCAAGAAACTTAACGAATAACATATAAAGATAGGTAATATTGTATAGCCTCCATGGCGTCTAAACACTGCATAATGACTGGGAGTCAAGTGACATGCAAATCGCTCTAGCTGGCTCATTAGCATTAAAGCTATGCACCCAAAACTAGCACTCTGCTCTCTGCCACAAGATATTTTCGCTGTTGAAAGGATCAGTCCTGTGATAAACAATTTGGCCATTGACCAGTCATTCACCTCGTCACTGGCTAACTACTCAGGTACTGAATATTCTGGCAGAACTTCAATCATCTCTACCATAGACAGAGATATAAGCTATTTGGTAATTGTGCTAGAAAAGCATATACATTTTAACTTGAAGAAAGTGTACCTATTCATTTAATATAGTAAACCGACACACTGACACACACCGGCAAACAAATATTTACACACACACACAAAATCTCTCTTTCTCTCTCTGTCTCATAAAGTGTACTTCTGAAAAATCTAATAAACACAGAAACTAAAAGTAGTAATTGCACAAGTTATTTCTCCCATAAGAAAAGGTACAGACTAAGTAATCTAAGATAAATCATGTGACCAGCTCTTTTTTAAAAATTACATCTAGTCCGGAATCATAACAAAAGTGTTCTCCTGGTAGTTAATGTGTTCAGAACATAGAAGCACAATGTCTGTCTCTGGCAATGAATTTACAAAGAAGGAAGATAATAGCTGTATATCAAGTTTTTTGATGTATTTTAAGCACAGCCTGTGTTGTCTTAGAGAAATTGTGGCTGGATACTCAGTCTTAGAAATTGCATCTAAAGGAAATCCAGGTTATCCTTCAGGAAATGTATATGTTCCTTGAACAGCGATGTGTCCCTGAAGAGACACGTTTACAGACAAGCAACATAAGAGCAGGTCAGCTTGTTGTTTTTCTCTTAAGTGGTATACCAGACAAGTGATTTGGGATAAATTGTTTAAAAAAATCATTATCTGAAATGTTAGATATGCAAGTAGACCCTAAGGACCTGAGCTACATTCACTATAAATAGTAAATTCAGTTTTCTGCAGGACAACAAGTGGATACTATGTAACTTTACTAATTAATTATTTCCACTCTACTAACCGCAAAATGCTCATTTATAACCTTGCACTATATTGTAATGTTTCACTTATTATTTCCTGTACAGATAAAACTGTGTTTATTATGGAGCTGCTACAGCGAAACAGCTAAATGATGACCAGAAGCTTCTAAAAATGAGAATGACATGAGAAGGCTATAATTCTAGGAAAATGGTTGAAAGTAACTATGATGTAATACTGAGAGTGACAAAAAATGGCATTACATGGTACTCAGTGAAGTAGCAAGTAAGAAAGGAATAGTTAACTGTCTTTCAAGATGAGGATATGTGTACATGAAGTAATGTAATAAGATGAGGAAAGTAAGAGTTTGGCTGCAAATGCAACCAAACTATAAAGCTTCTGTGAATACTAGCAATGTTAAACAGTTAAAGACAGTTAAAGAAAAAATACTATATATATATATATATATATATATATATATGTATATATATCTATATATATATATATATATATATATATATATATATATATATATATATATGTATATATATATATATATATATATATATATATATATATATATATATATATATATATATATATATATATATATATATATATATATATATGTATATATATATATATATATATATATATATGTATATATATATATATATATATATATATATATATATATAGGTCCCCTTCAGAAGGTCAACCATTTAAAAGCTCGACTTTCATATGGTCGAGACTATATGATCGAACTTTTAAAAGTTTAAACAGTCTGAATGGGGATCTCCATACAACACGGAACGGGAAGATTTCCCGTTACAGCAATGTAGTGCGATCTTGGAGTTGGTATATTTAAATAGCAGGAGGTGTGGGAGGTGCAGGGGGGCTTGCCCCTCTACCACTGTTTAGTTTTTTTTTTTTTTTTTTTTTTTTTTTGTTTCACATTTTTGAACATTCAAATGTTCACTCATATGGTCTCAGCCATACGAAAGTCGAACATTTGGGTGTTTGATTATGTGATGTAGACCCGTAAATGTATATGTATATATATATATATATATATATATATATATATATATATATATATATATATATATATATATTTATATATATATATATATATATATATATATATATATATATATATAGATATAGATATATATATGGGTCCCTTTTGAATGGTCGACATTTCACAATGTCGACTTTCATATGGCCGAGACCATATGATCGACATTTGTTTTTTATGTTCTACTTGTATGGTTGACATTTCAAATGTCGATCATATGGTCTCAGCGATATGAATTTCGACATTGTGAAATGTCGACCATATCAAGTTGACCTATGTATATATATATATATATGGATCTAGAACGTTTACTCGACTGAACAAATGACCAAAATCCAGACGGCCGGGCATACTTATGTGAAAGTGCTTTTCACCGAAGAAGCACTTTCATGTAGGTATGACTGTTGCCGAGGCTGTACTATGGTGCAGGTAAGGGAAATTTCCCTTTTACCCACTGTAGTGCGGTTGCAAAGGGAGAATATTAAATAGGGGGTGCAGGGGGGAGAAGCCCCCCTGCTAAAATGTAAATGTAGTGTTTTTTTTTTTTTTTTGTCACACCCTTTAATGAAAGCGCTTTTTCGATAAAATCGCTTTCGTTAAAGTGTGTTCGGGTTTTATGGATTCAGACATTTGCTCAGTTGAGCAAACATCCTAGATATATATATATATATATATATATATATATATATATATATATATATATTATTTTGAATAATACTGTAAAATAATGGATTATGAGAAAAATCATTACTAATTGCACAAAAAATCCTGGTGGGTAGTTAACCATCTATACATACCCCAGTATTCAATAAAGTCCATGTTGGCTCTGGTTAGTTGACTTTTATTTTCATTTTTATCCATATATATTTGTGGAATGTCACTAAATACAGGGGATGCTGTTCTGTCTCTTTCTTCCAATATTTTTTGTATATTCATATACACTAGGGCTTCATTATTGCCCCTTTCCTTAAATTCCTCAGCTAATATTTTCATTTGTTCCTTGCATTTTTCCAAATTTGTATTCAACCTACTTGTTCTCAATAACTGATGTTTTACTATTCCACGAAATACACGTTTAGAGTGCATACTCCTAGCGTGAGTATATCTATTAACTTGTATATCCTTTCTATATACTGTTGTTTCTAATTTCGTACTTTCTCTATACAATAATACAGCTAACTAGCTTATTTTCTCTGCAGAATATCTCATCTTAAATTTTAGAAATGTTGTACTATTATTTAGACATTCAACAAAATTTAGTACATTTTTAACATCTCCATCCCATATTAAAAGGCAGTCGTCCACAAAACGCTGGTAAAATTGCACATTTTCCTTATACATATTCTTTTTACTATAGCTATATTCTTCTTCCCATTGATTCAGAACAATATTAGCATAGGTGCTGGCCATGGGGGTTCCCATGGCCACACCTGAAATTTGCAGATATGGGTTACCATTAAATATAAATACATTATTTGTTAGGATCATTCCTATCATACTACATATAGTTTCTATATTAGTTCCATTCATTCTTGTCTCTGCACACAGAAATTAATGTATTACATCTATACCATGCCCATTAGGTATTATTGTGAATAACAAATTTATATCTATGGTCACCAGCAAATAAGTATCATTAGTATTCCTGTATTTATACCATTTTTAAATTTAAGGAAAGGGGTTACAATGAAGCCCTAGTCTATAAAAATATACAAGAAATATTGGAAGAAAGAGATAGAACAACATTCCCTGTATTTGGTGACATTCCACAAATACATATGGATTAAAATGGAAATAAAAGTCATCTAAGATATATTACATCCCAGAATGATTTGAGTAAGAATATAGAAAATATTATAGAAAAAAATTGGCATATATTACAATCTATGCCAGAAATTAGATCTATTGTATGTGAAAAGCCAAGATTTGCATACAGGAACTGTCTGAATTTAAAGAGAGATTTATGTTATAAAGACTTTAATTTAAATAATAAGCAAAATATATCTGGTAAGAAGAAGGGCACAATGTCATGTTATAATTGCAGTTGTTACACAGATATATGTAGTAAACTGGAATTTGAACACCCTATAAGTAAGGAAATATACAAGGTGGATTGTTATTCAACATGTAACACTGAATTAATAGTATACTTAGCTACTTGCATACTGTGTACAGGATTTTATGTAGGTAAATCTTCTAGGCAGTAAAAAGACTGTATAACTGAACATAAATCAGAAATTAGAAGGATGGTAATGACCAATGCACTAGTTAAGCACCTTAAAGAAAAGGGATTAACACATAAATTTAACTTTTAAAGTGTTACACATATTGCATGTAAACATGAGAGGTGGCGATATTAGAAATAAGTTGCATATAGCTGAATATAGATGGATAACCATGCCAGTTGTAGATAAATATACAGGCCTGAATAATATGGTCAGTTTAAAACTGATATTACTAGCTATACAAAAGGAATATGAATGGATGTCATGCACAAACATATTAAAACTAGAATGTTGATGTAAATGTTTTATTTTAGCAATATGGCTTTAAAGCTCTGTTAATGTTGTTTAATTAATGTGGATGTTTTATTGGTTGGTTGTGTCATGTGTTTTTAGAAAAAAGCCTATTTATACTGTGAATAAGATGCTTAGTTCATACTGATAAAGGGTGTTACCCGAAAGCTCTATTTTGTTATTATTGAATAAAAAAGAGTGCTGCTTTACCTGCTTTTTGTTTGAAGTTAAGCTATAGCAGTGAAACTTTCCTACAGTTGGTGTTTTGCTTATACTTTAGACCACTATGGACCCCAGCTTTTGCAGGACAACTACCAAGGTATGAGTATAAGTCTAAGGCCTGGAATAGTTTGGCCAGGGACTTTATGAGTGCAACTGGTATCCCCGCACTGGTGAGCAGTGTTGTTACCATTATGATGACCTTTATCACAGGAAGAGGGGAACCTTGGACACCTGGATCCAAGAAGCAAGGGATGAGCACATCCGCCGATATTTAAGAATGTTTTCCAGTAATTTATGCAAGCTGAATCTGGCAAGACTGGTATGCATAATGATTTCCTTCTCTTACCACAGCTGCAGAAGAGAGGGCTTACAATGTCCAGTCCCATGCAAGGCATTTCGCCAGGATGAAGCAAGCTTGTGTTATGCAAGAAAATCAATAAAGTAATAACTTAATAATAAAGTAAATACAGATATTGCAGTCTTAACAGTAATATATGAAATACCTGGGACATCATAGATTTTTATTAATGTGTCAGTGCATATCTGAACTGGTAAAGCAAGTTAAAGCAAGTAAGCATGCAGTACTGTGTAACATAGCACTCAACCATCACTTAATGTTGTGGTCCACCTAGATTAAGAGTCAATGCTGTGGTCTGCTTATTGTCTGAAATATGCTGTAGATTGTCCTCAATAAATGAATAGGGTAAACATGTAAGTTAACAGATGTCCTAGCCAGCTATCCATGTGTATGTAAATGCAGGATTTGAATCACCATGAATCAATAATTTGTAAAAGGAGATGGTGGTCTGATCATTTTTTTTTCAAATAAAATGATCAGCATTCTGTAGTCACTGCTTGTGGGTTCTGAAATGTACAGTAGTCAATAATGTTTTACCATGTCATTATGTGCAATATCCAAATTAAAAGTCAATGTTGTGTTCTGCTTATTTTGTATAAAATATCCAGTAGGTTGCAGACAATAAATGAGTAGGGTAAACGTGTAAGTTAACAGAACACTTACACAGCTATGCATGTGTGTAAATCAAGATTTGAAACAACATGAATCAATAAAGGGCAAAATTTGAAGGTGCTCTGATAATTTAATTTTTACAAATAAGATGTTCAGTATTCCTGTAGTCCCTGCTTGTGGGTTCTACACCAACACCAGCCAGCCATCTGAGAAATGTCCAGTTGTTAAGTAAAATCAGTGTAGATGAACATACCTCTCAACTGTCACGATTTTTGCAGAATGTACTGAATATTGCCACATACATCTGGTCCTTTGATTTGCAGATATACAACATCACTTGAAATGCAATTTAATGACAAATCTACTATCAGAACACTTGGCTACTATTGTATGAGCACACTATGTAAGAATGTTTCCTGTCATTTCATTTACCACAGCATGACAAGGTAGGCCAGTGATTCACCTACCTTGGCTCCTCCAGCCGAGGCACTGGGGCCCAGCATGTCTGAGTCACAGCCTGGTGGTACCTCCTCTGCTGTCCCTGTACTACCTGATCCATCACGTAGTTCTGCCTCACAAGCTGGAGGTGGTCCCCCCTCTGGGAGTGGAGCTGGAGGGGGTGCTTTCATCACCCAAGACCAACTGACAGGCATGGAGTGTAGGCTTGTGCACCAAACTGTTGGTGCATGGGTATGCCAGATGGAGAGCATGCTGCCCATCCTGGTGGGGCAGTCTCGCCCCAGGCACCAGCATCGACCACTGCCTCCACAGGGGCAGTGAAGGTGCAGTGTTGACAGTCCCCCTGTGTGAGGACTTGAGTCACCCTGCTACCATGTCTGACATCCATGGGCCTGGGATTCCACAACACCCTCCTCAACCAAGATGTTCACTACCCTCTTGTGTCACACACCAACCCTGTCTGCTGTCTTGTCTGTCTGCAAAAGCTTCCTCACCTTCCCAACTTACCTTCCCCACACATACCTACCCTTCCCCAACATTCCACTCTCTCCTTAAAAAATAAGAAAAGGCACCTGTCCACCCCAAAAAAAGAAAAACTCGTCCTATACATAGCTCTCCATTTCACACACGTGTCCACTGGACATATTTAATTGGTCCACTTGGCTTGATAATGCACTTATGTTGCCATCACACCTCTCTCTAGGGGTGACAGTCTAAATTCAGCTAAAAAAATTTAAAGTGCACAGCTGTTGCTGTTGAAGAAATGGATTGCTATAGTTCTTTCCTACACTCTTCTTGCACATACCTACCTGCCTTTCACTATGTTTTCCCCTTGCAAGCACCCCTTTTCAGCACTGTCATTTCTCCACAAGTTTTCTTTTCTTTAAAGAATGTTTGTGCAGCATTGCTAAGGAATGCTAAGTGGCATATTAATACATGTATTTGAAAGTATAACAATCACATTCAGAAAAGTACACCTGCACCCTATTTTGAACCAATACCATTGCACCTGAAGAGCAGTGCATCAACCCACCAAACCACACAGCCAGTTAATTAGAATAGGTGATTTGAGCAAAACATACTAATTGTCATTTTTTCATCATTAAGTGTATTTACTTGCTGCGGCACATTGAGCTGCATCGCTCAAATCTGCTAAAAGAATAATGGAAAAATATGAGTTTAACTGGGACTCTGGTCAAAAATACATCACTATAAAGCCATACACATACTAATAGATATAAGTGAGGTATATAACGGCAGGTAAGTGTGCAAGTATATCTACAATATGTAAAAATACACCTGATAAAAGACTGGGAGTCTGGCAGAGAAATACATCACTATAAAGCCATACACATAATAATAGATGTAAGTGAGGCATGTAACAACATGTAAATGTGCAATTATATCTCTAACATGTAAAAATACACCTGCTCTAACAGCAGCTCAATCTGTTATGTACTTTGAAAACATTAACTTTGGGTCCACATGGTCCTGCGTTTAAATACAGTTTTGTCTAGCATTTAAAATACATGCATGTTTACATCACCATTATAAATTCTGATATGTACGATTGTCTCATGACCTATTTATCCAACCAAAGTAGTACAGATGGTATGCCTGCTTCTAAATAATGGAAATCAAATGCCTACAGTAAGGACCATATTTTAAGTATTATTATTACAACACTAGAAAGTGCATAGAATGTCAGGTCATGCATTAGTATGAATTCCCAGAGGATTTTGAAGTATATAATTCAAATGAGGCCCAGTAATATCATACTGCAGCCGCACAAGTAACATACATATTTGGAGGTCATGCTAGAAGCAAAGGTTGCCAGCACACACACTCCAGATGACTATCATGACATAACACTTGACTTGGCAGTTATCCATCTGGTTGACATAATTATTAATGTACCCCTTACCTTGTTCTAGGACACACCAAGCATGTTGCCTTTTACTCTGTTAATGATAGCTTTGGCTAACATACTTACCTTAAACACATACTTTAATTTCCAGTGGGATGGGTTCCCTGATTCTGGCTCTGGCTGTACACCAAGGCTGCCACAGGTCCAACAGTTACTCTTAAATGTTGTTGTCTTGCACATTTTGCAGCCTCTATGACTATGCATATTGCCTGCAGCAGCAGTTTCAGCCTGTAGTACATGCATCTGTATGTAAAAAGTAGCTGCTACAAACATTTCTCTGTGTGCAGACATATTCTTTACCCCGGTAATTTCCAACTCAACATATGAGAATGGGGATGGACTCTACATTGAGGCCTTATATCTTGTTGAGTAGTTGCATGGGATTGGCTGATTATACTGCAAATCAGCTGTGAAGGCTTCATGTAGCATTTCTGAACCACAGATTCATTCAGTGGCAATCATCTGCTAATGAGAACCATCTTAAAAAGGCAAACTTCTAGCTAGGGGAACCATTGTGTATGAGAGTTAGTTTGTATGGTACAGTACTTATATAGCTGCATCTTTCAACAGAGGAGTATTATACTCCATCAGGTACATAACCATTTTCTTTCCAACATGATGCATATGTTTGAATATACTTAGGGGGAATGGGGATTACATCAGTAAGCCTTTCTTAGAACTGTACTGATGACATGCCATTGATCTCCAGGTGTGTTGCATCTACAGAGTATGTAGAGTACGGCAAGGGTTTAATGCTGTGTGCTAACTAGGTATACAGGTCTCCTAAATACTTCCTTTGAAAGCAGTTGTAACAGTACACTGCTATTTGGTTGGCACTGCTGTTTTTACATATTATATGGGAGAGGCCCTTCTATGGGGCACACTACAACTGACTCCTGTGTTGGGTGTGTGATCATGTGTGAGTATTTGTCATAGCACAAACAGGAGTAGATCACAATTTCTACTATACTAGTTGTGTCCACACCCTTTGTATGTTTGGCAGACTGTTGAATATGAGATGTGTAATCAAGCAGTGGATACTGATAGCCTTCCTTTATTGTTTTATCTCTACATACTGTACTCCCACCTATGTAATCCTGACATGTGTTCTCCTTTTTTTGTATTGCAGGAGATATCATGCATACATGACTCAGATCACCATTTACTGAGGCAGGCAACAACCTCATCATTGAGGCTTGGCACCAACACTAGCAAGTCCCGCTGTCCAGAGGGAGGGCAAATAGGCAAGAGCGTGTAGACTTGTGGGAAGAACTGGTACATAACATTAATACAATGGGTCACCAGAATTGAACATATGAGCAGGTGTGACACCATGCCATGGATAAAGATACATACAGCACGCAGATATGCAGCTGATGTGGCCAGGGATCATCAAGTCACTGGTGGTGGGCCTGCAGCAGAACAACCTCTCTCAGCCACAGAATAATTCCTGCAAACCTCGCAACACAGAACAGCTCCCAGGTATCTCAGGAAGAGCATCCAGGTATGCTTAGATCAGCACTGAAATACTGCTGCATTCAGCATATCAAGGTGTATATAGTTTTACGTAGGTGTTGGGTGTTTCATTGTGGGGGGATAGGAGGCTAGCTGCAGTTTTAAGCTGATGTAGAGATTGTGGCCCACATACCTATTAACATAGCAGCTACTGTAAATGTGAGATATTTGGACATATTATCCCAGTTATATGGCAGCATGTGGTGCTGTTGCTTTTACCTCTCCCTCATTTTTTCAGTACTTTCATGAATAGGAGGAGGCCATGCTCCTGCTGCTGGTAAGCACAAAGCTGTTTTGTCAGAGATGTAGACACAGTTCAATGTATTTGTTAAGGTGTCATTCCAGGCCTGCTGGCTGGATTGATGTACCATCTACATGATATTTTCTCAATGTCCACAGTTTAGAGTCATACTTCTGCCTTGTAGGTGTGACCATAGTGATCGACTTGACAGTATTGTCAGGACTTTACAGATTGCTATAACTGTTAAGTGTGCAGTTTTGCAGAATGTCAGCAGTAAACATAATTTATGTTTTGCTCATGATGTTCTTGTTTAATGAAGAATTATTTCCAAAAAATTAGAGATTAAGGTTAGAAAATAATGTCCTTGTGTCCTACTATGTGAGGTTTGGCGTTACACAAATTTGTAATAGTAACAATTGTGTATACAGCTTATCATATATTGAACCATAGCACTGCAGAGCATAGAAGTGTGGGTATTAATGTTTTGCTTTCTCCTTTTTATCACTGGTGACCGGGGAGGTTGTTCTTTGTCCCCTTCACAACCTGATGTCAGTATCTCTCCAGACTCTCATGATGATGGTGTTAAATTGAGGCACAGCTGGGGGTTGCAGAGG
This sequence comes from Protopterus annectens, assembly GCF_019279795.1. NCBI lineage: Eukaryota > Metazoa > Chordata > Ceratodontiformes > Protopteridae > Protopterus > Protopterus annectens. Next base: position 381,193,432 of record NC_056727.1, on the reverse strand, counting down.
CTGAAACAGACACAGAGGTTGACATCCCTCATTCACCTTCATTATCACCGTACATAGGCAGTATGGCTATGCATAACCAGTCCCTTGAGGCCATAGATATTGGACACTTGTAGGGTTGGGACACTGAACAGTGAAGTGAGGCTACTGTGGCTTCCGTGACTGTTGACACTGGCCATAACCAAACAATTGTCGAGGTTCCACACATGTGGATTGATAGGGATGCTCATAGGAAGTCTGCTGTCCCTCCACCATCTGTCACTGGTGCCTCATCATGTGTCACTTGGTCTATGTTTAGGGCTGTCATGGAGACACTGGCACATTCAGAAAGGAACTCTCAATGAATGATCAGGGTTATGGATGCAGCACAGTTTGACATCTGTGGCTGCCTCCACCATGTTGCTTATACCCTAAAATGGTTAATTGACACAGTGGAAAGAGGTAGGTCTGAGAGAGATCACACAGTATCTGTCTTGGAGTGCACATTGTCTGTGATGGAGCATCTCACTGGAGTTGAGTATCAGCTTCATGGCTGTAGGTCAGCAACTACATCTGCTGAGAGTCAATGTGGCTGTGCACAATCACACTCCCGTAGTGGTAGTACATCTAGTGTTCCAGAGGGGACTGTGCTGTCCACACCCAGATGTGGCAGGCCATGGGCTCGTGGTTCTGTGCATTCCCATGAAGGACATGTTCTCAGCAGACATCAGCTGACAGCAGCACAGCATCTGACCTTGGGCATGGAAGTGCAGTTGCAACACCTGGCAGAGCCAGTTCTCATGTTCAGGGGTGGAGATGATGAACTGTCAGCTCTATCATGCATGGCTCACAGCTGTCCAACATTCATACATGTAGGGCAAGCATTGAGCTTGGCTGTGGTCATGCAGACACTCACACATCACACTGAGGTTATCTACAGACACATATGCAACATTTCCATGGTCCATCTTGCCTGCTTCCCACCTTGACTGACACACATGCTTGCCAACCTATTGGGTCAGCCTAGGCCTCCTGCTCCCCCACACAACACCCTGTGCAGGTGATGACAACTGTGTGACATCCCTATAATTTTTCTCATGGATGCAGGCAAATAAAGCTATGTGTCTGATGCACAGGATGACTATTTACATTAATATGAATTAGTTTCATCCATTGTTGCTGTAGACATGCTACTTGTACTGGTCATTTACAGATATTGTACTTTGCCATTTAGAATGTGTATAGCATTGTGTAGTTACCATGGATGCTGTTGTAAGGGCTGTGGAATCACACAATGAAATGTGTCCCATGGAAATATTGACGTTTGACATACCTCTCAACCTCTGAATTTTCTGAAGGATGTGGAGTCTTAAACTCAAATATTTGTCATTATTTAATGACTTCAATCCTCAGCTATTTACCAGAAAGGTGCAGATTTTAGGAGGAACACACCAAAAACATGAGGCAAAAATCTGGACATTCTGCGAAAATCTGGACAGTTGAGAGGTATGATGTTTGACTTTCTGTATTGTGTTGGAGACACAGATGGGTGCACATCTACAATCAACCCATCAATGTCAGACCATAGGATTGAATGCAAGCACAGGAGAGAAATGTCATCAGAAAGGTAATACAGTATAGGTTCATGGTCCATAGGTTCATAGGTGTTTACTAGGCTAACAAACACAAGACCTTCTTTAAGCCCAGCCATGCATCCCAAATTTCTGATATTGTCTAATATCCTTGATAAGTGTAAGCAGGTTTTTGTGTGATTAAACACTTACAAGCAGGGGCCTGGGTGATGAAACATCTACTGTTTTCCTGTGTTCATTACAGCCATAGGTCCCAAGCCAGTGATGCTTGTCCTGTTCCCCATTCAGTTGTGTAACTTGCACTTGATTTACATTAGGGTGTAACTCTGCTCCACATGGTTAGGAAGCCTGCTCCATGTAGGGTGTAGTCTCTGGGATACCTAACTGTCTCTCCAGCATGTCCTATGTATACCACAGGCAAGGTGTAGGTCTGTAGAATGGGTAATTCTAGTGCTACTTGTTTCATGGATATGCAGATAGTCCACAGTCAGTCTGACAATGCTCTGTGGGAAACTGCAAGCATGTGTGTCAGTCAAGGTGGGAAGCAGGCAAGATGGACCATGTCCCAACTTGCTAAAGTTTATATCTGTAACAGTAACAGTACTTGGAACACATCTAGAGCCTGTTTACTGCATTTCCTGTGTTGCACTTAATTGAAAATCGTTTTTTTTCCTCTAAAAACTGCATTTTACCTGATTTTGGCCTAGCACTCAAGTGTGGGGTCATTTATTGCACTGTTGTGATTATTTTGCTGCTTGTGTATCTCTGCTACCTTTAAACTACAACAAAAAGAAAAAAAAAAAACAAAAAAATCTTGCTTTGTTTCCCACTTTCTGAAAGTTAAGAAAGTTCAGTTACAGATTTGCTGTTCTGAACTGTTTGGAAGTTTCTAGAAGGCAAGTGCTTGCTTGGGCTAAAGGGAAGTCTCTGTGTTCACCAGTGGGAGTGGTTAACATTGAACAGCCTGCCTGTCCCTGGAGGAGTGGTTACTACCTAGAAGCTGTAGTTTTATTGGCCATTTTGGGTAAATTCTAAGCTCCTTGATCTCTCTCTCTCTTAAAACCCAGCTGCCTCGTGGTTTTGGCATCTTTTCAGGCTTACTAATTGTTGCTGAAGCACCTACCAGGGGGAGAAAACGCTGAGAGAAGAAAAGGAGCCACTTTTGTGATTTTAAGTATTTTCTTCTGATTTTTTGTTAAGTTTTACTGCTTTGCCGCCTACTTTTTGGCATTTTCCCTCTTGCTAAAGTTTATATCTGTAACAGTAACAGTACTTGGAACACATCTAGAGCCTGTTTACTGCATTTCCTGTGTTGCACTTAATTTAAAATAATTTTTTTCCTCTAAAAACTGCATTTTACCTGATTTTGGCCTAGCACTCAAGTGTGGGGTCATTTATTGCACTGTTGTGATTATTTTGCTGCTTGTGTATCTCTGCTACCTTTAAACTACAAGAAGAAGAAAAAAAAAATCTTGCTTTTTTCTCACTTTCTGAAAGTTAAGAAAGTTCAGTTACAGATTTGCTGTTCTGAACTGTTTGGAAGTTTCTAGAAGGCCAGTGCTTGCTTGGGCTAAAGGGAAGTCTCTGTGTTCACCAGTGGGAGTGATTAACACTGAACAGTCTGCCTGTACCTGGAGGAGTGGTTACTACCTAGAAGCTGTAGTTTTATTGGCCATTTTGGGTCAATTCTAAACTCCTTGATCTCTCTCTCTTAAAACCCGGCTGCCTCGTGGTTTTGGCGTCTTTTCAGGCTTGCTAATTGTTGCTGAAGCACCTACCAAGGGGAGAAAATGCTGAGAGAAGAAAAGGAGCCACTTAGTATTTTCTTCTGATTTTTTGTTAAGTTTTACTGCTTTGCCGCCTACTTTTTGGCATTTTCCAGCTTGCTAAAATTTATATCTGTAACAGTAACAGTACTTGGAACACATCTAGAGCCTGTTTACTGCATTTCCTGTGTTGCACTTAATTTAAAATCATTTTTTTTCTCTAAAAACTGCATTTTACCTGATTTTGGCCTAGCACTCAAGTGTGGGGTCATTTATTGCACTGTTGTGATTATTTTGCTGCTTGTGTATCTCTGCTACCTCTAAACTACAACAAAAAGAAACAAAAATCTTGCTTTGTTTCCCACTTTCTGAAAGTTAAGAAAGTTCAATTACAGATTTGCTGTTCTGAACTGTTTGGAAGTTTCTAGAAGGCGAGTGCTTGCTTGGGCTAAAGGGAAGTCTCTGTGTTCACCAGTGGGAGTGGTTAACACTGAACAGCCTGCCTGTCCCTGGAGGAGTGGTTACTACCTAGAAGCTGTAGTTTTATTGGCCATTTTGGGTCAATTCTAAACTCCTTGATCTCTCTCTCTTAAAACCCTACAACTCTCTTTTTGCGCAGTTTTGCGCACTGAGCAGCGTCGGGCAGCGCTGCCTAAACAGGTTTAAACTATTCCATGCTCCACAAAGTCTGCTCTTTACTTTTTCCCTTAGAACTGTTCAAACTCTCAAAGTAATCACTCTATTCTCTTTCTAAAGCCCTGCACTTGCTCAGCTCTTATTAGGAAACACTAACTAACTAACTAAAAAACTACACCCTCCTTGACTTCTCATAAGTATTAGACTCCCGATTGGTCCTTCCTGATCAAGTGAAAAATCAGTTCCCTTCCCTAATCTGATCAGTAAAAAAACAGTTCCCTATACTAATCTGGTATGTCCAAGGGCCAGTTTCAAGGTTACTCTCCAGTCCAGCTGGTGAATCTGGGAATTTTGAGGCAATGTTACAATTGCCTTATGTACACAGACAACACTCTCCTCCTTCCAACCAACTCTAATACATGTGAGAGGTGCAGTTACACAGCCAAACTGGAGGCAGAGCTCTCTCAACCCAAGACTGGCACAGTCAGTCAGGAGGAAAAGGTAACCAGCCACACCACAAATCCAGTCTCACACAGACCTATTGCATCTGCATACCCAACACATAAACACACAAAAACATACTCGGAGGCTCTAAATAAAAATTTGCCTAAATAGCAAAGACCTCCTAAGCAGATATCCAAGCAACAGCCACCCCTCAACAATACCCATGAATCACATATCTCACAAAATCAGTGTGCCTCACAGTCACAGCCCTTAAGGCCAAACAACACACCAAATACACTTGTTATAGGGGACTCTATTGTCCGGCACACTGATGTCCCGCTCACCAGACTGAACAAGGAGAAGGTCACTGTAAGCTGCATGTCAGGTGCCAGGATCTGCCACATAACGCAAGCACTCAGGTCACTCCAAAGCAAGTACAAGTATGACTCTGTCATTGTCCATGCTGGTGTGAATGACCTGAGACATACCTCCCTGGACTACATGAAAAGAGACATAAAGGAGCTCTCTGACCATGTAGCCCAGGCTGGTATGACCCTGACCTTGAGTAGCATCTTGCCCTCACCAAGAATGATGCCACAGTATAAAGACAAAATGATCAGTTTCAACATTTGGCTAAAGTATTGGTGTCATTCAAAGGGGATCCAGTGTCTGTCAGCCTGGGATGACATGCTCGACAAGCCACATTGCTTCGTTAGGGATGGCTTGCACCTGTCACCCTTAGGCTTTCGTATACTGTCCAAGGCTCTTGCCACCCCCATAGTGCCTTTTTTAGGCAAGGCTCAAAGGACAAACCCACCTCCATAGACAACCCAAGGATAAAAAATCTAAAGGTAATGCTACTCAATGCCAGAAGTCTAAACCTCAAGATGCACGCACTCGAGGCTCTCCTCAGTATGGAGAAAATCGATGTCTGTGCAGTAACAGAAACCTGGTTCAAGGCTCCTGAGAGCACCCCAGCACTACCAGGTTATAACTCATACCATGCATTTCAGCCCCAAAACTCGGACCGAAGCACAAAAGGAGGGGAGTATCTATATTCATCAAAGATACCTACACCTCCAGGTTAGTGGCACTGCATGAAGCATCGGAAACCATCCATGTGCAACTAACAGCGGGAAAAACTGCCTTTCAGTTTGTAGCCTGCTACAGAACACCCTCCCTATTACAGGAACCCCACTTGGCATTCCTGAGAACACTGGAGAATATGAAGGTCTCTCCAAACACTATGTTATTGGGTGACTTCAACTACCCAAACATTGACTGGGAAAACTACTCAAGCCCAAACACCCTCGCCCAACGGTTCCTTGAATTTATAAACTCTAACGCAATGGAACAACTGGTCACCACTCCCACAAGAGGGAACAACATATTGGACCTGGTCATCACCAACATGGGGACTCTGTGTTCCACACCAGAGGTAAACCCCTCATTGGTAAGATCAGACCATAAACAAATTTCCCTGGACATCCATATCCCGTCCCCACCCCCAGCCAAGGAAATCACTGTAAAGAATTTCTCAAAAGCCAATTTTGCACTTCTCAAGACTGAGGTGGAATCCTTCAAAGCCCCTGGGCCAGAGGATAATACAGCCCAATCCGCAGAATCCTTTACAAATGCATTCTATGAGCACCTGCAGGAATGCATGGATCATGCTATCCCAAATAAAACCAAGACTCACTCCTCCAAAAACAGGAGACTGGTCTGGTGGACACCAGCCATAAATAAGCTATACAACAGAAGGAGGAAGCTACTACATGACAGAGCAAAATACCAAAAAGGGAAGGCGTCTCTGATCAGTATTAGCAAGAAACTTCGATCCCTTATAAAATCATCAAAGGCCAGTTTTGAAAGAAAAATTGCCCTAGACACTAAAGATAATCACAAGGCCTTCTGTAGTTATGTCAGGAACATGGGCGGAAACTCCCAGATATGCTCTGAATTGTTGCATAATGGTACAAAATATACCAAACCTACAGACATAGCCAACATCCTGGCAGACAGATTCAGCGCAAACTTCTTCCCCCCTTCCCCCCAAAGGAGCACATGCCTATCCCAACTGAATGTAACCTCCCTGACATCACAGATGCACAGGTGAAAGCTGCCCTTTCCAAAGCAAAAAACACAGCATCTATGGAACCAGATGGTGTCCCAGGCTGTGTCTTACACGAGCTCGAAGAAGAACTGAACCCTCACATTAAGTCACTGTTCAAACTTAGCCTTACTACAGGATATGTACCCAAAGAATGGCGTACAGCTACAGTGGTCCCACTCCACAAAGGTGGTGCCACAACGGACCCCGGAAACTATCGCCCCATAAGCCTGACTAGTCTGGTCTGTAAAGCTATGGAGCATATTATCATGGAACTCATAAACAAAGACATTGGGAGCCTCCAGACACTGGACCCTACCCAATGTGGCTTTGTTAAGGGCAGATCTTGCCTCTTAAACCTAGTTGATTTCTTTGAAACAGTTACCAAAGCCATAGATGAGGGCAAGGCAGTCCACACAGCCTACCTGGACCTTGCAAAAGCCTTCGACACAATACTCCACTTGGGCATCATAAATAAGCTTACCAGCTTAAATATCAACCCCTATATCACAAGATGGGTTGCAAACTGGCTCAGAGATAGAACCCACATGGTCAGAATCGCAGGTGTCATGTCCAAATCCAAACCTGTTACACGTGGTGTCCCACAGGGCTCAGTTCTGGGACCTCTCTTGTTCGGTATATACTTCTCTGAGGTTCAGGCTAACACGGGGAGATTTTGGCTGACAAAGTTCGCAGATGACTGCAAACTGGGGGCCATAATCGAATCTCCAGCTGACACAAGCATCCTCCAAAAGGGTCTCACAGAGACGGATGCTTGGTGCCAGAGCCACGGCCTCAAGCTAAATGCTAAAAAGTGCATAGTCATCCCCTTTGGGAAAAACAAGGTGCCCACAAATTACCACATAGGTGGTAATCCATTGGCACGGAAGAAGTAATTAGAGATTTGGGGACCAACGTAGATAGTAATCTCTCCTTTGATAATCACGTTGCCAAAGTGGTTAGAAAGACCTTCTATATAGCCCACCTTATCATGAAAGGGTTTGCATCTAGATCAAGAGATGTCATTGTGCCCCTCTTCTCGTCACTCATCAGGCCCATAATTGAATACAATGCCCCTTTTGGGATGTACCTTACCCGACACCTGCAGCAACTGGAGAGACCCCAAAAGTACCTCACCAAGAGGATCATGGGCTACAAACAGATGTCCTATGCAGCTCGACTAAAGAAACTCCAGCTCTACTCAGTTGCTTACTGCCTACTCAGAGACGATCTATGCCTGACGTACAAAGCCATGTCAAACCCAGAATTAATGGACATGCTCCACCTCAAAAAATCCAAGTCCCTTAGAGCTACATGCTCCAGGGACCTAAACCTCAGCACAAAAATAAATAGGACATGCTGGAGGGACAGATTCATTTCCCAAAGGCTCTCCTCACTCTGGAATAGAATCCCAGTTCATGTTAGACATAGCCCCTCGCTAACCCTTTTCAAGCGAAATCTGGACGCATGGATGGGAAATCGCAAATTCACCCCTGGGATCTCTTCTGTGTCCCTGCTAGACAGAGAGGCACAGTAAACTAATCTTAAAAGGGTACCTTCTGTGACCTACTTTACAGAGGCACAGTAGGCTAATCTAATAGGGAGACGGAAGCCAAATACACTCTGGCTAGGCTTATAAATGCCCTAGGGCAGTTAGCCTAGTATCTACCTATGAATCTATGAACCTATGAACCTGTATGGCAGGCATACATCTCACCTCCAAAGGCTGTAGGACACAGAATACAAGGATAGGGTCTTGACACTGTCTGCATAGGACATTTTATCAATGCCCTATGGATTTTCCAATTGTTGGAGATGCCTGGCTAGGTACATACCAAAGGTGGCGTTGCACTCAATGATAGGTCTAAAGAATGCAGAATACACTGGACCAATGGCTTCCTTGGACTCACATGCCATACATTTGTTAATAAGTTGCGCAACATAGAATGATTTCTGCAATACTGTAGACATGTGACAGTCAAAGGCTAGATCACTATCTATGTGTGTCTCTAAGTCCCTGACTACTGGGTCAGCTGTTAGAGGTGTGTTTTCAATATAATAGTTACCAGGGATGGATGATTTCCCAAAGCATAGTATTGTGTATTTATTGGTATTTAGTGTTACTTTATGGCTCTGACACCAGTTGTATGTCTGTGTCAGCCTCTCCTGGAGAATATTTGTGTCAGTGTGGGATTCAATGACAGCTCCTAATTTGCAATCATCTGCAAATTTAATCAGCCAAAGCCACTGACATTGGCATTGACTTCAGACAAGTAAATTCCTAAGAGGAGTGCTCTGAGAAATGATTCATGAGTGAGTCCACTTGTGACTGGCCTGTTTGTAGATGTGGACTCCCCTATGCTAACTTCCTGGGTCCTATCTGTGAGCCACTTGGCTATCCACCAGCTGACATACTAGTTTGTACTTAACCTCTTGAGTTTGTCAACAATGCCTGATGGAGTTGTAGAGTCACATGCCTTATCAGGCCATGGTAGACAGTGTGAACCATTTTTCCCTCATCCATTGCTTTGGTTACCTTTACAAATATGTCCACCATGTTCGGTAGGCATAATCTGCTCTTAATGAAATGAAACTGGGTTTGGTCCAGTGTCTGTAGGTGTACTACATTTCTTTTGATCATTTCCATGATAATTCTTTTCATGGCTTTGCATATCAGACTAGTGAGACATCTGGGTCTGTTCTCCCCAGGGTCTGTAGATGGCTCACCTTTGTGCAGAGGGATGACTGCTGTTGTTCTCCATTCATGAGGCACAAAGCCTGTTTGGTGGCTACAGTGAAATATTAATTCCAGAGGCCATAAAAGGTCATATTTCATGCTATTTAGAAGACATGCTGGGATATAATCTGAGTCCATTGTTGCTCTGTACTTGTTCTTAGAGGGAGCATTAAGGACCTGTTCCCTCATGATAGTAGGGTTACTTAGATTTGATGGTATTTCCTGTGGGAAGGCTGAGGGGGAAAGAGGGGTAAAGTTGGGACTCAATTTATCACCCAGGAGGTTTGCTCTTTCTTCTGCCTCATTATAGGTGGTTCAATTTTCAAGGATATGTGCACACAATTGAGTCTTACCTTTGACGTTGTGGACATACCTAAAGTATGCTTTGTGGTTGTCCTTGGCCTGGGAACCCAAACTTACCTCAAATCTGGCTTTGTTAGACTTCATTTGTCCTCTGTATTGTTCACTTTGATGAGAGTGCATTTATCCTGCTGCATGCTGTACCCCCTATGTTTTGCCATGAGTTTCTTCCTTCTGTTATGCAGCCTTTTGCTTCTGTGATTCCACCAATGTGGTTTGATTTTCAGTTAGCTCTGTACTTCTCCCTGGTGTTTACGGCTGTCTCTATGCAGCTATTAACATGCTCATAAAGGGTTTCTGTGAACACTGCTGCATAGGCCGCAGTGTTCTTAATGCTTATGGGAGCTTGAGACTTGGCCAGTTTATCACCTAATAGCTGGAGGTTAGCCTTAGAGTAGTTCCTGAATATTCCATGGCTAGCTGAGGGTCCATGCCTCATTTTTATTTTAAAGGAGATTAGTTTGTATTTGGACCTTACCATGGAAAACATTATAATATGGAGTTGTGAGCGACTTACCCATATTGGTGGAGACCAGATCCCATATTGTTGCACCCCTAGCTATCTGGTCCAGGGAGTCTGCATTTACAAAAGCCAGGAATCTCTGTGCCAGTATGTTTGTTGTCATATAGGAATCCTAGGTAAGAGAGGGATAATGGAAGTCACTCTTGAACATGGTATTGGGTTGGATGGTTAGTGTTTCTAATAAGTTTACATACATGGAATGGGTGTCCTGGGTCATAAAGAGGGGCCTATAGCGTGCATAGAAGTAGAACTGGGTTTTGCCTATTGTGAATTGAACATGGAGCAGCTTTGCATTGTCCTGTTTGACCAGCCTTGAAGTATCTTTAGTTATGGTATACATAGAGACACCTCCACCTTTAGTCCCTGCCTGTGAATTAGCTGATCTAAATGTGTAGAAAACATATTAGCCTTGCACTGCTGGTCTGCTCTTAGCACCTTTAAGTGATATGTTAGCGACCAGACAGACATCTTCCGAGAGCTCAAATAAGTATCTGTAAGTATTGTCTAGGGAGGTAGGTCACAAATCATGTACTCCTGCATGGCTTATGACTGAGTCATATCATAGGATGTTACTAACCTAATAGCCCTAGGGTCTTTACAAGCTTAGCCATGTTCTGCCCTTATTTCCACAATTAGCAACAACTGCCCTGGTCCAAGAGGAGCACAGGTGGAAACCCCAGTGCAAATTTACAGCGATCATCTACATAGCTTTTGAAGAGAGCCAGTGAGGTGCTCTATTTGACATGAAGTGGGAGTCCATTCCAAAGGTGTGGCAACCTATGGGAGACAAATCTGAACCTCTAGCATGCACTAATACTGTCACATACCAGGTTAAGGTCTTTAGAGTGAGTAACCCATGTACCATTTTATTTGCGGATATGCAGCATTTCAAATAAAGCATTTTCAAAGATTGCCTTATATTCAAGGCATAGATCATCTATGACTAGTCTCTATGAAACAGAATGATGTGACAGTGATCTCAGATGATCCACATAGGACAGATGCTGAAGACCTTGAATTATCCTTGTGGATGAACCTTTGTGGTCTCTCCATTTGCTGCAGTTGCTTGGAAAGGTGCATACCAAAATGGGCGTTGAACTCCATTATTGGCCTGATGAGGAGAGACTACAGACAGGTTATAACTTGTTTCATTTTCTAGATGCAATGGCTTTACTTATGAGATGAGCAATATAGAATGCCTTGCTTACCACTGTGGAGACATGCTGATCAAAGGTAAGGTTACTGTCAACCTGTGGGTCCAGGTCTCGCACAAGTGAGTGCATACTTAGTGTTTGGTTATTGATGTGGTAGTTAGTAAGAACACTGCATGTACTGAGAGGCATGATAATACATTTTCTGGCATTGAGGTTAAGGCCATGACTTTGGCATCAATCATTTGTGTGTGTAAGACCTTCTTGTAGGATGTTGACATTGTTTGGAGATTCAATGACTGCTCTCAGTTTGCAGTCATCAGCAAACTTTGACAGCCAAAGATCCTTTAGTTTTAGCTTGTACTTTGGAGAAATAGGTTCTAAACAGTAGCGGTGCCAGGACAGATGCCTGGGGAACACCAATAGTTACAGGTGTGATGTTGGATGTGAATTTCCCTATTTTGACTATATGGGTTCTATCAGTTAGTCAGTTAGTCACCCATCAAACAATCTAAGGGTTGATACTTAGCTTGGTGAGTTTGTCAGTGATGCCTGAGTAGAGGATAGTATCAAACTCCTTGGTTACGTCTAAGTAGGATGGATGTACACACAGATTTCCCCATGTCCAGGGCCTTGGTGACTGCCTTGAAGAACTCCACAATGACTCACAGGCATTATCTCCCTTTGACAAATTCAAACTGAGTATGAGCAAGTATTTGGAGCTTAACTCAGTGTTTAGAGCTTACCTATATCTTTGGTGATAAAGTCCATGATGATTCACTCCATGGCTTTGTAGATACGGCTAGCTGGGCTAATAGGTCTATAGTTCCCTGTGTCAGTGGAAGCATCACCTTTGTGCAAGTGAATAACAGTGGTCTTTTTCCATTCATCTAGTACAGATCCTGTGCTTAGACTATGGTTAAAAAGAGTACCCCATGTTGTTGCTAATTCATGTTGGAGCCCATGTAGGACACAGCCTGGGATGTTATCAGGCTCCATAGATGCAGTGTTTTTGGCCTTAGAGCGGGGCATTTATGAATTGCTCTTTACAAGTACAAGGTAGGGGGACAGGTGGTAGGGATGTCATGGGGTACATGTAGCAGGGACAGGGGAGTGAAGTTTTCACAGAACCTGTCAGCTGACCAGTTAGATATGTATAGGTGGTATCATTAGCTAACAGTTCAGCACAGATATGGGCCTGTCCTTTTAGGCAATGTATGTAACTAAAGAATGCCTTATGGTTGTCCTTAGTTGAGGAATACAATTTGGGTTCATAGTTTGCATTTCAGAACCTCACAAGAAGTCGCATTGTGTTGTTTAAGCTGAGGAGAGTTTGTTCCCAGTTTAGGGCTCCCTCCCTCTTACTCTTCGACAGCAATTTTTCCCTCTTATTGTAAAGCCTGTTAATGGCGGTTGTCTACCAGGCAGGTTTGCTCTTCCTTGTGAGGCTTGTTTTGGTGATATCAGGTATGGCCTAGTCAATGCAGTTAAACAGTTGTTCGTATAAAACATTGGTGTAGAACTCACCATAGCTGCTGCTTCCATCTGAGAGGGGAGGTGCAATACAGCTAAGTATACCATCCTGTAAGAGGTAATAATGTACTTTGGAGAAGTATTTTAGTTTCTTTGCTTTTGGGGGTGTGTGATAGTTACTTTGAATGATACAGACTTGTGGTCAGGTATCACTAGGGGAGACCTCACCTGTGGTGGTGCTGGAGTGGCCTCCCAAATTGGTAAGCACCAGATCCAGGATGTTGGCACCCCTTGTGGGGGTGTCAACCAGCAGATCCAGTGCCTTGGAGTTAACAAAGTCGAGGAACCTTTGCGAAAGTGAGTTACAGCATGAGTAATTTACCCGGTCAGTGAATGGTTAGTTAATGTTGCCCAAATCCAGGGTATTCGGATGTATCTTGGTAGACTCAAGTAGATCCAAATAAGCAGAATGGGTTTCCTTATTCACAAACGGTGTCCTGTAGCTGGCAATGACTTGAATGGGTGTCCTACCAACAGTTAATTGCACCTGAAGTATCTCCAGGGAATCCTACTGTTTAACCAATCTGGCACCATATTTATATGTAATTAATATTCATACACCGCCTGCTGTACTTTTCACACCTTCAGTTTGTGGTTAGACCTTGTGTAAGGGGCTGTAGCCAGATATGGTTGGGGTGCTCTCTACAGCTGTGAACCAGGTGTCCTTGACTGCACAAGTATGTAAGCCTGCCAAGGTGAGGACTGCTTCCAGTGAGTGCAGTTTCATGTTAAGACATCTATCGCTTAGCAGCATAACCTTGAGGTTGTTTTTATATGGGGTTTTCACGTCTGGACTTTTGTCATTGAGACATCACCTAAAAAGGGCATTATGGAGGTGGCAAGAGCCTTGGCCAGTAGTCAAAATCCCAGGGGTGACAGATGAAGACCATCTTTGGCAAAGCATTTAGGTCTGTTAATCATGTCATCCCAGGCTGACAGATACTATATCCCCTTAGAATGGCAACAGAAACTCAAGTAATTATTGAAGTCAATCAGTTTCTATTTGTATTGAGGCATCATCCTAAGTGAAGGTAAAATGCTGCTTAAGGCTAGGGACATACCTGCCTGAGACACATAGTCAGAGAGTTCAGTCATGTCTCTTCATATAGTCCACAGAGGTACGTCTCAAGTCATTCACACCAACATGTAATATGTCAGAGTCACAACAGTACCTGTTCTTATGATATGTGAGTGCATGTGTGATCTGATGGATCCTGGCACCTGAAAGACAGCTGACTGTGACCTTCTCCTTAACCAGTCTGGTGAGAGGGACATCTGTGTGTCTCAGACTGGAATCGCCTATGATTAATATGTTGCTTTAATTGTTTTGCCTTAAGGGCTTGCCAGGTGAGACAATGGTGCAAGAACTATTATGTGTGTTGTGTTCTGCACTGGACATATTATATGTAGCATGCCTGTGTTTGTTTTTGGGAGGTGTCTGGTGTTTATATTTCTGGTGATGACCTCTGCATATGTAGGTATGTGTGATGTGGGTTTGGGTGAGGTGGGATGTCAGGCGTGAAAGGTGACAACCTGCTCTTTGTCATATGTACTGACTGGTGTGCAAGAGAGCATGTATTCCAGGGTGATGATATAGTTGCATCTCTGTCAAGTTGTGCTTGTGTTTTTTGAGGTCCAATGACATGAGTGGATGCATAACATGGAGGATCTTAGTCCCCAATAAGCAATTGACCTTGCCTTTCACCTTACTCAGCTTGGTGAGAGTGACATCAGTGTGTCTCCCAATGGAGTCTGCAATGACTAGAATGTTGGATTGTGTGTTGGCTTGCCTTATAGTCTTATAGGTTGAGCCTCCATGAGATGTAGCTCTATGTGTTGATATGTGTGCTGTTTTTACAGAGTGCATTTGGGGCTGCTGAGGGTATGTGTTATCTGCACTTTGTCTACGAGGTCTTTGTGATTTATGAAGGTTACATATCAGTGCCTCAGCATATGTCTGCTTTGAATTGTGTGTGATGGGTGCAATGTATGTACTACTGACTACCTTATTGACATTAGGAGTACTGTCATGTGAGAGCTTTGCCTCCAGTGACATTGTGTAAATACATCTCTCACATACCATAACAGTTTGTTTGAGAATGAACTGGTTGTTGGTAAACATGAGGATTTCTACATTGCCTTAGGATGCCCATATCCACCAAGGTGTTAACTGTCACAGTGGAAAGGTCATATCCAGGGGAACAGACCCTTTTTATTGATTAAACAGTTGCATTGAGAATATCAGTCAATGTCACGAGTATCTGTTCTGCAACTATGGAGACAGTGCTTGTCACTGCAGGATAGTTGTCCTGTGTGCAACTCAGTATTGGAGTAAGTTCCATCATGCTTTCCCAGGAGAAATGACACTCAAGTTGTCTGAGTCTGTACAAACCAGTGCCAATCACTGGAGGGGAAATTGATACATACACCCTGAAAACTTTAGGATGGAGTATTTAGGCAGTTATTCTGAAGTTAGACATAAATCAAGCAGTGCTTACTGAAGACGAATAATTACCTTGTGAAGAATGATGAGAAGAGGGGAGTCGCATGAATGGCTAATGCCTGGATACTACAACTGCTGGTCTCACCATGGCTGCAATCTGCTAGGATACAATGCCTGTTTTCTTTTTGTCTCAAAAGAAGCAAAATGTTAGCACCACACCCAAGATAAGAAGCAGGCCACAGCTTGTTTGTTGATCCACACACTTGTTCCAAATGATGCAAATACCTTTAGGCTTGTTGTAGCCTTTTCCAGGTAGATGTCTTGAGAAGCAAACAGACCAATTGGTTCTGTTTTGAATGTATTATGCCTTGGGTTTCGAGATTCTTGGATTTGACTAAGGTACTTGCCTGATGGTGATTAGGAGCATAGCTGTTGCATCACAATATAATGTTCAATGTCAGTCCAAGGTTGCTCTAGCAAGGTCCACAGTGGCAGTGATCCATGTTAGGTAACAGTTTTGTAGCAATTCATGCAGCCTGCCCTGGATGTGAGGCCTACTACAGATGAGTGGCCACATTTGGGAGATGTTCCTGTCCCTCCAGCATGTCCTAGGCATGTCATATTGTACATTTAGGTTCCCAGAACACCAAACTGTAGTCACACATTACTTCACACAACATCCATTTGCTGTCTGGTTGTTTGACAGGCATTGTAGGCTTGCAAGGCCAAAGTACTTATGACAAAGATGAACGGGTTTTCTGTGTGTGCACAGATATCCACATCTTCATTGCATAGTGTGCCTACAGAGAGTGTGTTTGAGTCTGTGAACCCCAAGGGTGTAGCAACATGACCATTACTTTGCTGGAGTTGTACATTGTAATATTTGTAAGTCTGCTATTGCGATCCTGCCCAATAACAGGGTTATAGCTCAGGAAAGTGCCATATGCCTGGCAAAGCAGCATACTCAATCCACCATGTTATCCCACACTGTCAGGTACTGTTTTACCTTAGAATGACAACATAAAGGTAATAACATCTGACATTTAAGCATCTGTCAAGCCACTGCCTAACCATGGTCTGCTGTGATCTATACACAAGAAATAATCTATTACTTAATGGCATTAGCAGTGTCTGTTGAAGAGTTATGGACATTGTCAACACTCTACTCCTAGTCCACACAAACACAGTGTGTGAGAGATGCAAGCCTATTAAGAACCTTGAATCCATGCTCTTTCATACACCAGTCAGCACATATGACAATGAGCGGTTTGCCAGCATGTACACCTCACCTCCTACTCCACCAAAACCCACATCATACATACCTACATATGTGAGGGTCATTACTGGAAACATACCTAAACACCAGAGACCTCCAAAACACAAACACAAGCATGCTGGACAACTGCCATTAACAGTCTTTACAATAAGAGGAATAAATTGCTGTCTAATACTAAAAGGGAAGGAGCCCCCCTGAACTGGAAACAGTCATTCCTCAGCTTAAACAAGACAATAAAAAGTCTTATGAAGTCCTCCAAAGCAAACTATGAGTCCAAATTAGCTTCCTCAACAAATGACAACCACAACCCATTCTCTAGTTAAATCCGTAACCTAAAAGGGAAGGCCCAGATATGTGCCACACTGTTAGTTAATGCTACCACATATACTGAACCTGTGGACATAGCCAACCTGTTGGCTGACAGATTCTTTGACAACATCACTCCCCTGTTCCCACCACAAGTACCCCATGACATCCCTACCACATGTCCCCTACCTTGTATCTCTAAAGAGCAAGCCATACACACCCTCTGGAATGCCAAAAACACAGCATCTATGGGACCTGATGACATCCCAGGCTGCATCCTGCATGGGCTCCAACATGAATTAGCCACAACATTAGGTACGCTTATCAATCATAGTCTAAGCACTGGCTTCATACCAGCTGAGTGGAAAACAGCCACTGTTATTCCCTTGCACAAAGGTGGTGCATCCACTGACCCTGGGAACTCTTGACCTATTAGCTTGACTAGCCCTATCTGCAAGGCCATGGAGCAAATCATCATGGATTTTATCAACAAAGACACAGGTAATCTCCAAAAACTTCACCACACTCAGTATGGATTTTTTAAAGGGAGATCATGCATCTTAAACCTAGTGGACTTCTTCGAGACAGTCACAAAGGCCCTGAACATAACAAAATCTGTGCATACAGCCTACCTGGATTTAGCCAAGGTGTTTCACAGTATTCCCCACTTAAGCATCATAGACAAACTCAAACAAGTATGCATCAAGCATTATATCATTAGATGGGTCACCAACTGGCTCACTGATTGATCTAAAATAGTCCAAATATGGGTATCCTCCTCGAACAGCAGACCTATAACCAGTGTTGTTCCACAGGGCTCAGTCCTCGGACCTGCACTGTTTGGAATCTATTTCTCTAAAGTACAAGCAAAAGCTAAAGGTCTGTGGCTGACATAGTTTGCTGATGACTGCAAACTGGGAGTGATCATACAATCTCCAAATGATGTCAACATCCTACAAGAGGGTCTTACACAAACAAATGATTGGTCTGAAAGTCATGGCCTTAAACTCAATGTAAGAAAACTGTATTATCATTCATTTTAGTGAAAGAGACATCCCTGATAACTACCACATCAAGGCGAGACATTCAGGTATTCTTGCAGCCTTCCTTAATATCATACCACCACTTATACCTGCAACAATATCCACCGAGTTTGCTGATTCCTGCAACAGGACTCATATATCCTATCACTCAGCTATTACACCTTCTAAATGTGTGAAAAGTTTAAGTACCTAGTCTCTAATTAATTCCTATATCTGCTTTGCACCCACTGCATGAAGTGTCCTATATAAATTTTGCTAGCTAAAAACTGCTCATATGGAATGTTCTCATGTATATACTCTTTACTGCTTGTATAATATCTTTGATTTGACAATGATTACTTGTGTACTGTTTCTTCACCAATTGTATAAGCTGCCAATAATATGTACTAAATGTCTTTATTAATGCAAATTCTGTATTGTATGTGAAATGTCTTATATGTGGAGCTTTTCTCCCAGAGACTGCACTGAAAATGGGCACTTCTGGCCTAGCTGGACCATCCCGGTAAACAAATGCAAATAAATAAATAATAAATAAATAAATCAATAGCAACACTTTACATATGCACTCAATGGTGAAAGACCTGGGCACACAGGTTGACAACTACCTTACCTTTGACCACCATGTCTCCACAATGGTAAGAAGGGCACTCTATCTTGCTCAGGTCATAGGTAAGGGCATTGTTTCCAGAAACAGTAGTTATAACCACCCTGTACTCTTCCCTCATCAGGGTAATAACCGACTACTATGGCCCTTTTGGTATGTACCTTTCCAAGAACCTTCAGCAATTGGAGAGAACACAAAGATCCCTCCCAAGGAAATCAATCGGGGTCTTCAGCATCTATCCTATGTCGATCATCTGAAATGACTGTCATTTTATTCTGTTTCATGCAGGCTACTTAGAGGTGATATGTGCCTTGTATATGAGGCAATCTCTGACCCTGCTTTATTGGAAATGCTGCATATCCTTAAGTCAAATGGTACACAGGTTACTGGCTTAACCTGGTATGTGACATTAATAAAATGTGCTAGAGGGACATACTTGTCTCCCAGAGGTTAACAGATCTTTGAAACAGGCTCCCACTTCATGTCAAAATGAACACCTCAATGGCCCTCTTCCATTGCAATATGGACGACTGGATGGGTGACAGTAAATTCACTCTGGGGATTCAACCTGTGTCCCTCTTGGACAGGGACAATAGGTGTTGATCATGGAAATAAGAGTAGTAGGTAGAGTAAGCCTAGTAACTTCCTATGATCCTATGATCTCATAGGCTGATGTAAAACACTCTGATTAATATTCAAACACACCAAGTTTGCTGCAGTGACAATAGTACCACTACCTATCTATGTTTACAAAACACTGCACAGTGCATAAACACAACAAGTTGGCTGCAGTTCGAATAGAACTCCTACCTCTCTAAGTTTGGAGACTGTAGAACACACAATGTGTTGTGTGTGCCAGTGTTCAAATCTCAAATTGATATGGCTGCAGGAAATTTTATGGTAGATGATATCAGCAGGCCTTGTGGAGAACAACAGTTTGGAGGCTTGCAGCATCTACAAGGCCCGAAACAGCAGAAAACCATGCCATTTTGGGACTCACACTTGTTTTGTAGGGAGATGCACGCACACACACACACACACACACACACACACACACACACACACACACACACACACACGCACACACCAAGTGGAATGGAGTGAGATTAGAACTCTCACGTATCTAGTCTTACACTTTACAGATCACAGTACTTAACACATGTACTACAGCTCAAGTCTGCTTTGTAAATGACTGCAGGTGAAGTAATCTTGGAGAACATAAATAAGCCCTGTGTTGAACAGCTTGGGGGGCCTGCATAGTTACATTACTTCTTACTATCATCTGCAGCTAATAGCAAAACTGTTTTGTAGCCTAGCTATGTAACAACAGTACCCGTATTGGGCATATGTGTCTGTTTGTATTTGGAAGGGCAAGCCTGTGGCAAAACTAAATTAGCCCTTTCAATGAGTGTGCCTACAACATTATACATTAAACCACTTGTTCAGTTGATATATGCGTGGTGAAATCCAGCAGAGACAGGGGGCTGTAGTGAATGTGGGTGTTGTTGCTGTCATAGATACAAACATATGGCTTCACAATATATATACGTATACATATACTGTGCTATACATTTTCACAGTTTCCACATGCTGTCTTAGGGGGACATGGTATGACTCACCACTGTACAGATGTTTGCAGCAAGTATACGTTTGACTCACAGTTATGTGTGTTGTTGTTGTTTGTCTTTTCGGCTTTTCCCGGTTAGGGGTCGCCACAGCAGAACTCCGGTCTGCTAATGATTGGCAGTCAATTTTTATGGTGCCGAGTTACCAGCCCGATGCCGAACCTTCAGAGAAGGCACGCCCATTCACGCATGTCTATTGAAGGCCACTCGACCACGGGGAGGACATGCAGACTCCACACAGAAGGCACTCCAGCCGAGAATTGAACAAAAGAACCTCTTGTTGTGAGGCAACAACGCTACCGCTGTACCACGTGTATCACACTAAATTGTGGTTTGCTTTCAAATGTGGTATCATTTACACATGACATGAAAGAAGACTGCCAGAACTCTGAACTTCAGATGTCCCAATAGTGCTACAATTGCAACACGTTATTCTATGCACTTCCACATTTTTATAAGTGCATTATCTAATGTTGAGCCCTTCCTTTTGGTCCTTTGTCCAACATTATATGTGTCGTAGTGCAGCTTTACTCTCCATGATCTGGATATGTTTGATAACACAGCCATACACACACACACACACACACATATATATATATATATATATATATATATATATATATATATAAATGTAATATATATATATATATATATATATATATATATATATATATATATATATATATATATATATATATATTTTTTTTTTAAATAAATTACGCAAGGAGCAATGGAGTTATGCTCTGCTTAATTAAGAGTATGGGCATGCACAGTGGCATTTTTTGATTGTTTGCGCATTGCTAAGCAGTGTGCAAATGGGAGGTGCACTGTTTACATCAGAAATTTACTGTTCCACAAACTGACTCCAGCCTACACCTAGCTGTATTCCAAGCTGGGATTATGTGTGTTACAGGGGTGTGATCTCTGCACCTGTTTCTCCACTGTTGCACTTCATACAACTTGACTAAGACTTTTCAGATAGGTCTTAAATAATCAGCACAGGGAGCAAATGTTTAGTATGTGAAAGAGGTTAATACTAGTATATCACTCACAGAGTCACAGTCTGTGAAAAAATGCTTACTACATCATATGCAAAACATCTGGATATCTCAGGATATAGAGCCCTGAGTACCACCACACAAATTAACCACCTTAGTCTTTGAGCTACACAAGCTGCTTGAAAGAAAGGGGATCATTCATCACACCATCACCTACATAAATATGTACTTTGCTATTCTCAGTTACCTAACAAATAAAATGCAAGTTCAAATTGTACATTACTGTCCTGATACTGTGTGGCATACTAACTGTGTGAAATGCTCACATAGCATAGATGATTTAGTGTTATGGCAGTTAAAAGGGGACACTGATGTTTTGAGGGATGTGTGAACAAAAGCCCATGTTCTGGTAGGACACACACAGTAGTCTGACTATCATTTAACCTCACTTTATAACATGTCCCTTGAGTGATGTACCAGTAATATGTTGTAGTAGGACTGCATGTATACTCCATGCATGAGGCCTACCGATTACAAATGGTGACATGTTAGTGGAATGTGTGTCTGTAGACCCATGTGGATGTAATTTCTGTCCAAATAGCCCAGTATAGTTATGTGCATAATGTACCCAGTCCATAGCTGCAATGACATGTCATAATAATCTGCTATACTACTATGTAGGTTTTGGCCTTACCTTGCAAATGCAGTAGTTGACACAACTGTATTTTAGGGTTGACTCTGTCAATTGCAAGCAGTGCATGGCCAATACATGCATAGGTACAGGATGTGTGATTTAGATTGCATCAATTTTAATATATGTATGTGAGTAAGAGTAATGTGTTAGCCCCTAGGTCATCAGTGAACGTGCTATGCATTGTCTCTTAGTCAAAGCCAGGGTATACTGAGTATGCCTACATCTGCCTACAGGGACATCAACAAGGGGTTCCTCCTCTGAGTCCTCCTGTGGCTGTGGCACTGGTGGGGGACTGTGTATCCCTTCCCTTTGCTGATCCTGCTGCAGCTGTTTCCACAGTATCAGATTGCGTAGTATAGTACAGACTGTAAATATCTGTGCACATGTGGCTGAAGTATACTGCAAGGCTCCAACAGATATATTGAGGCACTGGAACTGTGACTTCAGAAGCTCAAACACACACTCTATGTTGTTCCTAGTTTGTGCAAATGCCTCTTTATAGCATTCTTCCATGGGTGTCTGTACATTTCTGATGTGTGACATCATCCGCATTTCCAAGGTGTAGACAGCATCCCCCAGTAAATGGCTCTATGGGATGTTACCCCCTAGCAAACATCCAGTACAGCTGTGCTGTGTGCCAGATATTGGAGTCATGATAATTGCCAGGGTTGTCAGCATACACACATTCATGATAATTCCCTGGGCATTGCACACAACTTGACAGTTGATGGAGTGGCATCCCTTATGATTAACATAGATTCTACTCTGTTCACCAGGTGGTGCCTTGGTGTGTACATGTGTGCCATCTATGGCACCCAGTACTTCAGAGTAGTATGCTACATGGTAGAAGTGTTGCATATTACTGACTCTCACCTCTGGGGCAAGGGAAAAAGATATGTGCTCACTGGCATGTGGGAGCATAGCATCCAGAAATTAGTGGATTATCCTGGATGCAGATGCCTGTGATGCCCCCATCATATACTCATTTGGATTTTGAAAATTACCTGTAGTGAGTAGCCTAAGGGTTACACATACATTAGTTTCCACTGGGATGGGTTCCACTCTGTTAGCTCTGGCTCAGAGTTGAGGGTGGCAGAACTTACTGAGCTCTTGTAATATGTCCCTGTCCACCCTGTAGTGCTCTTCAATCTCCAGCTCATGTAACTCCTGGAATGCTACTCTGGGCTTAACATTCTCCTCCTCCTCAGCCTAGGCCTATTGTCAGCATCACCAGCAGCACTGACTTCAGCATCTAGCACATACAGATGTAGAATAGTTGCAGCAGCCCCTAGCATTATCTCAGTTAAAATTTCCAAGTCTCTACTCCAATGTTTCAGGATACTGAGGGAAATTCAGAGTCTAGGGTGTATGCATACTTTATACAGTATAGTGTAGGTCCACCATGTGGGATTGGCTAATTATGATGCAGTTTACCTGC